>NC_134405.1:232617178-232926821 GCF_038048845.1 Mixophyes fleayi
TAACATTAATTTCCAATCATTTCCAGTCAATTTTTGTCAAGTGACAAGAACACTTCTACCCCTATTTCTGTATGAGCAATGTCACTGGATCTCCTGAGGAGGGAGGTACGTATGGAATCCAAAACCCGCAAGATCCGACAACTCAACGATGACGTTTTTCCTCGATTCAGATCCGAGGATGCGTTGAGATACCGAGCCGGCTCGCAAGCCTACTCGGATGCCCTAAGTTCGGGTGGGCTCGGTTTTCAGAAAACCGAGCCTGAGCATCTCACATATATATATATATGGGCAGCACGGTGGCTAAGTGGTTAGCACTTCTGCCTCACAGCACTGGGTTCATGAGTTAAATTCCTGACCATGGCTTTATCTGTGTGGAGTTTGTATGTTCTCCCTGTGTTTGCGTGGGTTTCCACCCACACTCCAAAAACCTACTGGTAGGTTAATAGGCTGCTATCAAAATTGACCCTAGTCTCTCTGTCTGTGTGTGTGGATGTGTATGTTATACACATACACACACACAAACACACAATGTCATACACATAGTGCCACACATACACGCACAATATATACACACACTGTCATATACACACACACAAACACACAGTGCCAGAAATAAACACAAAATTCCATATACATGCGCAACGCCAGACATAACACCCCCACCCCCAGAGCCCCTTGTACTTACCTGCCCCCTCCCGCCGAGTAAATGGTAAAAAAATAAAAATAATTTTTGGTCTGCAGTGTGGGCCCAGTAAATAGTAACCGCCCACCCCCCTCTCAGCACCCCTGACAGTAGCTTACATACTATGGTTTTGAATACACACGGATGCACTTGTTCATTATTTTATTAAGAAAACAGTCATAACAAGAACTCTAAACAACTGCATTATATTTTCATAGAAATACATTATGGAACACAAATAAAGAGTAACACATTTGATGTATGAGCTTTTGTGTTATGAAGGTGGAGGATTTCACACCGCTATCTTCCTGCATCAGTTTGACATCACTGTGCTATTTCTCAGTCTGTGGTATCCTGCTTAACTCCATTCCCCTCATAACATCACGATACTGCCCCTATCACTTGCAGCCCTGCCCTCACTAATAATCACAAGTAGACAGGTCACAGCCTAGCACAATATAAGCACACATTTTGTACCAAACCAGTGGCGCACGCAGGGGGGGTTTCTTTGGCAGCGCCGCGGCTGCTGCATAGGCAGAGCTGCCGAACCAGAGCTGCGCATGCACAGCAGCTCTCTCTCATGTTTTTTTTGTTTTTGTTTTTTTTTGGGTCGGGGGGGGGGGGGGGAACCCCCCCTGACAATCCTGCGTGCGCCCCTGCAAACTAGGGAAGTGTTACTGTGCCATGGGAAATGTATACAGCTTAAGAACAGAAGCTGAACAAAAAACAAACAGTTAGGAAAGAAAATAAAAGTGTTATTGTGCACTTGTACAAACATATAAAAAAATTATCTAATTCTATAATTCTCCACTTTCTCCCCAAAAAGCAAAATAGTGCTGGTTTGGAACTTAAGCTACATATTCTTCCACAGTCAAAAACTACTTTCAAACACATTGTAATCTTGTCACTCAGACTAATGGTAAAGCAACAGGATCACTGAATGATTTTGGCCACATATATGCGGGGCCAGATTGAAAGCGATTCAGCGTTTCATGGCTAAGACTTCTGTGATCTTGTAGAAAATGACCACCCACAGTTCTATAATGGTTGTCTTTTGAATGTGTTTACAAACATGCATGGTAACGATCTTGTAGATTTCAATAGGATGAGGCACAGTGTTTATTTCATGGAAATGCAATTGGCAATATCAGGCCAATCTCCCAATATTACAGAATATGTACAGTTTGAATAGAATATAGTGTGGCTTATTGATCTAAATCCAGACAATACAACAGCATATCACTTTACATGCAGGGGAAATATCACAACACCAGCTCTTAATTAAAGAGACTGCACTATAGAATATACTGGTGTCTGGGTATACTATCCACCATTGCATACACAAAACACAGCATGCACAATATAATTAAAAAATATATTAAATCTCAATTTGTACCTTACAATTTATTTTAGAAAAAAACTACACCAGACTCCTAGTGGGAGACCCTCCAATTGTTTTAATGGAGAATAGCTCTAACAATTAAATTTCATCTGCATGAAGGTTTTTCTCATTTTGACCAGAGAACTCGACTACACCAATATTTGGAGATATTTGTTTCTGCGGAATTTGGGCAATATAGCCAGTGATCATTCAGCGAGAGTCATACCTCTATAGCGGCTCTTGTTTCATATTTGGCAATACCTGGGGCCTATGTCATGTTTAAACATTATATTTCAACTGACCAATGTGCTTATAGACTTGCTTTATTCTATGTCAATATAAATTGAAATTGTTGATTAACACGTCTATTGGTGGCCGATATTTTCTTACTTGCAATTTTGAGCTTGTAATATTAATGTCCATACAATGTTGATTGACATATACTGTTTGTATTTTCCATATATGCTTCAATAAAAGAGTTTTGAAGAAAAAAATACCACCACCATATAACAGGTATTAATTCACAGCAATGTTAACAATTATTGTGCGATATCTCCACTCAGTTCTAAAACCACTAAAGGTGTCTGAGGAATCAAACTAAAGCATTCCTAGAAGAGGATAGATTGGATGACCAAGACACCTATCCAATCAGATGGCTCCTTTATTCTATAATTCCCATTTATAGAACTGCCTGTAATTGTGCACAGCCGCGATGTTCGGAGGAACATCACAGCTAACTGAATATGTCCCAATAATCTGAAGGCCTTCAATTTGGATGCTAATGGCAAGAGTTCCAAGGAAGGACCCCCCACCTTACAGGTACCCGGGGGAACCACTATTGAAGAGCAGATGATATCCGAATTAACATTTGAGCTTGTGACCTTCGTTTTTGACAGGAGACTTGTATAATGTTTGATATTAAGTGTTGCTGTGGCAGGATATAACATATTTGAGGAGTTTGAACAAGAATATAACAACCCAAAACATAATAATGAACCTGTCTACACGTTTCATTCATCCAAATAAAACATTCAGTAAAGCAGTGGACTCAATAAATCTCTGCAATAATGTGCCCAGACCAATTCTAGTTACAGACCTATGCTCTGCTGTTGCTCCAATACTGATGGGTTTTACAAGGCAAGGACTGCTGTCATTCTGATCTATGAATGTATTTCTTATTTTACTACAGTGCCTTTTAAACCCTTTCCTCCCGTATGCTCCAGTTTATCTCTGCAGTACTTTTTACAGTCAAGGAAGCAGAGTGGAGGAGGGAGACATCTAAGTTCATCATTGCAGTCTTTCTGAAATGGCTGTAGGTACCAAATGTACTCTGGATGCTTCATTATAAATCCCACAGCATAAGTGCAGTGAAATAAAGAGGCCAATATACATATACATCAAAGACCACACAATCTGTAAGGCAGCAAAGAAATACACATTTGAACACTTGTACAGTTAAAGTGCAGTTTTTATTTTCCAAGACATGGAGACATCTATTCATCATTTATAATATAGACATAAATACATCTACTATATATATGTATATTAGAGCGGGTTTCTTCTTGCATAAACACTGTTCCTGAATCTTCTTCCCAGCCTCAGTGTGGCGAGCAGGCTTTGGTATGAACAATTAACTGTACACGAGAAAGGTACATGTGCAATGAAGGGAGTAGGCTCCCTCACATCAGGGGAGCACTTAGGTGGGGATTGCATCTGCCAGAACCCCCCCCCCCCCCTTCCTCACACACACACCTTGCTGCACCGGCTTCTAGGGACCTTTCAGTTGGTATTTTCATGTTTCAAGTCTACAATTTAGGAATCAGTTTTGTGACTATCTGCCTAAGTTTTAATGAACACTGATCTCAGCAAAGTGCCCATCATATCATGACAGATCTTACTTTATTTTTAGCTGTAGTGGTGTTTACTGTTCTTCTGACCTGTGCTTCTCTGCAGCTCTTTGAAGTACTGTGTGAACTATAGCCCTAAATTTTTATTTTAATTTGATGTATTAATTTACGAAGATGATCAGATTTATGTAAATGGAAGTTAATAGTAATGTGGGTGTTTTATACATGTCATTATACATTTACGTCTCAATATTTTTTATTTTGTTTCGCTATACCATACACATGGACAGCTGCACAGTACCACTTCTATTTATGTAATTTTCAGCAGCTGTTATGCCTGTACAAATGCACTTCCCTTGTTGTGTACATTCTGCAATATTTTTTTATGTAGCGTTTTAGCACTGTGGGTGGCCCCTTCTATTGTAAAACTGTATCTAGTTCTACCGCTAGAATGATGTGTCACAGCTTGTTTTATGCGCTCACAGTGATTCCTGCCTTGCCCCCGCTTTCACAGTGTAGCAGCTGGCAGTGGCCGATTATATGGCTTCCTTTCATGTAGGGTGGGGGTTGGAGGGGAGCCACATGACAGACCTATATGCTTCCCTTCCGCATGAGTGGAGTCACAGAGTGGCTGCTGCAAAACCTTCACTTTTAGGGTCATCCAGCTCAAGTAAGTTTCTTGCAGTGGTTCAAAAGGGTCAGACATCACGATGTTGAGAACTAAATTGAGGTCCCATGGAGCCATAAAGGATCGGATAGGACAGATTTTCCTCACTGCTTCTTAAAAGTGAATAATCTAATATTCAAGCTAATGTGATATTTAAAAACACTATCAAAGCAGGTGCTTGTACTTTGAGTGTAGATAAAGCAAGACCTTTGCCGAGACCATCCTGAAGAAATGAATGACCTGTGTAACAGTTGCTGCAGTTGTATTGAATTTAGAATCACACCAAGTTATAAACTTTTTACAGATTCTGTAATAAGTTATTGAAGAATTCTCCTTTTTTGCCTACTCTGAAACTTCATTAACGCTAGCCACTCTGGGCTTAGAAGAAGAAATGGGACTTGGTGTAAGAGATCCTGCCAAGGTGGCTCCTGGGGCATTTCCGAGGCCACACAGAATCATGGACACTAAAGCCAAAAATTGAAGGATTGCCATAGCTTCTTCCTTCTCCTTTTAGACCTTTTTAAGAATGCGGGTGATAAATGGAAACGGAGGGATGATATCCTAGGCAAAATGTTCATGGAACTGTCAGGTCATTTATTTCCCCCTTTCTGTAGCCTTGTGTCACCTTCGTCGCCACCCGAGGGACTTCGTAGTGGCTTTTTATAGGGTAATGACATGATCAGAGGAGACTGCTTGCATTGCCACTGTGTTAGAAGTGCCAATTGGAAACTCCGCATGCACCACCTTGACCAACAAATGATGGTTATGGTGGAGGAAAAGAATGAAGTCCCTTTCTTATTGACATTTGATGACGAGTCTGTAGCCGATATGTCAGGGGACTGGATCTCTCTTCTGTCAGAGGCTCTTTATTATGTATGGTGTTTAACTAGACACCCAGAAACTTTATTTGTTGTGATGGGCAGAGATGATTTTTTTGTCTTGCTCACAATCCAGCTTCCATTTGAGCCTCTTCAAATCTAGAACCGTGAAAAGGCTCTTGATGACTTTCCTACAAAGGTCTAAAATAAAACCTGTGCCTTCTCCACCTAAAGGAACAAGAGACGTTACATGACCCTCTCAATGATTGCAGACTCTTTTGCAAGACTACCCATTCTATTAGGATAGACAGAGTCCTAGATTGGACATAGTAGTTGGACCTCTACAATCCATTTCTTACAATGTCCAACAACCATTGTGGTCTGTGATAGAGTGGGTCCATACCCGCTCTTGTGGCAGATCATAAGGGTGTGTGTCTCTTCCACAGGCTTACGCTTAGAGGAAAACTTCTACTGAGCTCTATGGGAGAGCGATGCATAGACCAGATAGCGCAGGCTTCCACATGGGAAAGGACAGATTAGGGCAAATGCTACAGAAGTGAACTTCTACTTAAGAATGTTCACCCTGCACAACTAAATCCCTGTCAAACTGGATGGAAAGCAATGCATTAGTAATAGTATTCCAAAAGACAGTAATAGCTGGTAAATGGTCTCTTAAGGATTCACATTAGTCTAGCATAGAAATTCAATTACATGATTAGGGACACTACACAAAAGGCAATTTATTGCTGGGTTAGAAGCAGGGGCATAACTAGACATTTGTGGGCCCTTTAACAACATTTTGCACCACCCAAGACTGAAAAAACACTCACATACATGAGGAGCCATTGAACTACTTCCCCTCAGCTACATCTACTATGGTAGCTTTGATTAGAAGCATATTTTAGGTTGAAGAGAAGAGCTGAAATTCCCATCTTCCCATGTACTACAGGGGAGAAATGCAAATTGACCACATTGCATATCTAGTAATTAATTAGAACTCATTTTGCAAAGAAAACAAAAGAATTGATGAGAATAAAAAAATATGCTTGCAATAGACATTTGTAAGACACACAGAAGTGCCACCTACCAGCCTCTGAATTTTGCAAAATCAGTGATGCACACCGACAGCCTATGGTGAAAGGTTAGTAAAGACTCCCACAGTAGAGTCACAAGATATATACGCTTCAATATGCCCTTTGAATGGGTTAAAATGGAGAACGCTTTGAGTCCTTAATTTATTCACTAATAACTTGCCTAACAGCATTTCCAAAAAGATGATATCTGCTTCCCTCAAGAGACAGAGACATCAAAATGATTGCAGAGAGACTGAACACCGACAGGCATGTGATCACAATCTCAGGATACACAGGCTTCAGCGGTGCCAGTATTGGAAAACAATCCCAGAGACACGTTCTGCTTGTAAACTAAAAACAATCGAATAAATCACTGGTAATGTTAACAGTATATAGAGCTTGTTTATGCTATGTTTTATTTTAATTCAGTTTACATGTGGTGCTCTCTAGACGACCCAACTATAGCACTTGTCGCATGTAATCTGCACAGTGACCTAGGGGTTTATTGATTTCTATGGACAGTGTGCCTACTGGGCACAGCATAACATGCCTTCACATCCAAATAGCTGAGTTTGCTTCAAGAAGCAGGATCATGAATTGAATTGTGCATGCAATTTTATTGATTTTGATTCAAAACATAAATTAAATGTGCTCAGCTAGTCATACAAGTCATAAAAATAAAGAATCCAAATAAATCAAACCCATAAAAGGATGTACTTTTTCTTTCATTTCTTGTTCAAAATTATCCAACATTATTATTATTTTTGTCAGAAAAAGTAAGAGAACCTCTATGATTATCAGTTCAGCTCAGGAGAAAATGACTCAATCATTGGGATGACAATCATGTGAGAGTTTGGGTGGACCATATAAAAAACTTCCTTAGACTACGTTTTGTCTTTTTGAAAATGTAAGCCATTGCTTCTTTTCAGGTATCAAATACAGTGCCATACATAAATACTAGAGATGCTCAGGCTGGGTTCCCCAAGAAGCGAACACACCCGAACTTAGCAGATCTTTGTGTGCCCTCGAAATTGAAAATGAGGCAAAATGTCATTGTTACGTCGTCAGATCTCGCGAGTTTTGGATTCTATAAGTACCGCCCTCCACGGCGATCCAGCGCCATTTCACAGAGGGACACAGAAGGGGTAGCAAAGTTCTTGACAGTCTAGTGCAGTTGGGCAGCGTCATAGGTAGAATAGAAAAAGGAGCGGTAGCAGTGTACTTCAAAGTCTCCAGTGACATTCAGAAGAGTTCCATTGCTAATGGTCATTGCTGAAATACAAATAATAGGTCTGGCAGGCTTGGTCTTCTAAATCTGCTGTCACATTGTAATGTGTTATATAGGTAACACACAAAGAGGAGAGCTCCATTGCTCATTGTTATTGCTGTATTAGCTGTAGAATTACCACAGTTATCCAAGAAACGGGTGGAGTGATCAAATGAACCATTACTGATCCAAGGACAATTCCATCTTGCACCACTTTTCTTTTCTGCCACTGCTGTGTGGCAATGTTTCCTAGATGTGCTATGAACTGCCGTGTGTTTGAGTCATTGCTCTGTCGCTTAGCATCCAGCAAGGTTGCTGCAGTCTTTGTTTGAAAGTGTATGAAAATAATATTGGGACCTGTGAGATGGTCAAAATTGACTGCAAATGACATGAAATTAGTGTTGAGGTTAATAATAATGTAGGGGGAAGAAAAAGCAAAATTACGTGATATTAGCAAAAAAATAGGGAACCAAATACGCAAGGGCAGTTTTACCCAAACCAAAACATGGAGTTAATCCAGATGCAAAAGCAAAACCAGAACACGGGGGTCAGTGAACTAATAAATACAGAGTTCTTAGGTGCTTGTTTTCAAAAAATCTTTTAATATTGGTAAAATTTTCAGTGTCATAACTCTTGATAGTCTTTGGAAATGAAACATGGCAGACTTTCAAGCCTGGATTGAAATGCTTTTTTGTTTGTTTTTTTAAATGTAAATATACACTGCTGGCAGGAATATAAATCACTATCAATTTCTCCCTTTCATCGGACATTGTTTCTTCATCTTCCATACATAAATTAGTTATTCATAGTCGAAATACACTCCAAATCCCTTGTTCAATCTTTTGTGAGCAACCTCTACTTTGCATATATACTACTTGACAATTTCTACTATATATGTGCTTAACTCATAACATCTGCATTTATATTCTCCGCTTGGCTCCTATCATCTGTTTTTGCAAGCCACTGAAATTATAATGCATTCCCTAGTTATCTTTCAAGTTCATTACTGTAACCTTTACTAATAGACCATCATGCTAAATACATTTTGGATGCGACTAACAAAATGTTTCTTTAGCAATGGTAAATAACTTATAGCATTGGTAAATTGATTAGTTATTGCATAGACTACTTGTTTCCACCTGGACTTCATTCAAAATTCTCTATGTAACCTATAAAGCCCTAACCAATGCTGCCCCCATCCATTTATCTTCCTACCCATGCTCTCTGATCGTCTAAGGACATTAGCCTCTCATTCTCACCCTACTGCACCTAAAATAGTTAAAAAAAAAAAATTGTGGCATAACCCTCAAAACTTTAACACTCATACTTTTAATTATACAGCATTAAAATCTTTTCACAAAAGGTGAATGTATTCTGTAAGCAGTTCCTGAAAATGTATAAATGTATCTCTTCGGGGAAGCTAATCACAAACTACTCTTTGAACAACTATATGGGATAATATGAAGATGAACTAGGGACACTACTATGTGGTGCAATGTGAACTGGGAACACTGCTGTGTGGCACAAATTGAACATTTGTTGATCTCATTAGTATTAATATTATCAGATTATTTGCATGACAAAATAAGAAATATTAAATATTATATATTAAAATGTATTTATATGTTACGGTGAAACACCGAAATTGGAGAATGTCGACTTTCACCAGTGAATGTCAACATTCACATAGTCGCTTGGTGTATGTCCGAAATATTTGTTAAATATCCTTATTTCTGACTTACACCGGTGAATGTCGACATTCACCATGCACTAATGGTGAATGTTGAACATGTTCGAGATTCATATTTCTTTCTCCGTAGTTCAGTCGCGATAAATTTTCGCCTCTCTTTTTGAGAGGAATGATTAGGAACTTTAATTCACAGTACATTTAAAATAAGATACGAAAATAATAGAAGGTAAAAACTTACTCAATTATACAGTACATTCAAAATGTTCAGAAAGTATTTTCGAGTACTTTTCTTGAGAAAAATAAAAACAATTGTCTTCTCGTTTACTCGCAATTAATGCATTTAACTTTTCAAGAAAAAGATCACAATCCACTCCAGTATCCATTCTGTATAAATTAGGGTATCGGAAAAAATGAAGAAAACGATGCTCTCCCCAATAAATCTTGCATAAGACTGACGAAGCTCACTCATTCAACCAGAACACGGGATTTGACAGGAAACAACCTGTCGCCTATATGTCGGCTCCTCCCTTTTCGTCCTTCACCAGAGCATGTCTGTGATTGTCGACATACACCAGTGAGGGTCCGAATGTACAAGAATGTAATGAAATATTCGATCTTTCACCGACGTATTTGGTGTTTGTTGACATTCACTGGTGAAAGTCGACATTCTCCAATTTCGGTCTTTCACGGTAACATATATATAACAACTGCCACACCTGGGCTTGTCTAGATATTAGTCAGCAATGCACTTCTCCAATTGTGTACAACCTCTTGTGCCATCCACAATGCACTTTACGTCTATGTAGAGAGAAACCAATCATGAGACTGGTCATTTCAGTACGCCTGAGTATTAGACAAACGTGTATGTCTTGAGCAATGCCAAATATTAAGTGTTAAAGATGTAAAATGTCATTTTATAACATCCCATGTCTATTATTAGATTTAGGTTCCAATGAGCAGGACCCAAGCAGCATTGACCTCAAGTTATGTCCCAATATTTTAGCTAATGTATATATGTTTTACATTTCTACTTTGCAGTGCTATTGAATATGATTGTATTTAACAAATAAATCATAATATTTAAATAAAAAAGCTCAGAGTAAAACCCAGAAAGTTACCACATATGCATGCTCAGGGGATACAAGACATTCATCATCATTTATTTATATAGCACCAACAGTTTCCGTAGTGCTTTAGAATTGGGAACAAACAGTAACAAAACTTACAATCTATGGGACAATGGTTTGATACACAAGGGTAAGTGCTACATCACATTGAATATTTATCCAGCTAGAATGCAAAGGTTACAAAGGTATTTATGGGCTGTATAATCAGTCACACAACTATGTTGTTCAGAGGGTTGTTGTCTTGTGTTAGCGGTGTAGAGGATGGTAATAGGGTAACCTAAGGAGATTAAGAGGGTTGTAAAGGAGTATTATAAGCTTTTCTGAAGAGGTGGGTTTTCAGAGAATGCTTGAAGGTTTTAAGACTAGAGGAAAGTCTTGTGTTGCGACAAAGCAGTTAGTTATTCATTTTTCAATTTATTAAAATCAAACCCATAACATTGGGGCATATGGCAGAACAGCTTAAGCATGAACAAAGCATCAGTAAATGATGGCGTACTCAGTGTGGTCTAAAACAGTGCAATGTCTAAATATAGACAGAAAGACACAACCTACCTAAAGCATGTATATCTTTAGTCAGTCATGTCAAGCTTATCTGGATAATTTTACATAAGATATAAATACTTGAATTATATCCAAAAGTTACATAGTGTTGCGAACAGCTTTTTTATTTTGTGTTTTTATAGCAACAGAGAATCAAATAGGATTAAATAATGTCCACCACTAACACTTATTTTTGCTGCCTCTCATAATGACATGAATCCAAATAACAATGGAATCCCAAATTATTGCTAAAGAACTAATTGTAATGTCAGTAAAATATTTTTCTTTAACATTTTTTGTTATAAACAGTAACCCTAAAAAATAACACAAAGTGGTTAGAATGTAGACTTTGAAGTTCATTCATTACTACAATGAGGTAATAAGTTCAAGGTAAGGCACTGACCATGTTGAAAGACAATGACAATGTGCAATACCACGGGTATTAAAAAAACCCACAATATAGCCAGTGAAATCTCCAAGAGTAAAACATACAACTAGGAACCACTATATGCAATATATTATTTGTCGCGTGCTCCGCCCGGTAAAAATCCCCTGCCGGCCAGCACTGTGACGCAGCCTAAAGGTGCGACATTTCATAAAGAAATGTCAGCGCGACATTTGGGCCGCATCACAGTGCTGGGGGGGTGAGGGCATCAAACTTCCGGGCAGAGACTATCCCTAATCCTGTATAAAAGAAAGTTGCTCCTGATAAGTGAAGAGTGTGTGTCCACTCTCTGTGTTTCAGTGGCCATGTGTTTATTACTTAGGGGCCGTCTGTGTAGCCAGCAAATGGTCGCAGTATCTGGGCGCTGTTTAAAAAATAGTTTGTGTCCAAACAGCATTTGGGCAGTATCTTGATGCTTTTAAAAAATCTGTGTTCAAAAAGTATTAGCACAGTAGCTGGGCACGGTTTAAAAAATAATTGTGACCATAAAGCGACTGCGCAGAATCTGGATGCTGTTAAAAATGATATCTGTGCTCAGCCAGCTGTGAACCATAAGGAGTAGGAAATTGAATCAGAAAGCAATAATCTTACGTTTCTTTAAGAAAAATGAAAGTACGAACACAACAACAGAGCCAGAGATTTCCAACAAAGACACTGCAGACAAGCCTGGTCCATCTTATGAATCACAGTCTATTTTGCATGAAAAATGTTTCTCTAAACATCTCATATTGGGAGTCTACAGTGACTGGTTTAAAACATTTCAGTGGTTGTTGGTAAAAGATAATGGAATGATGTGTTCCGCATGTATAAAATATGGAAAGAGACCGGCCACAAACTAGGAAGTGACTTGGGTGACTATCCTGTGCAAAAGACATCGAAAAGAAAGTTTAATTGACCATGAGCAAAGTAAATTACACACAAATTCATGTTCAAATATACTTAAAAAAATGTGTTTTTGAAGAAACTGCGTTAGTGGAAATTGAACGATCAATTTCAGTTTTGAGTACGTTGCAGAGAGATATTTTTTTGGGGAACATTAAGAACTATGTATTGATTGGCAAAAATCAAACTACCACATACTACATTATATGGAAACTTGCTTGAGCACTGCAAGGCTATGGGTTGTACATAGTTAAAGCATCTTGATATTGGAAAGAATGCAAATTACACTTTTGAAAGAGAAATGCAAGAATTCCTTGACATCTTAGCCTCACAAGTAAGATGTGAAATACTTAAACATTTGCATTGGGCAGATTACTTCAGTGTTCTCTGTGATGAAATGACAGACATCTCAGGTTTGAAGCAGCATTTTGTATACATACATTTGTCAACTTAAAAAAACGATTACTGTTTTCTATCAACATATACTATCATTGAGGGCAAAGCTGAAACTATAACAAAATAAGTGAACAAATTGCCAATATAGGGTTGAAAAAAAAACTAACTTGATGGGTCTAGACTCTGATGGACCAGCTGCCATGATTGGGAAGCACAAAGGAGTAGCAAAACTATTAAAAGATGAAACAGTCTCAGTTGTGATCAACTGTCCCATAGATTGTAAGCTTGCAAGCAGGGCCATCTCATCTCTGTCTGTATTACCCAGGATTGTCTATTACTATGTTTAACCCCAATTGTAAAGCGCTACGGAATTTGTAGACTCTATATAAATAAATGATGATGAACTGTCATTGTATAAATCACCGCCTGGCTCTTGCTAGTGCCCAAGCAGCTGCTGAGGTGCCTTACTTTGTAAAATTTAATGATATCCTAAGACAACTGTTCTTTATTCAAAATTTTCCAGTTAGAATGGCTGGTTTAACTGAAATCCAAAATATACTGAACAGTCCTCAGACTAAACGTGAAATGGCTAGAGACACTAGGTGGCTGTTGACTTTGATGTACAATCTTTAAGAGAATCCATGGTGAGGGTTATATAGCTGCACTGGAAAGAGGCCAGTGAATGAAATGACATCACAGCTGAAAGTTAAGCAAATATATGAGAACATCACAGCTTCACCTCCTCATGCTCTGTGTAGCCATTTTTCCCAGGGCTCCAGGAGGTGGTTATTCTCTGCTCAGGCATTGGACAGAGCAGCGGAACCAAATGAGAAGTCACAATCACGGACATTGCAGCTTCTGACTCCCCCTTCTGCATCCACTCCAGGTGATAGTGCAACTTTAAGTTATTCAGATTGATGGAAGCACTTAACTGACATTCTGAAGATTACTGAAAGTTTAGTTGGTGCTCTTACTATTGGAACAATTACAATTGACTCCCATAGACCACCTAAAGAACAAAGAAACCATTTAATTTACATTGAGGTAAGCAAATTACTTTATTTCTTTACCCTTACCACTTTAGCTCTAAGCACTTTCTAAAAGAAGTAGTAACCTGCTGCAGAGAGGCTTATGCTATGTTGGAATAAACTACTTCCACAAATCACAACCTGGAAGGCTTCTGGTTATAGATGGTAAACTTGATAAATGTTTCGTTCAACAGTAACAGAAAAGTACATGAGTAGCAGAGTAGAGCTTGTATGAAGGAGCCTTACTTGTCAGATTTCCCCTGCTCGACAATACTGAGAATATTCACACTTCAAAAGAAATCTGTATTTCATGCACAGTTATTACAGGATATCATCTAAAAAAAACAGTTGCAAATAAAGCCCTCTATATAAGAAAAAGGATTACTGTAATACCTCAGCTCTATTGCAGTATATGTGATGGAGATCAGTGCGATACTTATAATGGACTAAATCAATAGTTGTGTATAGAACCTGCTTATGACCCGTTGAAATTATTTTTTGTCAAAAGATTGTGCATTTATACAAACATCACTAGATTTAACTGCATACACCTCTTCTTAAATGGACAGTAAAAAACACTCTTGTACAGAGAACATGCTTTATGACTGGGATCTACTTTCCAAGTTAGAAGTAAATAAAACAATTCTCGATAGACAGTTGTTATTACAAAGGCACAAAGTGGTCATTAGCATGATAAAATTGACAGTCTGAGGCGTTGCTTGGAGCGCAGCTGTAATAGGCATGTAGTTCATGACTAGCTGGAGACATACTTGCCTACTCTTCTGTGATGTCTGGGAGACCACACAATTTCTGGGAGTCCTCCTAGACCAGTGTTGGCTAAACTGTGACACTCCAGGTGTTGTGAAACTACAAGTCTCAGCATGCTTTGCCAATATATAGCAGCTTATTGCTGGAAGAGTATGCTGGGACTTGTAGTTTCACAGGTTAGGCAACACTGTCCTAGACTCCAGGCAGAGAAGGCCAACTTTCCAGATCCTGCTTAATTTTCTGCTGATGTAGGTGAAGCCTTGATGCTAGTCGAATCATGTGGGTGTGGCCATGATAGCACAAATTGTGTTATCACTTACACCACTCTTGTTCCTCTAAAAAGAAGGTGAAATGGCTTGAGATAAAAGAACATCAGTAGCACATACAGTTTTAAAGAGCTGAAAACCTTCCCTATCGAGACTCAATTATAGGACCACTGTAATAAAATAAAAAAAAAAAAAATAAAAAAAAAAAAATCGATCCCACCTCAAGAATTTAAATTCACCCATCTCTGACTCCCATGTGGGAAGAGCGGAAGAACAAGCCACAGATTCCCTACATATCTGCAGAGAAGATTTCCCATGCACACAAAAGGATTTACTTGGATTTCTAGCTTACCTGTTATCAATGGACAACTTTATACAAAAAGATTTAAAAAACTCCATTGCACAGCTCATATAAGAAATCTAGAAAACCAACACAAGGGTAGTAGATGCATTAGAATCCAAATTGGATAAAACATTACAGATGCACACAACTTCTTAATCTGAATGAGCTACCAAATGGCCCACAGATAAGGAGGTCTATGATGGCCTTGATAACCAAAGCCACTGTAAAACAGAGGTGCTGGATGTAGAGGCCTTTTGGCAGCACTTATTTACTTACCTGGCTAATAACATACATCCCACTAATTACCGTGCAATTGGGTACAATTTCCCACTATTATTAGTTCATGACAAGTTACTCAGGAGGACCAGACAAATCACTATATTGAGTGACACCATTAAAGGTGGCGTTTTTGCAGATCTCTCTCCAGTGATACTTTTGCCAGTCAGATCTGTGAGAAATTCTACTCAAGCATGAGTGGACAAAAGTAAGAAGCTCTTTCTCTAGCCCCAAGAGAGCAGCACAGCACCTGTGAATAATAGGCTCTCTCTAACACAAAGCTGGCCTAAACGCCTAGGATTCATATTTCAAGATGTGGATTTTACATTAGAAAAATGCAGCTGTTTGGTAATACCTACACTCATGTGAATTTATGATCATGAAGGCCCTATTAATGAGAATAGTCTTCCAGAGTAACCTTTGTTTTGGTCTAGTTACATAGCATTTTCATAATAAGACCCATTAACAAATGATTCGTCTTGATCTACTATCTACAACCAAGTGATCAATATCATCAATTATTGCCACATTTAACACATACACTATAGGATAGAGAGAGAAAGAGAGATCTATCTATATATCTACCTATATCTCTCCCTATATATATATATATATATATATATATATCTCTATATATTTGTGCAGCCCTGGATCATTGCTATTCCTAGTTCCTGTATTCCAGCACCTTGCTATACCTGGCTTTTAACCACGCCTATTGCTGCCTTTCTGGTACCCTGACCCACAGCTAGTTGGACCATTCTGCATTTCTGGAATCCTGACTCTGACAAGTTTAAAGGACTGTTTATGTATATTAATTCTGGACTTTTGTTGCCGGTCTTGCCTGGCCCTTAAGCCAGTGAGATCCTACCCTGCTTGTAGTAAACAATAAACATAACTTTAGTTCACCATCACCATTGTTTCTATGTGATAACACGAGAACCCTGACACATACATATGCACTCATTCATATGCATGCCAAGGCAGCTGAGCGATACTTAAGCTTTTCAGTGTCATCGAAAAAACTTAAGGTTTAAAAACAGACCATCTTTATATTATTTAAAGATACTTTAAAATATTCAGAAATTTAAAAAAAATGCTGTCTTCAAAGGTGTGGAGTTAAGAACCTGTAGCACATCTGTTCCCTTTTGTATTGGAGGTTACGACATTCATTTGTACATAGGAAAATGCGCTATATAAAACTATATGAGCCATACCTTCAAGGAAACAATGAAGTGAGGGGGTGGGGGCACGTGGTACACCACAACATCAACTTCACGAATGAATTAAGAGCCAGTTGGGCCCAGCAGTGTGCTGCAAGATGTTATTTTCATCTTAGGTGCACAATTCTTCATTCAGCCTTCACCGGCTCACTGAGTTCAGGATGAAATGAAATTTATAAACTGGTTTGTGATTGCTTTTATCTGTGAGCCTCTTGTGAGAGAGGCAGAGCAAATATCACGTAGCCAGTGGGAATGACAGAAAGATGGAATATGCTGCAGAGAATCTCTGCCTAGAACTGTGCAGATGCGTTACCCTACCAGACCCACGTGACTTTCTCTCAAGGAACAAATCAATTTCCATTTGCAAGATTAAACATTCAGTATCACAGTGTACAAGCAGCCAACTTCTTTTTGATTTTTAATAAGATTCTCCAGAATATTAATACAAAGAAGGCAATCACATGCAGAACAATGGCCTAGTTTTGTACAATGGTATACCCACTGTCGAGAACCACAAGGAGAGAATATTTTAAAATGGGTAGTGGCCAGCTCAATTCATTAAGGAAATGTAAATAGATACAAATGATTACATAGGTATTTCCTAAACCCCTATATGCCTGTAATGTAGCAAGGTACAAAATATGGACCCTCCGAATAAAAACAATGATTTATTGTGAGCAAGTCATAGGCTTTTAAAGTAATCCAAATCTAATTAGTCTGTATCAATGACCCAGTCGAAGGATTTTATTTAATCATGGGCATTACTTAGCAGGAATCCATTCCTGGTTACAAACTTTGTAGCTGGGAGCCACTCAATGTCTTATCTAGTGAGCTAATGTGCAGAAGAGTCTGCTCTCAGTGCTCAATATTCAGTATCATCAAAAGAAAAAACATTGTTCTTGATCCAATTAATGGGCATCCATGCTAGAACTGGCAGCCAGGGTCTAGTGAGGGAGGCATACCTTAGAGTTTCTGCACAGATAGTGGATGCAACACTATGAGCACTGTTTCTACAAAAACAAAAAAAAGAACAATAAATGACAGAAAGCTGAACAGACACCAGCTTGAAAAGGGGAATGAAATCCTGGCATGCATATAAAAGGTGAATACATACATATTGCTTGTTTGACCATATCTTGAAAAGAGGCAGCTCACTAAAAAGATGTGAACTCAAAGTTCAGGGACAGGTAAACTCTCATTAAAAAGGAGAATTATAAAGATGTTATAAATATTTAGCTTTATTTACTTTATAATAAATCGCCTTAACAGGTGACCTACTTAACACTGTAGGGGGAATTCAATTACTTTTTCAAGCAGCGCGGCCTGCGCACTATCACCTCTTCCCACTCCAGAATCCAAGACTTCTCCCGTGCTGCCCCCCTTCACTGGAACGACCTCCCTCGCTACATCCGTCTTTCTCCTAATCTGTCCTCCTTCAAGAGGGCACTCAAAACTTACCTGTTCCTAAAGGCTTACCAACCTTCCACCTAACCTCTCCACCACCTGTTCTTCCCCTCTCTCCTCCCGCCCCCCCTGTTCTCTCCCCACTTACTTCAACTTGCTCCCTGTGTGCCTGAGATCTGTCTACTCTCCCTTAGGATGTAAGCTCATTTGAGCACGGCCCTATTCCCTCTGTTCTCCATACCTGCTCTTCTGCTCCGTCTTTACTGCATTAGCCTGCCTGGAGTCTCTGAAGTTTTGGTATTTTTTGTTAACCGTTTGTAATGTGTCACCTTGTTTAGTCTACTGTTTGTGCTGTGTACGGCGCTGCGGAACTCTTGTGGTGCCTAATAAATAAAGGATAATAATAATAATAATAATACCGTTATTACGGTAATAGTGCACGTAAATACGGTTATTTACAGTAGTTTTAACATCGTTTTTTTGTTCGCAGCTCCCTGAGCTGTGAGCAGAAAGCTGGGTTAATATTACCGTAATAAATGGTAATACGTTTAACGCAGCGGTATTTCGGGGGGAATTGCCCCATGTATGTCTAAATATATTAACACACACATTTGTCTAACAAACTTTCTGTACCAAGGGCTATGCAAAGGCAAAGGGTCAGCCATGGCAATGGAAGAAAGACTGTTTAACCACAAACATAGGAAGGGGTTTATTTACTATAAAGGTGGTTAAGTTGCGAAATTATTCACCACATGAGGTAGCAATGGCAAATTACTAACACAATTTATAAAAAGATTGGATTCCTTTCTTACAAGCAATAGTGTATCTAGCTCTAATGAGTAGAGAACATCTTAATAATTTAAAGGGCCAAGATACTTATGTAGAGCTGTATATTGAGGGGATCATGATACAAATAAATGATATGCAATGACTTGAAACAGAATGTTAAGATGAGTTTGCAATCTAAGAGGTGTTGGGAACACATGGTACATAGCAGAATAACAATGGTAGCTGGTGGTGGGGAAAGGATTATCAGCCACCAATATTAAATCAGAATTTGTCAACTGGCATTTCTGTGCAGATACCAGTGATGTGGTATAGTTGGAATGAGGAGGCATTCCCTATTATCACCCATTCACTGCTAAAGTGGAATGCACGCGATGAATGGGAGATACCTACCAACTTCCTGACTGGAGGGACAAACATGTCCTATTTGGGATGGCAGGAGATAGCCCTCGAATCGGGACAATAAGGAGGTATGCTCTTGTTATATGACAGCCCTGCATTTTTCTTTGGCATCATGCTCAGTGCTGAACACAATGCTAAAAGACACTTATTCCCCATATAAGCAGTAATTGTGGCCACAAAGATGGCAACAGCAATAGGTCCAGCAGCTGAACAGAGAGGTTATTCAAGTGGATCTTCAAAAAAAACAAACAAACACACACTTGTCTTTGACACTACTTGTAATTACCCAATACCTATGCAAAATGTTATATTTGTAAGAAGATGATTATTTGGGATTCGGGGCACTTTTGTGAGACAATGAGATTGTCGGTTGAACTTGATGGGCTTGGATCTTTTTTTAACCTTACAAAATATGAAAAAAAAATATCAATCTGCAAAAAAAATCTGGATTACGAATACATGAACCAGCACAAGTATGAGGTTATAGATGTCTTCCATTGTGTATACAAATGTGATTTAGAGAGGAAACTGCTATATTAGCTACAAGATGTGCCAATACTGCAATAATCCAATTAATCTGTGTAAATTACTCTCTTCCATTACAAGTAATGGAATGCATTACTGCAAAAAAACACAACCAAATGAATCAATAAATTCTCTAACTACTAGACTACAAGTTGTAAGAGGAAGTGCTGTTAAACTCCATCATCATTAAAAGGAATAGAGCTTTTGTAACAGAACTAGACATCTGTCTTATATATAAGCTTAAGGACCATTTACTATTACAATTAATTTTGGTTGAGATTACTTCCTGTAATGAATGTATAACAGAATTTACTGTATGTGGGACCGCAGAAGTACGACACCCTAGGCTGCATATGGCAGTACAGTCTATTGATTATCAATGTACATGTCAAGATAGAGATAGTGGGATGGATGAGTACATTAGGCGCCTATTCAGTTCAGTACGAGAAGTGAAAAATGTACGAGCACCGTTGCATCCAAAATGATAGTTTGTGCACTCTCTTGATCCTAAAGTATGTCACAAATCCCTGAAAGTGTCTGCTTATTGGACCTTGTGCAAAAAGCGCACGGTTAAAAGAGCAGTCATTTTTGACATACAACTTCAAAGAGACAGTCTGTTGCCAGGCAGGATGGCACTGTCTGCTTTGATGTGCTGAGAGCGTGCCACCCTGCCAGCCACTATATATATTTAAGGGGCTGTGTACTGCAAGACAGGGTGATAACTGTGTGGTCTGTTAGGCTGGGCAGGTGCCATCCCACCAGGCATTTTATATTTATTGGTGGCAATGGTTGGACTGTCCTAGTTTCCCTCTACGCAGAGCGCGCTCAAGACCTGGGCACTTAACCCTCTCACTTTTCTGCTCCAGTGTCACACTTCAAGAGGACATCAGAGCAGGGCTGTGGAAAACAGCTGCTGGGGAGTAAGCAGGTAAGTTATGAGCACGAATCCCCTGCTGCAGTATTTGTCAACTTGAGAGGAAAAAAAAACACACTTTTGTATACATATAGATAAATGTGTATCTATGGGTAAATTATCACACATGTAGATACATACGCACTAATGTGGATTTAAGCACATTCCTGAATCTTCATTCCAGTGTCGCAAGCAGAATCAGGCTAGAGAAATTCACTGCATGTTTAAGAACATGATGTGTGCAATACATTGAATATGATTTCAATGAGCACATGAAAAGCCTCATTTTCTCCCAGTAAAGAGAAAAAAATATACTTTATACTACAGTACCTTGCATTTAATGCTAGAGATTGTTTTACACTCCTCTGGTCTAAGACAATAAAGTACACTTTTCAACATTCATTGCTCCAGAAAATTTCTACTCAAAACATTGGTTATTTTGTAGTGGTTATGATGACCGACATGTAGAGAATGTAGCTGGCCTAAATCAGCAGCAACAGCAAGGAGTCCCCTAAAGCACTGGAGTATGCATGTGTACAAATAAATGGTCTACAAAGTGCATAAAAACTATCCAACGTCTCCTTCAGTGAATACAACAATGTGGGGGACAACCCATATCTTGAGAATGGATAGCATAAAATTCGCTATTATTGTGGAATCCAAAAGTTTTAAGATGTCCATCATAGTTTACGTTTGCATGGTTCGTGCAGTACTTTATATATAGTGTAGGATGTCATATCTTCTACTTTATGTCTTGTATTGTGCTAAAAAGTCTAAAATATTATGTTTCACGGTGTACTGTGTACACTTGAAATGTAATGTATTGTGTGTTTTTTTTTACCTTTATACAAATAAAGATACTTTTTCAATCATACCCTCCAGTGTTTTGTAATCTTATTTCTGCCAAGTTTAGAAATCTCTGGATTGCAATGGTGCACTAAGTCAACTAGCCTGCACACATGTCATTTATTAAGCTCCTATCAATTTGTCAGTTCACAGAGAAGTTTTACCAACGGACAGATGAAGTGTCTTGTGTACTCTTGTACAACTGTCACAGAAGGAAGACATTACAGTTGCTTACTTGAGAAAGCCATTAAAATTTTGCATAGGTCCTTTCTTTGCCACCTTAGGGTTTTTAATTATTTTCTCTGCACATCCCAGTATGTTTTAAAATTGCACTGCTCTGCACCACAGTATGATAATACTGGACACTAAAATTGCCCAAATATTCCTATTCACAGAATCTGCCTTAAGAATCCTACCTGAAGGCTCTGGATTAGACGGGTATATCTGTAGGTTAGTATATAGACATCTAAGGTAAGGGGGCTGTGGATTTACTCAACATAAACCCTATCTGGGCTGAGTTGATCTGTATTCTAGCTTTGTTCAGCCTGATAGTTAAAACTTTTACCAAATATCAGTCGGTAGATTCAGGATATAATAAAACCTTACCAGGTTATGGGATTAAAATATTTAATTCCTCGGACATGGAAGGATGCAGTATTGACCAAACAGTATAGTATATTACTACAGTACAGTAGAATTTATCTTAATAAATGCAATAATCACCATGTACACAGATGTTGTGGGCTTTAGAAGGTAGTGGAATATTAACAGAATATTTCAAGTGTAAATACATAACATTTAGTTATATGCAGTTAATAATAAAGTTATTGTGAGCATTAAGATCAGCAATGACCGGAGCTATGGGTGCCAGGGTTAGTGACCTGCCCAAGCGCTCACCTCGCCTTCGCGATTAGCTGTTACCAGCTCCTATAACGGTTTGTACATACCAGGGCAAATCACTTATTTTTAATTAAATGCAGTAAAATATTACAAAATGGCTATGTTAGGGGTGTACTCTACAGATGGAAAACATCTAGGAGCCACCACAGTCCACACACAAGAGGGAAAACAAACTAAGATAAACATTCTGAAGAAAATCCTGTAAATTGTACAAGCAAAGCATCCCTGAAATATGGATTTATTTCCATGAAAGCTATTTAACTTCTTCGCAACTGTCTATTCTGAAAAACGAACTGAAACAATTTAAACTCCTGTAAAAATGAAAATAGATAAATAGATGTGGTGCAACTTAGAACAATGCGTTTTAGTATCCACTCCATAACATGTGCTGTGCCCTTAGACACAGAAACACAGTGTTCATCCGTGCCCTTTGAGGAGTAATTAACAAGCTCCTAATCCTGATGTTTTCGGGGGAACCACCCCAAATTTAAGTATCCCCTCTATATATAACTAAAGCATCGGAGATATATGCTGCGTTATTTAACAAGTTCTGAATCCAAAGATTTTCGGAATTTGTGCCCGATGGCAAATGCCATCTGAAGATGGGGTTAGCCATTAATGCCTATGGGAGAGCATTGCAGTAGAGAGATCTTGAGATCGCCCACTGCATCTTACCTGCATTCCCCTCTGGTGACTATCGCAAAAGGGACCAATTGGCGAATGTGACCATAGAAAAGATAGAAACAGCCATTTATCGCAACTGTGTTTCCGGTAGAACACTTAAAAAATGGTCACAATCTTTCATTCCTTATCATTGCGATAAGGAATGAAAATAATCAAGCCAAAAAAATGTTATTGTTAAATATGCCCCTTTGCCTTTATAACAGGCGATGCAAACACCAGATTTCTGATATACTATCAGCGTTATGATCTGTGAAATCTGCCTATAGCATTCATAGATTGTATCCATAATAGTATGACAGGAAGACAGCACTTTTACATTGCCTGTAACATTCAGGCAAAAAAGAAGCAAATAAACACTGGGTTTCTATGGCCGCTATACAAGGGTTAAGAAAGTGTAACTACAGAATATAAGGATTATATATGGGTGCAATTGGGACTACACAGCATGCAGCTAAACTACTTCCAATGCAGTATGTACAGTAAACGGAAAGGAATCAGTGTAAGGTTCTGCCTTCTTCATTCAGAATAATAGAATGCTCGTTAACACCAAATTAGAATCAGGGGCACCATCTAGTGGCAGATCTCTTGCCTACACCCAGTTTTCCTTTATTCATTTTGTTACTTAACAACTCTACATGAAAAGGTGTGAGAAGGCACCACTTCTAATTAAATGTGTGACATAAAAAAAACATTTACGCGGAGACTGCCACACCACATACAGATCTGCCCGAGTGAAATAGGCAAGGTTTAAAAAAATAAAAATAAAAATTTTACACCAACCCTTATACCACTAGCTATTAGGTACTGTATTAATCATAGCACTCAGACCTCACCAAATATTTTGTGTATGTCCTCACAGGAGCACAGGTAGACAGCCCTCTCAAGCCTTTTGACAAAACTGCATACGGCACAGGATTAGTGGTGCTTGTCCAGTTGTCCATACATAGAAAATTACACCAGATACATCTAGTACAACAAACGTGATACTATGAAGTTGCTCAGCATCAGAACACATTGGCCATGCACATTATTCAGAACAAAAATAAATAAATTAAGGAGCTGTCAGAAACAGTGGTCCTACATGTCGCTTATAGTCACTCATATTTCAGTCCAGGACAAGTTATGAATTAATGTTTATATAAGTCAATCTGTGAAACGCATGCATTGGACTTCAATCATATTCTTTATATTAAGTTTATTATAAAACAGCTTTATATGGAATTGTGCTTAAATATAAACACCCATCAACCTGTAGATCACCCCCAGTAATCTATGTATGGCTAACAAAGGACATCTAATTAGGTGCCACTGGGTTCTAGCATTGTTTACAACACAGCAAAGATTCTGGATGGGACTTATTTATCCATGCAGTGCCAATAAGTAGGTATGGGAGCAGAATGCAGGTATTTAACGTCATTCTGCAAAGTTGTTCTTGTCGCTGCGCTAAAACATCCAAAGATGTTAATCACATACATTGAAACACATTGCCTAACCCTAGGTTACACATTTTGATTATATTCCCTCACCACTGCTGGAGAAAGATAGTGGATGGCAGAGAGATATCTGAGGGACAAAGATGGATAAGTACTCATGGTGCAGGCCCCAATATTTTGTAGAATTCCTGTCAGGCGCCGTCCCGCTGTCTCATCGAGACGGCCGCCCGCCTCTCTCCATAGCGTGTCTGGTTTCCAGGCAACCAGACACGGAAGTTCCGGCCGCGCGTCCCGTTGCTTCTCAAGATTAACTGTGGCAGCTGAGAACAGCGCCGCCGCCCCTAACTCCCTCATTAGCTCCTCAGCCTTTATAAGGAGTTTCCTGTGTGCACACCTGTGCCAGAGTATCAGGTCTAAAACTGCCTCCAGCGTTCTCCTGTGTTTCCAGTTCCTAGCCTTGTTCCTACTTCTCTCGTTTGCCTGTGACTATTCTGACCCGGACCGTCTGACCACCCCTTTTGAATCTCCCTATTGTACTGCGCTTCCAGACGTTACGGACCCGGCTTGTCTCACCATCCCTCCTGATATTCTTCGTGTACTTTATTTGCCAGCACATTACCGACCCGGCCAGTCTGACAACCTCTTCTCGTATCTCGCTATTTGACTTGTGGAAGGACCGCGACCTGCGTGTTCCTACAGCGGAGTCCATACCTCCTTGCGGGGGTCCCTGGTGAATACCAGGGTCACGTTGGATTCCGCACCTTTCTCTGAGTAGTGCCAACAATAGCAGGTACGCAAGTATAGTTGTGACAATTCCATATTAGAGTATTGCCTTACAGTGACCCTATTGTCCCATTTGTGAGGATTATGCTTTAGACCAACTTCTCAAATTAAATTAACTCTGTTTACATCCCTTTATTCCACAACCACAATAGTTACATCTCCATGTTGAATAAGTGACTGACACCTTGCAAGATCTGCACACATTCCTCTGCAACAGTCCAGTTACAAATAATGAGTACGTGCAAGACTTAAATTAATAAGACTTTGCTGAAAACATCTATCATCACCTATCCGCACTATGTGTCTATTGGAAATTGTGGCAATTTTGGTTGGAATGATTATAACCTTCATGTGGGTCAGGTTTTTGGCCAACCACAATGGTTTGGCCAACACGTTATATAAAAAGTTTGTCCTAATTGACAAACAACCAGATCTGTGCAATTTGGCCCACCACATGTGCCTGAAATGAATATAGATCTGGTTGCTCGGTAACTAACCAGATGACTGAATCTGCCAGAGACGGCTTTAACCATTTCTGTCCCAAGAGTGAAAAACTAAAATGGTCTGTTGATTTTGTATGGACAGCTATTAAATTATAACATAGATGTGCATACATAACCCTTCTTACTTGTTCTTTAGAACACAGATATGCTCCAACAGCTAGCAGATATGGGTGCCAGAGCCAGGTGTATACAGAAACCTGCTCGTTTTAATCATTTATGTGAAGGAGACGTAAGGGCAGGAAGGTTGGTACTTTACGTTACTAGCTATGTATAAAAAAATAAATAAATTTAAAAAAAAAAAAAAAAAGGTTTTTTTTTTTTTTTTTGCAGGACACAATACTCTGATTCAAACACAAAGAGAGTAGTATGGCTATAGAAGAAGTTGCATATTGACTAATACAAACATGCCATAAAAAAAAAAAGACGTATAATATTTTCATCTGGTATAATAAATAAATATATAGAAATATATATAAACACACACATATACATATATATACATATACATATACATATATATATATATATATATATATATATATATATATATATATATACACACACACACATACAGTGTTCGTAAAGTCAATGTGCACCTATGTATATTTATTGTCACACGTTTCAATATACAATGTATAATACATGATGTAAACACAAATGATAATTATAAGCAATGTTGAAAATGACCACCGTTAGCATCAAGACAGGCTTGGATCCTTTTTATTTTGTTTCTAAACACCTCTATCAGTTGCTCGCTTGAAATAGACTGAATAAATGGTGTTATCGCTGCTTTCAAGTCATCCAGTGTGCATGGATGACCTTGATACACTGCTGCTCCCCATAGATCTGGTGGATTTAGATCTGGTAAGCGGGGTGGCGACCTATCTTTCGAAATAATGTGATCTCCAAAAAATTCCTTTACTAACTGCATAGATCTGTAAGATGTGTTGTCATTAGCCCCATCCTGTTGAAACCATAAGTAATTGATTTCATCACTTGTCATATGACCGATGAAGGGGTAAAGAATCTCCAAACAATAGCGCTTGCTCTTTATTGTGTTCATAAAGAAAACAGGGTCCAAAATTCGACGTCTGGAAATTACAACCCACACACCAACCTTGAGATCATGTAGGGGTGTTTCGTTCAAAACGTGAGGATTATTGGATGACCACAATCTTGAATTTTGTGAATTAACATAACCCGAGAGATGGAACCACGCTTCGTCTGTGGAAAAAGGATACATCCAACACATTGGGGGGGGATTCAATTGACCGCAAGATATTTTTTAAGACCGTGTTAAGTCATCTTAACGCTGTTTTTTTTTAATCATAGTTAACTTTACCCGCGATTCAATTCTATTTTTAATGCTCAGTTTTTTTTACAAAAAACGGTCCTCTCGCGCTCCAGTAGAAGATCTATTGAAAGTATAGGGTGTGCGAGAGGCAGCCGCGTTAAAAGCTATTCAAGTGTTTTTTAACAGGCCAGTATGCGGTTTTATCTCACACCTCTTTGGGGTGTGATAAAAATTAAAAACCTAAGAAAACTATTTGAAATCATGTAATAATGAAAAAAAAAAAAAAAGATAAACTATGTTTATCAGTAATGCATAACATGTAAAAGTTGATTTTCTTGTGAAAAAAAAATAAAAATCACTAATTAAATATAATTTATGTATGTTTTTGGTACAAATATGTATGTACTAATGTGTTTTTACATGGAATAGATGATTCTATAGTAAAAATAGTTAAATAAAAAAATATGCTAAAGAAAGTCATCGATAGATACATGTATCGATAAGTGTATCGATATGCGTAGTTGTGTGTGTGTGTATAAATATGCTCATTTCACCTCTAACTCAAATCTGTAATCTCTCACTCTCTACTGGCATCTTTCCATCACTATACAAGCATGCAGTGATTACTCCTATTCTAAAAAAACAAAACTCCGACCCAAACTCTCTCTCAAATTACCGTCCCATCTCTCAGCTCCCTTGCCCCTCCAAGCTTCTAGAGAGACTTGCCTACACTCGCCTCACACGCTTTCTTTCCGCAAACAACCTGTTGGATCCTCTTCAGTCAGGCTTTCGTTCTCAACACTCCACAGAGACTGCGCTGACCAAGGTTGTTAATGATCTGATCACTGCTAAGACTGAACGCCATTACTCTCTCCTAATTCTCCTTGATCTCTCGGCTGCATTTGACACAGTTGACCACTCTCTTCTCATACAAACGCTGCAATCCCTAGGTCTTCAAGACACAGTTCTATCCTGGTTCTCATCTTACCTCTCTAATCGCTCTTTCACTGTTAATTTCTCTGGAGCCACATCTGCTCCGCTTCCCCTATCAGTTGGAGTACCACAAGGCTCGGTGCTAGGTCCTCTGCTGTTCTCTATCTATACCGCTTCTCTTGGAAATCTAATAAGTTCCTTTGGCTTTCAGTATCATCTCTATGCGGATGATACCCAAATCTATCTATCCTCTCCTGATATCTCGACATCTGTGTTGTCCCGTGTAACTGACTGTCTTTCTGCCATTTCATCTTGGATGTCCTCTCGTCAACTCAAACTTAAACTTTCTAAAACAGAGTTAATAATATTCCCACCCGCCAACAAGAGCATACCTGACATTTCTATCTCTGTTGATAACATGACCATAAATCCCACCCCACAAGCTCGCTGCCTAGGTGTAATCCTTGATTCACGCCTATCCTTTGTTCCCCACATTGACTCTATATCTAAATCATGTTACATACATCTAAAGAACATTTCCAGAATCCGCACATATCTCACACAAGACACTGCTAAAACCTTAATTCATGCACTAATCATCTCCCGCATTGACTATTGCAATTCCCTCCTTACTGGTCTTCCCAAAAA
Organism: Mixophyes fleayi; assembly: GCF_038048845.1. Taxonomy (NCBI): domain Eukaryota; kingdom Metazoa; phylum Chordata; class Amphibia; order Anura; family Limnodynastidae; genus Mixophyes; species Mixophyes fleayi. Next base: position 232,645,949 of record NC_134405.1, read on the forward strand.
CAGACTCAAACCCCTAAAATCTATTTTGCATGCTTCGGCAAGACTGATTTTTCTTGCAAATAGCTATTCCTCTGTTGAATCACTCTGTATGTCTCTACACTGGCTGCCTGTCTTCTACCGAATCCAATATAAAATACTTTTACTAACCTACAAGGCCATCAACAAGGCTGCACCAACATACATCTCCTCTCTTGTCTCAAAATATCTCCCAACTCGGCAACTCCGTTCTGCAAAAGATCTGCGTCTCTCATCCACCCTCATTACATCCTCCCATTCCCGGTTACAGGACTTTTTTCGGGCTGCACCCACTCTATGGAACTCTCTCCCTCGCACAATAAGACTCTCCTCTGTTCTACAAACTTTCAAGCGTTCTCTGAAAACCTACCTATTCAGACAAGCGTATAATATTCCTCAACCACCATCTTAACCTCACTACCTTTAGCCTGTTACACAATTTCACACAAGACAACTACCCCCGGACCAACATTATTGTGTGACAGGATCATTTAGCTTATGAGTCACCCTACCTTTGCAGTCTGGCTGGGCCAAGATGCAAAATGTATACTTAACCTCATGTGTCAATCTCCCATTGTCCCATAGATTGTAAGCTTGCGAGCAGGGCCTTCTCACCTCTTTGTCTGTTTTACCCAGTTTGTTTATTAGTTTATTACGTTTGTCCCCAATTGTAAAGCGCTACGGAATATGTTGGCGCTATATAAATAACTGATGATGATGATATATACATACACACCTACGCATATCTATACACATATTGATACACGTATCTATCTCTATCTCTCTTCATTACAGGTAAGGACACCATTTGAGGTAAGTGCACGTTGTTGTCCCGAATATGTAACTTAAATATATGCATAAAATTATGAAATGAAAAACCATGGCACCTGTATGACTTTTGCACAGGCCATAACATCCACCCCTTTGTTATATTTATTTAGCAATGAAGAGTTATTTTAAAATGGAGTTATAAGAACCTGTTCACATTTAACATTTGGGTGCTTCATAAATCAGAGTTATTGGAAAATAAGAATAAAAAGTAGGAAAAATGGGAATGTCCCGGGAAAATTGGGATACATGGGAGCTCTATGGGGCATACTCAATTTGGCGCGAGGAGACGCGATGCATCTCCATGACAGTGCGTGGAGACAAACTGTATCAGAGTTTTTACAGAAACACCCGCTCAGATTTCTGTACAATATCAGCCTGCAAGATGCACAGCCGAACATCGAGGTGGTATCCGGTGGCACCTCGCAGCTATCTGAATCTGCCCCTATGCATTGCAAATGGTTTCATTTATTCACCTGTTTCCCAGATACTCTGGTGTTCAGGTTTTGAAACACAAACAATTTGGTTTAGCACTGACACCCACAGTAAAGCAGAGACAAAAACTGTGTGTTACTGTGTTCTGAGCAGGGTTGGCTTACATAGTGCTATAAAGCTGGCAACCAAGTGAGAGTAAAAGGTCTTGTGAGCATATTGCTCTTGAAACAGGAGATGCCATAAAGGATGTTGTCAGCTGTACAAGTGAGTGGCTTCAGCAGGAATTTATTTACATCCTGACCTCATGTCACTGAGGAATTGCTGAGCGGGGATACTGAATGAATAAGTAAACATGCAAATGTTAATATTTACCCTCATCACTAACTACAGTGCTGCCTAATTTCAGCATGGGATTATTTATCAAGGTGCTGTGGGTGTTTTACAGATATCCCCTGAACTTCCACTACACACAGAGCCGGATTTAGACCTCATGGGGCCCTAGGCAAGATATTGGTTTGCCCCACCCCCCCACCCTGAAACAATCCATAGCACAGTGGTTCCCAAACTTTTGCAGTTCGCGGCACCCTTAGAGTCTCCAAATTTTTTCCAGGCACCCCTCCAAAATAATTACTGAGCAGTCCTGTTTTAGAAGTATTTAGGTCACTACAGAAATACTTATTTAGTTGTATGCAAAAATGCCCCTCTGCATCCAGGCACACTGCCCCCTCTGCATCCAGGCACACTGCCCCCTCTGCATCCAGGCACACTGCCCCCTCTGTCACGCTGTCCCCTCCTCTGCCCTCTGTCACGGTTTCCCCTCCTCTGCCCTCTGTCACGCTGCCCCCCTCCTCTGCCCGCTGCCCCCCTCCTCTGCCCACTGCCCCCCTCCTCTGCTCTCTGTCCCCCCCCCCCCTCTGCCCTGCACCTTCACACATGCCCCATCTCTGCCCAGCAACATCACACATGCCCCCTTTCTAAAGGACTTAACCATGCACAATTTTATTTATTTTTTCTCTTCTTCTTGTCCCCCCCCCAATCTGGGCCCCCTGAGAACCGCTAGGCCCTAGGCAGGTGCCTAGGTTGCCTAGCGGTAAATCCGGCCCTGACTACACACAGTATTAGTATTGCCTGGCCAAGATTTACAGGCCAATACTGTAACACAAGAGTGCATTAACAAGTCCTTGAACAATAGGGTAGACCAGTGATGGGCAAACTATGGCCCGCGGGCCAGATCCGGCCCACTTTGCACTTCTATCCGGCCCGTTATTATGCTGTGAATAATTCAAATATAAATACAGAAACTAAATACATCCCTGTGCGAGACATGCGATGCTTCTCTATTTTACGCTGAACCAATATGAACACAGATTGTTGTTGATCACGTGAAGATCACGCTGCATGCTTTGTTGGTTACTGACACTGTAACGTAAGGAAGTCTCTTATGGAATGTGCGCAAAGCGTGGAGGTACTGCTGTGCTGTGCTGTGCATAACATTCCAACCCCAAAATGTCTAATAGGAAAATGAAAGTGGATTCCGAGTGCCGTGTTTTCAAAGATGAATGGACCTATAAATACTTTTTCACAGTTTGTAAGGATAAACCAGTGTGCCTCATCTGTACTGAAACTGTAGCAGTCTACAAAGAATACAACATTTCCCGCCACTTCACTGGCAGCACAGTGGCGTAGTGGTTAGCACGTCTGCCTCACAGCACTGGGGTCATGAGTTCGATTCCCGACCATGGCCTTATCTGTGTGGAGTTTGTATGTTCTCCCTGTGTTTGCGTGGGTTTCCTCCGGGTGCTCCGGTTTCCTCTCACACTCCAAAAAATATACTGGTAGGTTAATTGGCTGCAATAAAAAAAAAAAAAAAATTGACCCTAGTCTCTCCCTCTCTGTCTGTATGTGTGTGAGTGTGTGTCTATAGTAGGAAATTTAGACTGTAAGCTCCAATGGGGCAGGGACTGATGTGAATGAGTTCTCTGTACAGCGCTGCGGAATTAGTGGCGCTATATAAATAAATGATGATGATGATGATGATGAAGCATCAAAATGCCAATTATGAAGCCATGACTGAATCTGAAAGGAAACAAAAAGCAGAAGATCTTCGCAAAAAATTATCAGGTCAGCAAAAAATTTTTATGAAAATAAATAGTTCTCAGAAAGCAGCTACACATGCAAGTTATAATGTAGCATACAATATTGCTAAACGCAATAAAGCTCTTTGTGATGGGGAGTTTGTTAAACACTGTATGCTCCAAGTTTGTGATGTTTTATGTCCTGACAAGAAAAAGGATTTTGAGACTGTAAGCTTATCTAGAAAAACTGTGACGTCTAGTCGAAGGAATAAATAAAAATCTGACATCACAGTTGATGTCAAAGATAAGTAAATTTAAATTCTGCTCCATTACTATGGATGAAAGCACGGACATAAATGATACTGCTCAGTTGCTATTATTTATAAGAGGTGTTGCTGAAAACTTTTCTATTACAGAGGAATTAGCATGTATGCAGTCGTTAAAGGGAACAACAACAGGGTCAGATATTTTTCTTGCATTTCTGGAAGGCCTATCAACTTTGAAAGAACCTATAACAAGCATTTGCAATATTACAACAGATGGAGCACCAAGCATGATCGGAAAAAAATCTGGATTTGTTGGTAACTTTAATCAAAAATATCCCGAGAACAACGTTGTCTTTCTACATTGCGTCATTCACCAAGACGCCTTGTGTAAATCTGCCTTGAATATGAAACCTGTGCTTGATGTAATTGTGAAACTTGTAAATACTATTCGATCTCGTGCACTTACTCACAGACAATTTCGAGACTTTGACTCCATGCAATCTGAATACTCTGATGTGCTGTACTACACAAAAATAAGATGGCTTAGTGCAGGACGCGTCTTCGAGCGAGTTTGGCAGCTGAAAGATGAGATAGTGTCATTCTTCCATGAGAAACAGTGGTCTGTGGAGTGTGAAATGTTGGAAGATACAACATGGCTTTCTGACTTTGCATTTTTCACAGATTATCTCTGTCACATGAACAAGTTGAATGTTAAGATGCAAGGGAAAAATCAATTTAACGACGATATCTGGGGCCATCTCAGAAGTTTTAAACGACAACTTGCTCTGTTTGCTAATCAGCTAGCTAAGAACGACTTTTCTCACTTCCCGAGGTTAAATTCAATAGCCTCAGTGAAGAAAGACAAACTAAAGAGCTACGAAGACAGTCTTAGAAAACTCCATCTTGAATTTGAACGAAGATTTGAAGACTTCAATGCCATTGAAAAAGACTTGGATGTTTTCAGCATGCCTTTTAATGAAAACTGTGAAAAAGTGAAACCGGACTTGCAACTTGAATTAATTGAATTGCAATCTACCAATCACCTCAAACAGTTGTTTCTCAATGTCCCAAAATTAGAGTTCTACAAGTCTTTGTCGAAATCCAGTTTCCCAAATCGGATATCTCACGCTCAGAAAGTAAGTGCTATGTTTGCTTCATCTTATATATGTGAACAGGTGTTTTCTACAATGAAACTTAGAAAGAGTTCAATTAGAAACAGACTGACTTCACTTCTCAGAATCAGTACATCCCAGTTCGAACCAGATTACGAGGAACTTTTAGAAATGCAGTCAGAGCTTCATTCATCACATTAGTTTTATAATAATTTGTATTATAAAAAGCTAATGTGATTGTATTGTATTATATATTTCGATATTTGAGTTTGTTAATAAATTCATTTGGCCCACCTAAAGTTTTTCATTTTTATTCGGCCCGCTGCTGAAAAAGTTTGCCCATCACTGGGGTAGACTATAGAAACTTTGAATCAATTGTCAAGTGAAGGTATGAAGAGAATGTTTTTGCATATTGGCATTTAAAGATACCATGTGGCATTTGTGAAAAGGTCCAGCGACATTATTCAGAGGACCATGTGTTTACAAGAGATACAACAATTAAGTGGTTGTGTTCACAGAGAACCAGGATACACTGAAGCAGATTCCCAATTATTGTAGAAGTAAAGAGTCCACCTTCAAGGGAATATCACTCCTCTAATAATATAATGATGTTTATTGCTACTATACATGAGTACATTTCCAGCCATGCTTTATTTTACCACCGCCAAGCAAAAGCAACTCACTCACCCACCGCAGCTGGAGCCCTAGTGGCTGCTACATGCAGCTGTTTTTCCCTGTGGCTCTTCAGGTTCTGCAATAAAGAATTAGTAAATCAATTTTGTTAATAACCTTTTAATAGTGGCGGTGGAGAGGTGGGAGACCCAAAAACAGGCCGCAGCCAGTCACACCTAGCTCCCTCAGAATTTTAGCCTGGCTGTGAGAGAGTAAGTGGAACGGAGCCAGTGAACTATGTATGGTTTACTGCACTGTTCACAGATGCTGAAAGATTGGGGTATTTCTATGGCTATGAACAGACGAAAGCTGTGGTCCCTCCAAAGGCAGGAATATCTGTAGGTAAAAATACATCAAACCAATACTTTCATAATGCATGCTTGGGGAAAACTCTGTACATATTTGTAACCATCGGAAATTGACAAATGAAATATCATCATCAGCAGCAGCTATTTATACAGCGCTACTAAATTTGCAGCTCTGTACAGAGAACACACTCATTAGAGCTTACAGTCTAAAATCCCTAACATACACACACACCCAGATACCAGCCCTATAAGTAAGCTATAGAGGACATTTATCTCACCAAGTAATCAATGTAATAATCATGTTTCCTATGTGTATGTGTGGAAAATCAGACTTTAGTGGCCTTAGTATCATATCTAATCACCATATGCAATTTATAGAACTCAGTACTAGAAGTGGTTTTTAACACAGGGCCATAAAACAGATTAGATTTAACACGTTTAATAAAAAAAAAATAGGTTAAAAAAAATGTGAGGAGCAGGTTTAAAAGGGCTCAAATTGTAGTTCTTGGGGCTTAACCATCTACGGTTGAATTGTCCATACCTTCTAGCCTTCCCCAAACAGCTTAATATGTAAAAGAGAGTGTGTTAGGACAGTTTCTGTGGTTATTTCTATTTTATTTTAAGATAACTGTTTTGCATTTAAAATTTTCTGTATGTCAATTTATCAGATTTTTTATTACTGATGCATTGTGATTTTTTTGGTCATATTAAACCCCATTTAATTACATTCTGTTTTTGCCTATCTCATATGTGAACTTTTTTAGAACACAAAGTTTTTATAATGCTACTTTATGCAGTAATTGCTTGACTTACATTATCTTTGATTAAATTAGGTTATGGTTATAGTTTGAAGTCAGGGAGTAACTGAAGAATTTCTAAGAGAGTGTCAGCTCTTGAAGTAAATCTTAGTGGTTTCAGAACTAAGAAGATTTAATAGTGAATACAAGATATCATTTGGGGGGATATAAAATGTAACTTTAAAATGGTGACCTCCTTTCTTGCAAACCCATTTTTTCCCCCTTTCAGAACACTTTTAGGCTGATTTTAGGTCCTTTTCAGGCTCATTACTTGACAATTACATCACACAGCTCCACTGCCAGTCTGTAGGGGGGAAGGGGGGGACAGAGAGAGAGATGCTGAAGGGAGGGGGGAGGGGGACCAGTGGTGCACGCAGGGGGGGTTTCTGAGTCTCTGAAAACCCCCCCCCCTGCGCTAACTAAGTGGCCACTGTCCTATACAGCAGCCGCGGCGCTGTCAAAGAAGTGTCCGCGGCGGTGCTGTATTGTATACAGCACCGCCGCAGACGCTTCTTAGACAGCGCCGCAGCTGCTTTATAGGACAGCGCTGACGAAACGGAGCTGTTGCACATTTTTTGGGTTGGTGGGGAGAATCCACCCCCCCCCCCCCAACAATCCTCCGTGCGCCCCTGGGGACAGAGAGAGAGATGCTGAAGGGGGGAGGGACGGGGACAGAGAGAGAGATGCTGAAGGGGGGAGGGACAGGGACAGAGAGAGAGATGCTGAAGGGGGGAGGGACGGGGACAGAGAGAGAGATGCTGAAGGGGGGACGACAGAGTGAGATGCTGAGGGGGGGAGATAGAGTGAGATGCTGAAGGGGGGGGGGACAGAGTGAGATGCTGAAGGGGGGGCAGAGTGAGATGCTGAAGGGGGGGCAGAGTGAGATGCTGATGAAGAGTGGGACACAGAATGTGAGATGGCAAAGGGGAACACAGTGATGCGATGAAGGGAATACAGAGTGATATGGTGAAGGGGCGCAATGTGATGGTGAAGTGGCCTAAAAACATCTTACGTTATTTTGACCCAACTACTTAAAATACGAGACTACCCAGTAATTATTTTGGCTTAGGGGTGCCTTGGAAAAATATGGTGACCCTAAGGGTGCCTCGAACTGAGAAAGTTTGGGAACCACTGGTCTAGACTTTGACCCTTCAAATTGATAAGGAGTATAGAGACTGCTCTGGAAAACAGCAGAATGACTGAATTGTTTTGAATAAAAAGGTATTTTATTTTTTACTAAATATTTTAAGAAAATAGCAGGTTCCATCAAATCTACACATTAAACAAACCTGCAAGTGACAGGACCCAGAAAAAGTTTTCTAAAATATGCAAAGGTGGGGGACTGTTTACTTGTACATGAAGACTAATCCATTTGTCTTCATCTGAGAAATACAATATAATCATAAATAATTTGGATTCTCACGGTGATTCATATATTTTTTATTGAAATGTCAGTTTTCTGTTCCTATACTGAAATTGACATAGTCTTGAAATCCACTGAGGAAGTGGCCTTCATGAAAACCTTTTTATTATTATTAAACAGAGTGCAAAAATAAATAATGCAAGATCTGTAAAACAGTACTTTAAATTCCTTCTTAAATATTTATATCATGCTTCAAACAGATAAAACCCTATCTGCAATTTACTTGAAACCCTTGAACATGAAAGTTATGCATGAGTGGATCACCAGGCCAGTGCAAGTGGGAGGAAGAGAGGATAGGGATATGACAGACCTGTTTACAGATCTGCTTGTGACCAGTTCCCATTCCTTAGTTCAGCATGTGTTTAAGTAGACACAGGCAAAATTAAAGGGTTATAGGAGAAAGTGAATTATTGTTTCCCTTGCATTGTACAAAGCCTGGAAGTTTATGTATTCACGTCACACCTTGCTACAGTGGAGCTTACAACTGAGACCTAAGTTCCCCCATACAAACTAGGGCCAATTTACTCAGACACTGATTACTCTAGCTGTATGGTTTTGGTCCGTGGAGGAAAACAGGAGCACCTGGAAGAAAAACCATGTGGCTACATATAACACACAGAAAGTCAAAGCCCCAGGGCTGATTGCCAGCGATGCTATGCCACCACGCCATGAATGACCATGCCATAAATATATGCCACTATGCCAGAAATGCCACGCCATAAAGGGCTTAAAAAAACAACAAAAAACCCTCTGTATAGACTACAGAGAAGAAATGGGAAAATAGACAAATAAGAATCACGTGTGATTAAGAATATTAAGGGAAGGGACGGAATAGTTCATCATCGGACCCATAGCAAAGTTTGGATAGATGCCTAGTGATGCTGCTGTAACCTCCCAAAAAATAAAACAGAGGGGGCCTCTTCTAACCATGTGCGTTCAGCATATGAGCCAACTGCACAAGCGCTGTCCAGAAGAGGACTCTTTCTAAAGCATTGCGGTAGCTTCAATGGGTGACTTTAGGGCTCACACAAACTGCAATTTCCAGGTTTTGAACTACTCCTTAATGTAGAAAACATTCTTATTATATTCAAGCACAATGTCACAGCAAAGTATTCATTTTTGCTTTTTACAATAGAATATAGAGAATAGCATACCTCCCAACTGTCATGTTTTTGGCAGTAAATTCCAATTTGCGGGCTGCAAAGGCAGTCGGGGCTTAACCAAAGTGGTTTTAGTTTTACATCTGACCTATTTTGGAGGAGTTTCAGCAGAACGGGGCAGGACTATTTTGTCCCAATTTCATGTTGCTAAATTTTGGGATATATGGGATAATGATTAAAAGTATGGTAGCCATTTTTGTTCACATATTTGTGGTAGTTATTGCATTAAATACTAGTGACCGACATGAACAGTGGGTGCTGGGAAAAGGGCACAGCTAACAATGGTGATTACTTGCAATTATTAGCATGAGCACGAACAGAGCACATAAATGGAGCACAGACTGTAGAGAGAGTGTGTGTGTGTGTGTGTGTGTGTGTGTGTGTGTGTGTGTGTGTATGTGTGTGTGTGTATGTGTGTGTGTGTGTGTGTATGTGTGTGTGTGTAGGGGGTGGGGGACAAGAAAAAAAAACCCATGGCTGAAACGCTCCGAAAAAAATAGCATGCTACTATTCATTTATTTTTTTTTAAAGCTATTTTTATTCAAAGATACATACAAAATGTTATCTGAAACATACAGGTAAAAAATTACAGCTTAGCTATCAATATGATAAACAATTGGTTGTTCAACAAAACTTTTAGTAGAAGATGTCATACAAATTGTCATTGGACTGCATTCTCTATCTACAATTGTAGCTTTTTGTTTGAATACAAGCCCTTACTTTTTTCATACTGTTAAACGAAGTTGGCAAAGTTTTATGTGAATAGAATTTCCCAGTGAAAAAGACCATATCGCACAAAGGTGCAATATTGTGGATATACAATCTTCAAGTTGTGCTATTGCTTAGTCATTCTCTGGAATGGACTTTTTACACCATATTTGTAGTTTATGAGTGGATCTGGGGGTACAGGGGTACATTCATTCTGTTGTGTCGTGTAACTGGGGTAGGATATGAACACATTAGCAAGATTTCCCAGACGAAATGTTCCAAATTTTGCGCCCAAATGCGGAATGAGGGTAATATTTCAAGGAAGAGATTGCTCATCTCCATTTTATGATTTACGTGCTATTGATATATATATAGCTTACATTCAAGAAACATTCTTAGGACCAGCAGGAATAAATATCTTTGAAAGACAAAGTGTATATTTCACAATATGTGCTTTATTCACAAAAGAACGTATATTAGTATTCTCATTATACAGTTGATCACAGCTCAGTATAATATCCTCATTACATGCTTGAGGAAAGAATACAGTTTGGTCAGTGCTTTTACCACAAAGCTCTAGGACTCGCCACTTGTCATTTAATTAACCTTTACAATAATTAAAGTGAGAACGATAGCAGTCACCATGGTAACAGCCTAAAGTTTAATTTATTGTGAAGAAGAAGAAAAAAGGACAAGTACAACCATTACTGAACCTGAAGGGGTTGTGTACCTTTGAACAAACCATCACACCAAGTAACGCCTCTGCCAGGATGACGTCTCATCATTGCCTTAAATTATAGGCTTTTAAAATTCCCAACATGTCAATAAATGCCATCAACCTGGAAGAGTTTACAATATTTGATGGCTTGTTTGTGAAAAAAAACCCTATATAAATTATTACTGTAGATCTGGTATAGCTATGAAGGATAGGACATTTCAAAATGCTTAAATTCATGAGAAAAACTACAGGTTTGATTGTCTATAAATATAGCTACTATGGCTGAAAAAATAGCACTGATACTTAACTAATGGTTACTGCTGACTTACAGAAATATCTAGGGCAGACAAAATGGTACTAGGCAGGGCCGGATTTACCGCTAGGCACCCTACCAGAGCAGACGATGAGCGGGGTAGGCAAGGCAGAGGGGCACTCCCCTCCCCCTCTGTCCGCCGGCATAACGCTGAAAAGGAAGAAGTCAAAGAAAAAAAAAAAAAGTCAGCTGACCGCTCGTCGGGCCCCGGCAGTCTCCTCTCCTTCTCTCCTACTGAAAATGACGTCGTGCGTGAGGACGTCACTCCCGACGTAATTTTCAGTGAGAAGTCGGCGAGGAGCACAGAGAGGAGGAGGAGTAGCGGCAGCGCGCCATCGAGTAAACAAGCCCAATAAGAAGGTAAGTTAACTAACTGAGGGGCCATGCCAGAGAAATTTGGAACAGGTATTAAGGGAGGGGGCATGATGCCAATAATATGTAGCAGAGGGGCATGAGGGGCATAATGGCCAAAATATGCAGCAGAGGGGCATAATGACAAAAATAGAGGGGCATAATGGCAAAAATATGGAGCAGAGGGGCATGATGACAAAAATAGAGGGGCATGAGGGGCATAATGGCAAAAATATGCAGCAGAGGGGCATAATGACAAAAATAGAGGGGCATGAGGGGCATAATGGAAAAAATATGGAGCAGAGGGGCATAATGACAAAAATAGAGGGGAATGAGGGGCATAATGGCAAAAATATGGAGCAGAGGGGGGGGGGGGCAACCCAGTATCTTGCCTAGGGTCCTATGAGGTCTAAATCCGGCTCTGGTACTAGGCACCCCTGCCCCTGAGCTACTTCACCCTCAGATTTACCCAACCTTTGGATCTTATTTTAGAGTAAGCTGGAGGGGGAGAGACAGCAGGAAGTGGCAGAAATTTGAAGTTTGCTGCAAGTAATGATGCGGCTCCTCCATGTCAGTCACAGACTGGGAGCATGGCGCTGGGCAGTGACATCACAGTACGGCGCCGCACTCTCCCAGCTCATAGAAACAGCAGCTGGCACAAAGCAAAATGTACCCTAGTACGCACGCATCTTCCTTATTGTCAGCCGAGGAGGCAGGTGGTGTGTTTACTTTCAATCCCCAGGGCGACGTGTGCTCAGTGACTGGGAGCTAGGAAAAATAAAAACACTAACAATGATGCAACTCATTCAGTGTTGTAGGCACTCCCGAAATATGTTGGTGCACTAGTCGGCCGCCTTAGTTCACCTAATGGTAACGCCGGTCCTGCAAATATCTGAGAAAATGTCAATATAAAACTTCAGGAGGAAAAGTGTACTCATAAAAAAAGTAAAGAAAAAATATTCTATTAAGAAATCAGTGTATTAAATTCCAGGAATTCCAATGACATCAGGTCATAAAAGAAGTTTAATAGGCAGCACAATGCGAACCTGGCATAGTCATTTTGAATAAATACAGCTATATATTTCACAGTGGCTTAATGGTTAGCACTTCTGCCTTACAGCACTAGGGTCATGAGTTCAATTCCCGACCATGGCCTTATCTATGAGGAGTTTGTATGTTCTCCCCGTGTTTGCGTGGGTTTCCTCCGGGTGCTCCGGTTTCCTCCCACACTCCAAAAACATACTGGTAGGTTAATTGGCTGCTAACAAATTGACCCTATTCTGTGTGTTAGTTAGGGAATTTAGACTGTAAGCCCCACTTAGGCAGGGACTGATGTAAGTTCTCTCTATAACGCTTCGGAGTTAGTGGCGCTATATAAATAAATGGTGATGATGATGAAAACCCACCCACTTATTTAGCCATTTACATCATTGGACCACTACATGAATTAAAGGGGTATTCTGTTACATGCCCACCTGCAGCTTTTACTAAATACATTCCTAATCCTGGCTTTCATCTGCTCTTTTCACAGATAAAGTGCTGTTGTCTTCGCTCTTTTGGATACAGCTGTATATAGAAAGCAGCTTTGCTTTGTATCCCAGTACCAACAGGAACAAACAATTCTACCTGATGATCTAAATACTTCTCTAAAAAACATAAGGAAGCTCTTAAGAAAAGGCAATGTACTTACTAAGAGTTGCAGTAGAGTATGTAGAAGAGTTAAAGAAGAGGAAGAAGGTTGAAACATTTAAGGACAGAAACTGTTTTGAAAAGTATAAGCAAAACTATGGATCTGCTAAATAAAACCACTTACTGCAACACTTATTTATCCCACTTTCATAAATATTCCAAATATTTTCTTCTTTACAAAGTCATAATAATAATTTTCTTTTAATATAATGACTTTTTGAGGGCTTTAATAACAGCAAAGAACCATATTAAAATAGCTTTGTCCATCAGCAGCCTGCTCGATCACTCAGGTTACATGTACACCATCACTCCAGACACACTTATCAAAGGATAATTCCACCCATATTAAAATGTAATTTTTTGTGGAATTAGGTAAGATAAGTTACATGACAAAACCAGACTTACCTGCGCTACCATCAGGGTCCTGAGCAGGAGCGCTTCTCTCCTGCTCGACCAGAAATTATCCTTCAATATTTGGAAAAAGTTAATATGATCAGTTGCTACAGATTACTTTAAATACACAGCACAAATACAGAGTCGATAAGTGACTTCCTAACTTTTAAGTTTCAGGTATTTAACCTTTTTCTAATCTTTCCTACTGGACTGTTCATTTATCTCAGGCTTCGTAATCCAATATAGCTACACAATCATCAAGTCGTTATTATGCTTTTCTATACGCTTTCTTACTACAAGACACTTTTGGGAGCCTTCTAATGGGTATTTATGCAATCAGTGTCGTTTTTATAATACAAAAGGTACATAATCAATTACAAACTTGACTTTCAATGATCTTTTGGACATTTTCGTAAACTGGAGCTAGGTTGTCAAACCACAATGACCTTCCACCTCTTAAAATCCTAACATACAAAAGAGGGATAATATATAGGTCAAAATAGTCCTGTGAATCAGAACTGAATGTTTATGTATTTGTAGGAATTTACATTAATCATCATCACTTGTGGATAATGGTAATAATAATAAATATATTCTTGCATGGTTATGCTTTTAGAATATAAACCAATAATTATGCGCAGAGCACTGTATTTGTAGGTTTACAAACATGACCATCTACAATGGTTTTATGGAAAAAAAAAAAAAAAAGGGGCTGAAAACAGACTGCATATTGGACATTTACATAATAAAATAAAATCAATTTGTATTTGAAGAGAACAATCCCATGTGTCACTACACTGTGAAAACCCACAGCTGCATCTAGCCGAGGTACTATAAATGTACACAGTTTAGCAATAGGAGGTGCCAAGACCTAAACAGCTCTGACATTTATTAAGTGGCCTGTGACAGTGACACAGTCTAGCTGAGATATGCAAGTGTTGGATCGTTCAGTTATGCCTGCAGACACTAGCAAATCTCTGCTGCTGTTAGACCACATCCTCTGCTGGCTGGATGTAGAACAGATGCTGGAAAGTAAGGAAAAGCCAAGAGAATGCATGTGGTCTGACTCCATGGGTCCAAGATCATGGCACCTGCTCTACAAAAATCTTATTTATAGCACTGTACTGTGTTTATGTGGCAAAGCATATACAGATACACCAAAACAAATGAAAAGAAAGCCCTTCCCTAGTAATTTATTAACAGCACACATATTGTGTGAAGTTATATGGAAATGGTCAGAAATCCTAAAAATCAGTTGATGCAATGTAAAAAATATTTTTTATAAGCCATAAATATATGTATAAAAGTTTCAATAACTAGATATTATATTTGAAATTCTATCGGATGTTAAGTTGGATACACACCTATGCAATCTTAACATAGGTACACACTGCAGAAAATTTCTCCCTATGCAATATCTATAACAATATTACCAATGACAAATTCCCAGTCAGCACGCCGATGCATGTGTACATACAAAATTTTACACAATTTACCTTCAGATCTGTGTTCATCTGTCATAACCATCTGCTGAAAAAATTGTTACTCTGTACACTCTTATAGAGTTCTGCCTATGCTGCTGGTTGAGAGTACCATACACACTTCAGAATTTGTCCAAAATCCTTCCATAGTTTATAGAGATTTTTAGTCCAGTTATAAAATCAAAAATAAAACAATATGATGTGCTTTGGTATGATAAAACATGATCGTGGGAGGGTACACACTAATGCAATAATTGGACCTAACAGTCGTTAATCGTGTGATTTGCATGATAATCGGGTGAAAAACCTGTATTGTGTAACTAGCTTTACTTCAGATGCAATTTCCATAACAGTTTCACCATTGATTGAAAGTCCAGATGAGCATGCCTATACACCTACACAATATACTTTCAGATTTGTGATCTTCATCTCTCTGAACCATACACTCTGCCTACGCTGCTGTTCGTGAGTGCATATATATACACTTCCACATTTGTCCAACATTGTTCAATCGTTGATTAAGATTTTTAGGAAGTTTAGAAAACCAAATCAACAGATGCAATGTGTTTTGGGATGATACAATATGATCATCAGAGTGTACACACTCATGCAAGATCTGAACAAATGGTCATGATTTGTACAATAATTGCATAGATGTGTACTCCGCTTTAGATGTGTGCAAGTCCCTGAGTCAGGAACTCAGAGCGACATCCAGCCTTATGCATGTGTGGATAAATTATGATTATTCAATGGGAAAAAATAAAATTTTCCATGTAATTTTCTGAATGTTCACTATGGGGCTAGAACAGAAAGTCTCTTGTTAATTCTCAACAGCTTGAGAGCCACATGATACCTAACTCAGGTTAGGAAGTCTGAAACATGTTTGTTTTGTGTAAGAGGGTTCACATCAGAGGGCCTGCACAAGCAAAAGGACTAGACTTTTCTACCAGCACACAGCCACGAAAAAATAAGCGTGACAAAAAATGTGTAGTTGTGGTTTCTCTAATGTGGGTATGATTTTGTTTTTTGTCAAAAAATATGAAAAGTTGTTATGTACAATGGCTATAATACAACACCTATCAGCCTCATCTGACTACAATGCTGATACTATTCGAGTGACCTACATACAATTCAGATCTATTCTAATCACAGGTACGCAATACACACAGCATTCTAGTGACCTCAATACAATAGAGAGCAAATTCTCATAACCACCACACAAAACATAATGTATACTAGTGACCATTATTCAATACCAACCCTGTTCTGTAAGCCACTATAAAATGTAGACCCCAAATCTCTGTTGGCTTTATAAATGCAGGTCCCCCAAATCCCTGGAGGCTTTAGAAATGCAGAGTCCCCAACTCCCTGGAGGCTTTACAATGCAGTGCCCCTAACTCCCTGGAGGCTTTACAATGCAGGGCCCCCAACTCACTGGAGGCTTTACAATGCAGGGCCCCCAAATCCCTGGAGGCTTTACAATGCAGGGCCCCCAAATCCCTGGAGGCTTTACAATGCAGGGCCCCCAAATCCCTGGAGGCTTTACAATGCAGGGCCCCCAAATCCCTGGAGGCTTTACAATGCAGGGCCCCTACTGTGATAAAGTTATTATACAGACACCCACTGTTCTTTATTTGTGATTAAATTGAATGCCCAAATCACTGGTGGAGACACAAATTAATTATTTATCCCTCCTGCGGTCACAAGCTGTCTCATAGCTGTGTGGAATGCAGCTATACCCAGAAAACAGCACCCAGAACACCAATTAATGAATGGTTGGAACTGTTAACCAATCAGCGTGTGGGGATCTCTCATCAACCAGACAACGCCATCCACCAATCTGCATGCTTGATGCCCTCTACTGGGTATGGCATTAGTTACTAAGCGACCACAGAGTTCATGGCCACGCCTGAGGGCCAAGAGACAGGCAAAGGCTGCTCCTCAGCTATAGCGAGTGAGTATCCTCTCACTCATTAACAATAACAACTCCCAGGGGTAACTGGGAGTGCAGCTTTAAATGTAGTTAACAGTTTTCTAGTCAAGTTTCATTTTGCTCTTAAAGTAAATAATATCTTAAGCGCTGCTCTAATCCATTACTGGACCTTAGTGGGTACAGAATTGCCTTGAGGGCTGAAATTATACAAAAACCTGCTGACATTTTGATTGTGCCGATATCAACAAAATGGTCTGGCATTCTACAAGTTATGTGATATTTACGGTGCATATCCTTTGCGAGTAAACTCCTAAAGCATGACAGAAAATTAGAAAATATCAAACCATCCAAAAAGAAAAGTAATTATAGTGCATGAATATGCTGATACCCAGCAGGGAGCACAGATCCACATGATCAATTTCCCTGTACTTTTTACTTCTGCTGCATTCCAAGAAATGAAGCGACAACATAATAACAATGAGTGACAGCCCTATTATTACTACTTTAGGAAGGAAATAAAACACAAATTAATGTCAGAACAGATAATCACTGGTTATACAAATGAATCTTCTCATCTTTTACAAGGAACATAAATACTACCTTAAACTACCTAATAATTGCACACAAATCACAAGTGACAATGCCATCTGCCAGTGCTGCGCTCGTTCTCTCACCATGAGGAAATATGGTTGCAATCTTCTTTACTTGGAATGTATTCATTTTGCTGTCTGCCATTTTTTTTTGTGGTGACATAAATTACAATGCAGCGAAGCAAGCACTCCCCTCTTTTTGTAAGCAGCAGAGGTTGGAGAACACAGTTAAACTAACCAGTTATTATTCACAGGCCTGAAAAGCAGCTGGGTTACAGTGTAGATCTAATCCCTTATATAGCAGACAGGTTGCCAACGCATTTTTGGGTTTTGCTTAAACTGTACTGCGCTCTAGATGGCTAATCCAGCAACGGATTTCACTAAGGAAATATTATTTACTTAATACAAAGTAAAATTCTCTTTACCGCTTTGAAATATAATCTTTTCCATCAAATAACAGATAAAATTTGTAGTCAATTACCCATTAGCTGGAACCAATGGTGGTTTTTAATATTCAGCTAGCAGCGACTCATTTTGTGTCTGTCAAAAGTGCATAAGTGCAGTATACCCATGAAAGAACGATAAGCAACATTTTGTGATCTGATCAGCTGTGTCTATGCGTACACATGCAATCACCAATATTGAAAGATGATCATTATTCTATTGCTTTGTATGCGATTCAGTACTCACAAATATTTCTATCTGGCAAAAGTATTGAGCGTGTGAAATAACAGGGATCAATGATGTGAAAATTATATATATATATATATATATATATATATATATATATATATATATATATATATATACACATATACATATATATATACATACATACATACATACACACACACAAATGTATATTTTAAAAAAAAAAACACACACAACAAATCAGGTCTGGATCTGAATCTTTCTTTACATCACAAATGCTGAAATATGCAATTGACTGGACAGCTTGAATATGGTCAGCTGTTCTAATCTGCATGGCTGTAAGGGCACATGCTCCTAAAAAGTATAACATCCTCCCATACAGTGGGATAGTACGCAACTTCTCTAAATAGTATCTGTTATATCTGACTCGTTGTCATGCTGTAAAAATGTATGTTTATTTTTAATGGTCAGGCAATAACAAAGTAAAAAAGTAACAAAATAGTATACAACAGATAACCAAGAAAATGATGCACAGAATTTTAGGTGGATTAAAGTACGTATAGGCGGGTGAGAGGAGAAGGCTGCAGTAGTTAAGGCGGGAGATAAGAAAATGTATAAGAGTTTTGATAATGTCCAGCATGAAAATGGGGTGTTTTTGGCAGAGTTTTGAAGAAAGATGCGACAAGAAAGTGCATGAGATCAATCAGAAAGGAGGTAAATTCGGTCAGATGATGATGACAACAACCACTTCTGACCATGCTAATGATGCCCTGGCTGATGTATATGGTCAAATCTGACAGAGATCGGCATCATGGCGATTGGCTGTTATGACCTATATATAATCAGTTTTACAAAATATTGTTGACAAATTCCAATAAAAGACAAATGGAATTGAATCAGTATTTAATTTTGAATGCATCAAGTTTGCAGACAGAATATTTCCTACAGTGATTTTGAGTAATCAAAAAGGCACACTATAAGGAATGTCATACTTACAGCAGGCTAATCATATCATGCTTTATGTTGTAGGAAAAACAAAGCAACAAAGAAGATGGTATTTTGCGGAGATGTGAAATGAACATAACAAATTTCAGTGAGACCATTTTCAACTGTTTTGAGGATGGCGTGGCTGTTCTAGGAATAATGTTGAAATGCAACAGGTACGCCAACCAATTTAAAAAAACAACATAAAATGCAGTATTAGTTACCCATAATTGTGAACACATCTGTTTAAAACATATACTTATTTATTTTTTACAGTTAAGTTAATGGCCAAGTCATATATTGAAGAGGAGATAGGTAAGATTTTAGTTTTGGGGTCCAGATTTTTTACCACTAGTATAACTTTAAGAAGAATATAACTTTAGAATTATGACCTTGAAATAAAACTTCAGGAAGTTTGTAAGCTTTCAATAGAAACATATACCAAAACATTTACTGACTAAAGATCATTGTTTGGTAAACAAAGAATTCTAGCTCAAAATAAATTACTGTAGGAATTTTAATGTCATCAAATACTATTTTCACGTCCCTTTAATTAATATGAACTCAATGCAAGCAGCCAATAATCTCCATGGTGAGTGTTCTTTTTCGGTGCCAGGCAGTGCTCTTTGTTTCATGTAATTAGATTTTCCTAACAGTCTATCAGGTTAAAACTATCTAGGTAAGCAACCAGTTCTTGTGCAAACTCTTTACAATGCTTTAATCATTAACTTGCTTCAAAATTACTTCACATAAGAGGGTCATGCAAAATTAAAGTCAAACATCTAAAAGTACATTTAGGTCTGCAGTATATTTTTCTAAAACTTATTGCATAATTCTACTTAGCAGACTTCAAGGGGAACCAACCGCACACATAGTGAAAAACAGTGCTCAGTAATACACTGACACTTTCCATTGTGACTTTGCTAAAATGTGAAAATATATGGTGGTATTCCGTCCCTTCCTTCACAAGCACCTAAAGCCAGGCCCCTTCAGTCTTAAGCGGACCACTCCCTCCAACCTTAGTTTATAACAAAAAGCAATATATCTGCATAGGAAATGGACTCTCCCTATGCATTCTATCCATCAAAAGGGTTTTTATTTTATTATAGTGCGTGCTCTATCAGAATACTATATAATTTTAGGAGGGAAGAAGAAAAGTGTTGTGGTGTGGAAGCACTCTGAAGTCCACAATAAAGTAAAATCATGAAATATTATCTAATTTCATACTAAAATATCTCATAGATTTCAGCAAAATAGGTTTCAAAATAAATACAGGCAATACTCAGAAAAAAGAGTGAATAAGAGTTTAAAAAGGTCAAACTAATAACTTATGGGTTTCCCATTGCCTAGATACATATTAAGGGTTTGCATTTGATTCTACATATGCTTATCTTGTTCAGTTCTATTTATTGAGGAACAAGTCTTTGAACGTTCCTCAAAACATGTGGTTCTTCCACTATTTCATAAAATTATTATTTTTAGTTAAATGCAATCCTTGTCTCAGAATAATTGCTAGGTTACCTTATGATTATTAAAGTAGTTTACCGTAATCTAAAAATCACAAGATATTAAGCAGTCCTATATGAAAGGCATATAGAGGTAAAAGCAAATTGCGTTTATGCTAAAGGGACAACTGCAGTTTAGTGGCACCATATATTCCCACCTATTCCAAAATCAATCCTTTGAAGCTCATGGGGTTAACAACCCTGCTCACTATTGCAGTTACAGCACGGCAGAGTTAGCCAATTCAATAATATATACAGAAGTATGAATCAAACTGTATTACTCATAGATGATGGCAGTTATGTGTACCTGCTATTCCATTTAATATATCAGTAAAACAGAATATATTGCTATCAAGTTATGTATACTGTGACCAGGTAGGGGGTCCAGTACCATCTCCTGGGATAGACGGTGTTTATAGCAGCCAAGTGATTTCACACAAGTCCAGAGGTTTTGTGCAATTATAAGGCATATATAAAACACTGAGCCACTATTTCAAACAAAGTTTAACTTGATCGCCTTCTTAACTCTTTTCCCATTTCTATCCTTAATTGCAGCATATTGTTATTTTACATGATCTAACTTGCATACTTTTCTCCAAGACCAATTGTTCCTTTCACATATTATAATGTATAAAACTGTATATTAGCTAATAGTGAAGGGAAACCCATAAAATAGTTATTAGTTTTACCCTTTTAAACATTTGTATTCACTACTTTTTCTAACACATCTAAATTTTCATATAGATCTATAGGAACTCGATTATTTTAATATGAAACTAATAAAGTTTCTCTGAATTTAAATTTATTATGGATTCGGAGTGCCTCCATACCAGAATATTTTTCTTCTCTGTTCTTCCTCAGACCAGGTGACTTCCTGCAATATTAGTGCCTGTTAATGCGGTGACACATACAGACCCATAGAGGTAATCTTTCAAATGCATTTACCAACACGCTGTCAGAATCTGCCTCGCTTCCTATGCAGCATCGTGTCAGGATGCCGCTTCATCTCAGCAGCTCCTGCCTCTGGGATTGGATTGAACTTTATTATTGTGTTTCTCTGAATGTATTTTCGGCAGGACCTCTGATCCACCAGAGGTGCTGCTATTATGCTTTGCTTCTGTCTTTTAGGAGTTAACCTTGCTGCACCAATCATCTCTTGCACCTGGGTGTTCCCTATTTATACCTGCCTCTCTCTCTCTCTTTCCTGTGCTGGTCATTGTTGTTGCATGTTCCTGTGCTGTTCTCTGCTGTGCTCCTAAATCACCCATACCCTGGGATTTCTTAATATTACCCGTTTACTTGCATCAGCCGTGTTCCTGGTATTTGCTTTCTGCATCTACCTGCAACTCCCATCCTTACCCCATCCGGTTTGTACCTTCCAGCAATAATCATTGAGTGTTTCACCATATTCCTGGCTCCTTAGCTGTAATTTCTGTATTGAAGTGTGACAGTGACCAGTCCAAAAAAACAGCTTTGGAGCCTTGTGATAGATTCGGCTTCAGATTTTTATTCCTGGGACTTTTCCTGCAATTGTTTTCATTCACTTACTCCTGGAACATGTCTGCCTTACAAATCACTGAGCTATCTCAGCTACAGACTCTACAAGCAGATCTCATTTTATTACGATCTCAGCTGGCTCAGTTTTCTACCTTACTTATGGACCCATTCAGGAGATTCTGTTTCTTACAATTCAGATACTGTTGATTTGCCTCAACCAACCGTTTCTGCTGGTGAATCAGTGCAATCATCATCTTATAATAGTGCTAGTACAAATTTACTGTTTGCCGAGAATTATGGTATAACAAACTCCAGGTTCACAGGTGGTCCATGCCACCATCTGACCAAAGAGGAGCGGTGGCAGCACAGAAGAAGTAAATAAATGATGTCTCTACTGTGCCAGTAATATACACTTTTTACAAGACCGTCTTCTCCGTAGACCCAGACAGCCTACAGAACAGTCTTCTGTTTATTCCCCTCCTCATTGTGATTTGTTTGCGCTTCACTTCCTGTTCCACATTACAGCCTGTTCTGCATCCCTGGGATGAGGCCTAGCCCCCCAGTTCCAGCCGCCTGTCCTGTGGCACCAGGTCCAGCCACCAGTACCAAGGTGCCATCTTCTGCCTCAAGTACCAAGGTGCTATCCTCTGCCTCCAGTAACAAGGTGCCATCCAGTTACATGGTGCCAGGCTCTGGTTTCAGTCCTGAGTCCACTACCATTGTCTCTGGTTTTGAGCCTCTGCCCGAGTCGCCAGCCTCCAGAGGTTTTGGAATGGGTAAACCCATTTATTGAGACGGATCATCCCATCATATCGGACTTGCAATCCTTTACTGAGGCAGTAATCGACAAGATTGCAACATTCGGCAATACCACCTATCTCATCAGGCCAAGAGATACCACTGTGCACTACACAATTAGGCTGCTATTCCAAGTAATTCTCGTAAGAAGAGGTGAAAGAAGAGAACAGGATCTGCAGTGCCTCAACTTCACTCTGGCATGATTTCCATCACTTTTTCACCCCTGCACGAGGACTTGCATGCCAGACCCCCCATAGTGGACTGTGGCTCAGACACTTTCAACCACTTAAGGTAATATGAGCGTCTAGAATCCTCCCTAAAGGGAGAGGGTACTGTCAGGATCTGCCTTGCTTCCTATGCAGCATGGTGTCAGGATGCTGCTTCATCTCAGCAGCTCCTGCCTCTGGGAATGGATTGTACTTTATTATTGTGCTTCTCTGAATGTATTATCGGCAGTACCTCTGATCCACCAGAGGTGTTGCTTTTGTGCTTTGCTTCTGTCTTTTAGGAGTTAACCATGCTGCACCAATTATCTCCTGCACCTGGGTGTTCCATATTTATACTTGCCTCTCTCTCTCTTTTCTGTGCTGGCCATTGTTGTTGCTGTTCCCTGTTGTGCTCCTGGTTCACCCTTCCTTGGGATGTCTTCATATTACCTGTATCAGACGTGTTCCTGGTATTTGTACCTTCCAGCAATAAACATTGTGTGTTTCACCATATTTTGGGCTCCTTAGCTATGATTTCTGCACTGAAGTGTGACACACGCCCAGTAACAATACAATAATTTTGATTGGATTATTATCATCATCAGTAGTTTTAGGGCCATTCACCACAATATAAGGTCAATTGTCCAATATCTATTCAGAAAATTACTGTAAACTGTTACATCTAAGGATCTGTCTGTAACCAGACTGGGTTGTGTCTCTGGAGTTAGGCTAGTGACTACGTACACAAAGCTGGGTGGCCTGATTATGCTCCTTTGCATGTAAATGGAAGGACTGGGGCAGGTGGTGATAGACTAGCAGAGAAGACCAGGCAGGAACCAGAATGGAGACTGCACTGTCCGAGCTGGAACAATAGAAAAGATTGCAGACTGCTGGAAACCAGGTTGGTGTTTGAAATTACAACATTGCATTGGCAACAGGTAAGGGCTCCAGGAAGTCCTTTTATAGCAGTTGTTGTTCCCTGATTGGAGACTGCAGTCAGCTGGGTCAAAGCAGCACTCTGAGTAGCTGAGATGGATCAGGTGACTAGATCCAAGATGGCAGCTCCCAGGAACCGGTTTTGGAGAAAAACTGAAGTAGAGGCTGCTATCCCCCGATTGGCTGAGAGGAATCATGTGACCGAATCCAAGATGCCAGCACCCATACACTGATTCTGGAGGGATCTCTGGAGTGGAGACAGACTGGACAGCTTCTTATAGAGAGATTTGAAAATAGCAGAGCCTGAGGACCGCAGGGACAGCTTGGAAAGGCAGCGGAAAAGGTAAGTGACAGGACCTGAAAGCCTGGTGGGTGACAAACTATGAGACTGTCAGCCTGACACTCAGAGTTGGGCTTCTGCAGAACATCAGGGAGGTGAAATGTATAGGCATACAGCCCTTCTAATGTGTGAACTGTTAACAAAGGCATAAGACTGACAAAATGGCGGCAGACTTTGTCATGTATAAACATTTGGCTTATAATTTTGCTTGGTAAAACAAAACAGGATACAAATTGACATACACTTAATCAATAGTGACCATACTTGTTCTTTAATACTGAACTCATCAGCATGTGCAGAGATACATTATAGGCACTTATGGAGATAGCAGGGATCATCAATGGCAAATGTGCGAATATTGTCCTATACAAACTGGCATTTATCTAAACAGTATAGGTTCTAAGCATGCATGCTTCATCCTGTTTGCATCTAGAATACAAATTCCACAAGGACTGTAGCAAAAAAGGTGCTACACTGTGACTACAGAAACATTCCACCTGTTGACGCAATTTCACTATTCCTATAATTTTATGAAGAAGTCATTACCTTATGGAAAAATAAATATAAATCCAGCAAGAAGGAGCAGGGAATGAGACAACTTCAAAGCTGTTCTAATAACATGCATCATATAAAATACTAACATGCATCATATAAAATACATTAAACATATGCATTGGGTATTGAGGCTACCTAAAGCCTAAAATGGCTGAAGCAGATAATAGTTGCATTGAAATCTACAACATAACTTTCAGAGCCCGAGGCCTGACCAGGTATGGGAACATTAGCGTATTTTTTGTAAATGGAAATATTGATATCAGATAGTTAAACAAAATAATTTGCCTGAAAATACAAATTGATCTGGTGTGAAAATATTTGTAACATATTAGATGTTGTAGCAAAGGCAGGCAACCTGTGGCTCTCATCCGTTTATAAACTATAAGTACAAGCAAGCCTTGCCAGGATAAAACTATGTCCACCAGGTACAATGTACCATACAATTCTAGGGCTATTTAATTTTCTTTACGCAAGAAAGCAGAATGGCAGCCCACTCCTGTTAAGAAATAAATATATAGATAAAAAGGATATATCACATTTTACATAGATAAAAGGTGTCCAAATATTTTACTCAACAATTCTAAAATTAGAAGGCTATTAGAAGTCACAGATGGGCTCTATATAAAGCATAGATGCACAAACATATGACATCAGTGAGGTCATTTCTAGTGGCCTTGATGAAGAATGACAGGTACAGGGGACCCTGTGTGCCAGAACAAAAATACTACTGCACCAGGTCTCACTACAGCTGCTGGTGTGGGGACTGAGAGCGAGGTCAGACAGTATGGCAGCAAATGAGAGTCAGCTGCACTGTATTGCACTGCCAGACGGTCTGTACTGCGGAGCTTAATCTTGCAAGTGACGCATAATCAAAGTCTCATCTTCTGTAGCATAAATGCAACATTCCTTGTATTTTATAGAAAGACAAGAAAAAAACAAAACAAATCCTACTTTCAAAATCATTCGGAGAACGTCTTGTTGGTTCACCTTCCCTGTTTTAATCTGTTTGATCAAGAAATGATCTTCACTTATTTATATATGAAAGCCAAAATATAGAGGTGATAAAATACTGCCCACAGGGGCCAGTTACACACATGAGAGAACATTACTGCCAGGAAACTCAATACTGATGGTGGAAATCCTCCATAACTGGTAACAAGCATGTCATAAAAGTAATATATTAATCCATATTTTAAACAGTAGGACATCTGTAAACAGTTGCTGGACAACACCAGAGACACAAAACTATAGATTTTTTTAACGTAATATCCACCTATTAATTCTTAAAGACAGACTTCCGTCCACTAGTAAAGAGATACCACACTACCATGAGGGCACCCTGCTATGCAGACAACTTCTGAAACTATACTGAAATACCTGCATCCATTTTCCAGTGTTTATTGTTTATCCTGGTGTGGAGGAGTTGTCTGGGTAATGAAAGTCAGGAGGAAGAAAAACAACCCCCAGTTTACATTTTTTGTTGCAAACACATCAAATAACCAGTCCCACACCACACGCTGCACTATCCCCACTCATGCTATAGTAACCAGAGGTGGGCAGCTTCCTGGGCAAGCTAAGAGAGAGGCACTCATTTGTGCCCCTTTTCCGAAATAATAATAGGAAGTTATGAGGGTTTTAGGTATAGCTGTTGATTTGATTATTTTTTTTCATTTTCCCCGGGACACAACCACCATACAAAGCACTTCTTATCTTACTATTATTTATTTAGAGAAAATTTTCCCAAAACAAACATCATTATTATTCAATAGTCATTCAAAAAAAGATTATTGCAACAGCATTGTAACAATGTAACTTAGTTAAAAGGTAAATTGTTTTGGAGTATTTACATCACCCTGCATCTATACATGCAGGGCCGGATTAAGGGAATGGAGGCCCCTGGGCTAAGGGCGCCTCCATTCCCCCGTGAGGCCCCCAATGTGAGCCACCCGCCACCCCCCCATCCCCCGTGAGGGCCCCCCCCCCCAAGCGCTTACCTGTCACTGCAGTCCTCCGTCCCCGGCGCGCTGTAAGCTCCTTACTGAGGA
Source organism: Mixophyes fleayi (assembly GCF_038048845.1). Taxonomy (NCBI): domain Eukaryota; kingdom Metazoa; phylum Chordata; class Amphibia; order Anura; family Limnodynastidae; genus Mixophyes; species Mixophyes fleayi. The sequence continues at coordinate 232,672,733 of NC_134405.1, forward strand.
GATCTCGCGAGAGTTCACTCGCGAGATCTCCTCAGTAAGCAGAGTACTGAACGCCGGGGACGGAGGACTGCAGTGACAGTCCTCAGCAGCATTGATCGGGCTGGGGGTGCTCCCGCCCCCGGACCGATCAATAATGCTGCTGAGGACTTTGAAGGGCCCCCTGGATGCCCGTGGCCCCTGGGCTATTGCCCAGTTAGACCTCGGTTTAATCCGGCCCTGTATACATGTAATACAGAGTGCCTCAGCGACGTCACTGGTACATAACAATTTGATAGGCTGCATATTCATGAATTCCAAGTATGGTTAGGTGACTGGAGCACTTGAAAGGAACCACAGCATAAAACAAACATTGTATAAAACATTATTCTGTAAAACACAAACATTATTCATACTTTCTATTGTTGTAAAATGATAATAAAAATTATATAGAATTGATTTTAATATACGTATATGCCCAGGGAAGCGCTGCCACACTACAGCTGGCAGGCATATTCAGAGCTTTTTTCCAAACAGTGTTGCCTCAGCTGTAAATATGGGGCTCTCTCCCACATGAGAGCACTACAACTGCAGCTGTCCTATAAAAGACTGATTCTGTGAGGTTGAAAACCCGCATATTAGAAAAAAAAAAATGTCCTTGGCAGTTTAAAAACAATCCCTTTAAATTGTAAATATTGGCTATCCTGGCATGGTATCAAAGCTTCTACCTACATATCTTTTAATACTGAAAAAATACATTTCTTTCATATAAACACATAATTTAAGTAATCTTTAATACTTTCACTTACATAAATATTCAAAAATGCAAGGCTATTGCAAAATAAGTGTGAATATTTGATTACCTTAATTATGGCATGAACTGTTAAATACAGATGAAGCCAAATCTCCCCAGTTATTGTTCTCAGATGTTACAGGTCACATGCTCAACTGTGTAAGATTAATAGTCAGCACTGTGCTCCCCGCAGCCACAGATCGCAACTGTGCATTATGCAGAGTACAGTTCTAGAACAAAATGTACCCACCTACCTAATCTTTTAGCTTTCCTTTGGTAGACCACATTAATGTACTAAATTGCTGTATACTAGTAACCAGTAACATGTTACAATATGGATTTCTACTGACACACTGATACTTACAATATTTCTTAAAAAATTGTATTCCCTGTTCAGAATGACCTGTTTCTATGAACTACAATATTCACTTGTGTTCGTGTGACCAGGCCCGAGGATCATCGCTCAGGACCATCAGGTTACTGGATCAACAGAGCACAGGCGAGTAAAAATTTGTATTTTATTTTAACTGCACAACATTTATATGGTTCTATCAGTAAGCAAACTATATCAGGAGCTTTACTGTTCTGGAAAGACATAGTAGCAGTGTCCACCTCCTCAACAGTAAACAGGGAATCTAAATATTCTCTATCAAAGAAAAGTTTGGGGAGAGAAGCAGTATCTAAAGAGTATTGAAATATATCTGTATTGTATCTGGGACACATAAAATGTCACCGCTCCCCCCATCCAATATAACTGGGACAGTCGTGTTGGCCTTCTCTGCTCTCACCATATAAGCTAAAAAGCTGCCATTCCTATCACCCTGCACATACTAAACATGCTTGGAAAAGAGCAGTTTTCTCTTAGACATATCCAATACATAATCAGCCCACTCTTTTTGAACCAACAACCAAGTATGCCATCTGGCATTGAAGCAGATATGTCTGTAGTCATGTTAAAAGAGCCTACATTTATGTAAAGCCTCTTGTTTGCTGTGCCTGCAGGATTTTTTTTTTTAAATAAATTTTATCTCTGCCAGCCTAGTGATCAGGGTTCCCCAGAGGTAGACCTTAAAGGCATCCCAGACCAGAGGAGGCTGGGCTGTTTGCGTGTTCTATTAGAAGAACCCTTCCCACCAGGCCACCAGGTCTGATCCCATGTCCATTACGGATAAACAAAATGGATTTATTTTCCAGAAGAACTGACCCCTGGTAATGGCAAAATCTACAGACAATGGGAGGGGAGAGTGGTCAGATATTCCACTAGCGGGTACCAAGGAGCAAAATAGAAGTGCCAGGTCAATTCTAGAAAATGCATTATAAGACATTATAAAAACAGGAGAAGTGAATAGAGTCAGGATGTTGCAGGCACCAAACATCAACTAGCCCAAATTCAGCCACCAGATTGGTGAAGGTCGAGGCAGTCTAAAGCTGGGTACACACTACAGAATTTTCCACCAACTTTTTATGCCGATCGATTTTACATGCAATCGATGGTCCTATCGCTCGGTCCATGGACTACATACACACTAGCCTTGTTTTAGACATAGATAAAGTGAAGAGCAGACGTCCCTTTAGCGACTTTTTACAGCTATGTTGTCATGAGCAATGATTGCAATTTCATCGTGGATCGGTCAAAAATTTATACACACTACACAACGGAAACGAGATTGTAACAAAAATATTTGACGGTACGACCAACCAAATGAGGCGACAATCGTCCATTTAGGCAGACTTTCAGCCATCGTGTCACAACACACACTGACCCGACTTTTGAATGAGCGGTCGTATGTTGGCTGGTTGAGCCGATTATTGGACGAAAACCCTGTAGTGTGTACCTAGCTTAAGTACCGGCAGTATGTTGTTCCCTTCATCTGTCAACACTTTTGTTCACAATGCTATTAAAAGTCACATATGCAAATAATGGGCAAGTCTGGGAAGAGAGCCATAAATTAACCACATTTTCTAAGGACCTCTCTGCTATATGGCGGAGGTATGTACACAGCTATGATAAGCGCAGGGGACCAGTTAATAGTGGCCTTGATAAATATATAGCAACCCCTAAAGTCAGTTTGAATCTTTTCCAAAGTAAAAGGAAGTAGTTTATGTATAGAGACTCCACTTGAGTTGGCATTATGAGAGGCGTGGTATGACCAGAGAATGCTTAACTTTGTTATTTAACCCCCTAGCATTCCACAACATGATATTCAGGTCTTTGTGGAGAATTCGTTTAGAAGACATCATACATAACATTTCTCAACCAGTGAAGAGCCCACGAGCAACCAGCAGGAACCATCAGCATCAATACAATAGACAGACATATATACTTAACATTAGGATCATGGAAAAACAGACCATACTTTGCGACTTAACACTAAGATCAAGAAAAATTAGCCTAGTAACAAACTAAAACACCCACCCTGTACACTCCACCCAAAGCTAAAGTATACCTCTAACCCCAAACCCCACCCAACAGTTGTCACAAGCATGCTAGTATACAGCTATCCAGGGGCGCTGGGAAAACCGAGCGAGAGAGATGCTGCGCATGCACGGCAGCACTGTATTATACAGCAGCTGCAGCGCTGTCAAAGCAGCGTCCGCGGCGGCGCTGTATACAATACAGCACCACCGCGGACACTTCTTTGACAGCGCCGCAGCTGCTGTATAGTACAGTGCCGTATGTAGGAGCACTTTGTTAGCGGAGGGGAAACCCCCCCTGCGTGTGCCACTGGCTATCAAACAGATAAATGCTACAAAAGCACAGACTAGAGCTAGCAGAAACTAAAGAAAAAATATTTAAAATGGTGCAAATGAAGGGATCAATAAAGAGTAAAAAGGGGGAGGGGGAAAATTGAGTACTAAGTCGGCCCTAAAGGCATGGGCGCTCCAGCCAATATTGGTAAATTGCAGGAGTATCGACGTTATTAATGGAAGTACATCAGCCTAACAGCGCATCTTAACCACTATCAACAGACAGATTAAACAAAGAACACATTTGTGCAGCTTCTAAAGCACATTACATAGCAAAGAGCAAACAAAAATACTCAAAAGACTACTCCCATCAGACATTGCCGGGAGCCATATAATCAGTCTAGACAGGCGCCTCACGAGGAGAGTCAAAAAAATAAATATACGACCCTTGGCCACCATGTGGACCCTGACAGGAATTTAAGGTCCAGAAACACTGCAACACCTTGATTATAGTCCAAGGAACACATTAATCTCCATATATAGGATTGTCTCTCTGTCCTTGTAATGCAGGATTTTGGCTGTGAAGGTACAAGAGGGGGTAAGGGCTGCGCAGATGGGATCCTAGGAGGAGATGCAATGAGCTCCCTCCACTGCAAACTAAGTCGTGAATGAATCTTTCCCAAAGGCTTGAATTAATCACTTCTCCAAGAAATCTTCATGAGTAGTACCCTCTGCTTTTCCTGGTAATTCCAAAAAATGAACATTATTACAGCAGAGTCTCCCTTCAATATCAGAGAGCTTTTGTTTACATGTTGACATCTGAGATTCCAAATTGGCAAGTTGACCGTTTATAGGCGCAGTAGCACCTCCCAAGCTAGAGATGATAGTCTCCACTTCTCCCACACAGTCCCTGACTTTCTGCATATCATGTTGGAGCAAGGAAAGATCAGCTTGCATCTGAGGTCCAAATAGCTTGCAGAATCTGTTGCAGTGTAATTTCAGGATCAATAGACGAAGTTGGCATATGGGAGGCAGAAGGGGCTTGTCAAGGTACAAGTGGCGGTGCGTCATCAGAGGTGCCAGCAACTGTAGCGGACCGGGCAAACCGCTTAAGCAGGAGCAGTATGACTATTTTTTTCCCATGTTCACAACTCAAAGTGAGAAATACAGAGAAGGAATACAGAGAAGGAATGTAAGAGTAGTATGGTATTCCACGGGTTTACACTTAGGAGGACTGAAATGCACAGGCATCCAAGGCAGGATAATGGAGCAGTGTCTGAGTGGCTCAGAAAACACATGCAGAACGCAAACCGGCAATCTAGATATCTAGATATTGTTCAGTAGAATATCAACAAAGTTATATAGTTGCAGATATCTGATGGGAGAGCAGTGTCACAGCACCTGCATTCAGTTACTAACCACAACCTCTAACAAACGGGAGATTGTGAAGATTAGTATAAATATGAATAGACAAATAGGTGTAGGTACTTCCTATCCCACAGGGTATAAGAGCCAGCTGCAGTGAGTCCAACCTGTGTCAGGATGACAGGCAGAAAGGAGTAACAGCAGTACGTGGGAGGAAAATATCAGCAAGGTAAGATGGCTGGCGTTGCGTGTAATGGTGGGAAAGTCACCACAAGGATGCCAGTGCAGGTTCCAGGACCCAGGTCAGGAAGCACCAGTCAACACCACACAGGGCAGCGGAACATCGGGTCTAACAAGTAGCGTCAGACACCATGAAGCTGTGATGATGGCAGGTTCCATGCGGGGCTTGCACACAATTCACCCAGCAGCATAGTAGCAGTATCATCATCATCATTTATTTATATAGCGCCACTAATTCCACAGCGCTGTACAGAGAACTCATTCACATCAGTCCCTGCCCCATTGGAGCTTACAATCTAAATTCCCTAATATAGACACACACTCACATACAGACAGACAAGTAGGCAAGTATCGTTACCGTGCTTAATACCGGAGAGATCAGCAGGGCAGACACCGCCTCTTAGGCTTCCAGACAGGGGAGACAGATGATCCGCCGGCTAGAAAGTCAAGCTGCAATACATCTGACAAGGAGCAGCCGCCGAACCACAATCCAGGGAAACTGAGATAAGTGAGTGAGCCATGGAACAACCACTAGAAAGAGCCCAGATGATGCCAGGTAAGTCAATCAAATAACAAAAAAAAAAAAAAGACCGTCATGGTCCAAGGTAGGAGAAAATCCCACAATACAGGATTTTTAAGCTGGAGAGTACGCAAGTATGCTTGCTACTCCATTCTTGTCCAGGCCATGCTCCCAATCACACAACATTTTTAGTTCTGGGTGCATTAGCCTTAAAACCCATTCCTTGTTTTCACGATCTACCTCCAACAATACACAATAAGGTAGGCCCAAATGATGCATATGAAATGCTATTTAACAACTGTGTTTAGCAAGCTACAATAGCATAAGTATAAGGAGTAGACTTTTTCCATTTAATTGCAATCTTGATCTTCATTGTTAGGTTTAACTGATATATGTGCTTTTTCTATGGATTGCAGATAGAATGCCAACAAAAGTGTCACCATTTCAAAATAAAGTGCATAATTCAAATTAAGTTCTGTTAGTATGGGATATTTTACAAACATTTTCTGAAATTTACACTACTCTTTTTAAAACAATTGATGTGTATTTTAGGCAGTAGCCTTTCTATGCTCTGCCTAGTAGAGAACCCAATACACATATTACAGACATTGGGTCAGAGTTGTTGCTGCAAAATGGGCACAATTTACATTAAAACAACCAAAAAGAAAAACGGACATAAAAATAGAGTATTGACACTCTTTTGCTGATTCGTATGCATCTTAAGATCCATGCAGGCTGGCACCAGTAGCATATGTGCCCAGTTTATGCCAGGTATACATCACAGACACTTCTGTTCCACTTCTACCTATGTATTTATTCATATGTTTTATGTGCAACAAAAACATTCCCTCAATAAAACTTTTTAAAAAAAACCTCCATAATAACTTCCTGTCTTATGTAAAAAAACAAACAAAACAAAACAAAAAAACAAACAAACAAAAAAAAACAACAAAAACAAGGATTTACTTTTAACATGCACACAAAAGCATAATATATGCTAGAGCGGCCAAGAAAGCACCAAGTAGTGTCAGGAGTGTGATCTCAAACAGCCAATCACGAGCTGTTCGTGCCGGAGCTCACTATTTGAACCTACCCCCCGACAGCTGCAAATAATACAGCTTTCGCAAGCTTATATATGCATCAGTGTCCTGGTCTGCATTCATTCTCCATTGTGCTAATACGCCCTTACTGACTGCTGGCTACATTAGAAAACCCCTGCCCCTCCTCCCACATAGGCTGGCGTAAGTAGCAGAATGATGCAAGGGTGCATATACATGCTCCGACTGGTTTGCGTAGAGTATCTTGGGTGAAAAAGCTATGCGTATACCCAAAGTACTCACTCTGCATCAGACTCATTGTCTCATGCTCTTACTACATCTAGTATATAAAGTTTGAAATAAGTTCACTTGGCACAAAAAAATAAAGCTTTATGTCCTACTTAAATGCAAGTTCATGCATAACAATGTACTAGCAAACAAAGCTGACAAAGGCAAAGCAGGAAAAAATAGCTGTAAACTGCATTAGACAGACCAATCAATGTGTATTGGATTTTGCACTCCAGGCTAGTGTTTCTGACAAGAGTCCATCAGTCCATGCATTTCCACTTCTGTCATAATGAACAAGGTCAAAATCACACATGGAAATATATTAACACCAAGTCGGAGTGTCTTGCAATGGATCCAATACATACACCAGAAGGATTGTGTAGATATCAATCTGTGGCAACTTAGCCTTGAAGTATGTACACACAAGCAGTGTTTGGGTGCATTGTCCATGCATTAATGTAGAAACTGGCTACGTTTGACAGAAGTAAAATGAAACACGTCTACTATCGTATGAAAATAGTGCAGCATGTTAAATACACAGCACAAAGCACACACCTGCGAATGCTTACTAGGAGGAGTCATTATGGGTGACTATGTATTGTACTGGTGGAACGAATCAAATGGCAGCATGCCACCTTTTCCACTCCCAATTTTATAGATAATTATCCACTCAAATAAATTTAACATTAATATTAATTTTAAATGCCCTGTAATTTATATAATAAATTTAGACCTGGTAAATGTAGTTACACAAAATATAATCTAAAATGGCAAATCACAGATTCCTTAGGGATTTCAGCCAAGTGCTGACCACAGTATGACAGGGGGATCCCACGCTGCAGAGTGTGACCAGCCCAACCTGGTATACTTTTCCAGGTTTGAACGTTTAAAATGTTCTAAATGTCTGAGTGGTCGGCTGAAATGCAAGACAGTAGGATACTTACCTTTATGTTCTGTCTGAGACCAAGCAGAAAGTCGGCTTTCTGGTAGATGTAACTAGCTGATATCTCTTCCCTGTATGGCTACCACTGCCAGGCCCACACCCACTGCTGATCTATTGGGCCCCAAGTGCGGCTCCACACTGTATGCCCCTGCTGGTGACCTATATCTAATGAATGTATAGACTGCATTTTCATGAAAGCCTTCAAAATGGCTCCCTCCACTGTGTCTAAATAGTCACAGTGGCTCCTGACTAAATAAACCCTAGTGTGCTTGCATTCATGCAGTGGGGAATAAAGATTCCAAGCCCCACTGGCACAGGGACTGATGTGAATAATTAAACATTCTCTGTAAAGTGCTGAGTATATTTAGACATTATACAAATACTAATAAGTAATAAACATTTTTTTTCAGATCTGATTATCAAGTAATAATCATTATTGTATAATTATTTTTCATTTTCAACCCAGGAAAATATGTCCACATTATTAAGAAGGCAAAGAACAACTCCTATCAATGTGGAATACAAAACCAGTAGCATTAAGCTGTGCAAAGTGGAACAAGTGTTCTTTTCTATTTGAAACAGCAGGATGTTTCTATAAATTATGTATTAATAAAAATAGCATACAATATGCTGGCAGTGTGGGGGAATTGTATTGCAAGAGCTTGGAATTCACATCCAGTGATTGTTACATGGCATTATGAAGGCTAGAAATACAAAGCTCATTTGGTCTAATATTATTCTCTACTGTCTCAAAAACAGATTGTAACAAGATTTCCTAACAAAGTTCAGTCTTCTAAGAGGTACATAATGACATAATACACAGCAGATAAACCCATCCACCAATGTCTGCAGATCACAGTCCTGTTCTCCAGTCCCTGTTAAACAAACCTTAGTAAAGTCAAACACACTAATGACTCTAAAACCAACCATAATAAACCTGAAGTGTCTCAATCCAATACAGAAATCTATTGTGAAGGGAAACAAAGCTGGAAAACATCCAATTATCTACAGCAGAAAACAGACCACCAGCCCTTTGAGCTGTGGCAAGGATGACCTTCTAATGCTTTGCTTATAAGCTGGAAACAAGTGGCACATAATTCATTCAACAGAATTCACAGCCCATTAGAAGGTTTTCAGAATATTATGCATTTAAAGCAGGAGGTAATCTGACATTGCCATATTAACCTTCCTACATAAGTAATGCTAATATATCAGTTCATACAATGCTGTTTACATGATTAAAAAAGACAAATCTAGCATTTAATTCTTGTACAATGCTTATGTTTGATTGAAGTTTGCAGTCCTTGCATTTTCTACCAATTGTATGTAAAGTAAGTAGTGTTGCTTTCATAGGAGCTGATGGTTCTGAAATATGTTTTCAAATGTTGCCAATCAAGTAAAAAGCAATTAAAATAACCAGAATACCTACTTGCTCCTAATATTTTGTGGATTTTTTTCTTTCCCATTTTCTCAAAAAGGTTACAATAAACTAAAGTAATATTCCATTTTTACCCTTGCTCTAGTAATGTGTGCTTCAGAGATTTTTTTTTTATCTTCAAGTCCACAAGTCATTTCATGTCTGTACTAACAATTTGTTGCTTTAGGACAGGCCTGTCCAACCTGCGGCCCTCCAGGTGTTGTAAAAACTACAAGCCCCAGCATTCTTTGCTGGTAGACAACCAGTTGATAGCTGAAGGGGCATGCTGGGACTTGTAGTTTCACAAACATCTGGAGGGCCGCAGGTTGGACAGGCCTGCTTTAGGATGTACGCTAGATCATGTTTAAAAAACCACACACATATATACATCCACTACATATATATTTATCATACACACACACACACACACACACACACACACACACACACACAGAGGTTGTTGTTTTTTAATTTGCCTATCGAAAAAGCTTGAAAGACAGTCCTAGTTTAGTGGCTGTGTGTTTGGGGAGACAACCACTCATTAGGCCATTCCAGATTAATGGGTTAACAGGCCAATTAATTGACTACAGCTGTCAACACACACTTTGCTCTCAACCCAGGGAATAGAAGTTATGGAAAGAGCAACCATGACATAACTATGAGTAAAGGTTCATTTGTATAGAAAGGTGTCTGTTTTGTAAACTATGTAAAAGTCTGACTTGCTGTTAGATGATTTTGTTGTTAGGTTTTGGATATTCGCTATTGATAAAAGTGTGAGTTAGTTATACTTAACTGAGGTACTCTGCCTGTGTGCAGTCTTCACCTGGAAACAACAATGATTAGTATAGATGAGTGAAATTTCCAAAAATGATCAGTGAAGTAATCACCTTGTTCTATATATTGCCAAGAAAGTTTTCATGCTTCGCTGGCAGAATTTGGCCATAAATGTTTCGAGCAGAATGCAAACTATAATATTTGCCCCCCTCCCCCCAGGAAAAAAAACCCACTTCCAAAGCACAGTGTATTTCCAAAATTCTCAACCAGCACCAGCGCTAGACAGTCTTGGCTGGTTTCCACAGCACAGGGTGACAGGAGTGTGAGGTACCCGTGCTATAGTAAAAACCTGCCTAGAGCTTGGTTTTGCTAAGTCAGGTTTTATGGAGAAGTGAGGTGGTCTGCAGAAACCAGTGTGCTGCCTCCTTCCAGTGGCTGATGTACAGGGCCTCTTCTGGACAACATTAAAACCACTGCCCATTACACCAACAGGGAGAAGGTTAAACTTGGGAAATCCCCATAAAAAAACAATGTACCTACACACTATATGATCACAACCTGGGCTTCCCTTCACCATTGGCCAATCACAGCCATTCTCTCACACTAGGTGCCTGCGACTGGTTGGCAATCAAGGGTTGCAGTCCTGGATATAGTCATGTAGTGACTTGTGCATGTGAGCAGATGGGTCCGGTTTTTTTGATTGGTAATTTCAGTTTAGGTACAGATAGGCTGACTGCAATGTCATCGGTGGTCTTGTTGGCAGGAATTTTGATGTGTACTGGAACATGTAGATCCATCCAACTTCTATAGAAAACAGCTAGCATCAAGTTTAACAGAAAATCAATGTTTTAGGGCTAGATTTACTAAGCTGCGGGTTTGAAAAGGTGGGGATGTTGCCTATAGCAACCAATCAGATTCTAGCTATCATTTATTTAGTACATTCTACAAAATGACAGCTAGAATCTGATTGGTTGCTATAGGCAACATCCCCACTTTTTCAAACCCGCAACATAGTAAATCTAGCCCTTAGAGCTCTGGTTTATTTTGCCATAAAAAAAAATGCAGCCTACCTTACATCAATTTCAAGGGAAACATAAAAGTGTGATGAAATCGCAGGACATGCAGCTGATTGCATTATGTCACAAGATGAATTACAGTTCACAACTTGTAGGCCATATCCGTACTTCATAAAAAAATAAATAAAAAAAAAGTAACACAAAAAACTCAACCTTCCCTTTTATGCTTATAGAACAGCAACAACAAAAGATGCACTTATTCATGAGTTAAAATAAATATGTAGATTGTATTGGCAACTGAGGTAATATCTTCAGTGTTTTGATCAAAAATGGACTACAGTAAGAACAAAGACCAATACAATCACAGATTAAGCTGCTTGAGATGCAAAATATAAAGTTGCAGAATTAACATCTGAATAGACAAAATAGTTGTAATCATATTAGTTAAAATTAAGCTACCTCACAAAGGAGTGCATATATTCTTTATAATTGACACACATCCTTAACACTCAAGGAATGTCCAATGCTTTACATATTTGCTACTGTAAATGTATCTATGTTTTAACAAATAATTGAAAATAAAAAAGTCATTTTCAATTTTTTTTCTAAAATTAAATAGTGTATTATGGTGCAAGGATCTTAATAAATGTTTTAACCTTACAAATCTGGGTGTGAAATTTGCACAATTCTGATGTCGCAGTTATCATACTAAATTCACCTTAATAATGGGCAGTCTTCTCTTTCATACCCCTGATATTCCAGTTGTATACATTACGCAAACATTGCTAGCCACACAGCGCTGGGCTCTCCAGCCCACCCCTCTCTGTTTACAGTGTTTCCCCAGCAAAATAGATCAGCAATTTGCCATCAGTAAAGGATCTATACATGTTGACAGTCACTTAAATTCATGAAGCATGTCTGCATGGTAAAAAAACAAAGCTGCTTTCCTGCATGCATATGAACCAATTTCAGTGCAGCCATGCACTGTGGTGTCATTCATATGTTTCATGATTTATTAGGTCAATCTGTTAACCTTCAGACAGCTTCATGTTATTATATTCATAACTTACATATTGCGACTCATTTACACCTTTGCCAACTAGGACACCTGCAGAAGAATCTCCATAAAAGCTTATTTTTCACTTTTTGTATTGAACAATTTTCATGTATAAGAGAATACGTTTGAGTGGCCTTAAATTGTGAAAGTATCTTTATACTTGTGTCTTGTTCCCGGTCAAGCACGTTACTCACAGGTGATCGGCTTGGACTACTTAAAATCCTGCATGCTAACCAGTGGATTCTGTGTGCATCTATTATTTCTAATTTCTAAAGTTAATATAACAAGACACTAAAATGCCAGCTTTTAAGTATTGTGCTTAATCACCAAAGCACTGTTAAATTGTAATGAATGCTACTCCAAACTAGCGTTTTAAATCCCAATTAGTCATCATCAACATTTATTTATATAGCGCCACTAATTCTGCAGCACTGTACAGAGAACTCATTCACATCAGTCCCTGCCCCATTGGAGCTTACAGTCTAAATTCCCCAACATACACACACAGACTAGGGTCAATTTTGACAGCAGCCAATTGACCTACTAGTATGTCTTTGGGCTGTGGGAGGAAACCAGAGCACCCGGAGGAAACCCACGCAAACACGGGGAGAACATACAAACGCCACACAGATAAGGCCATGGTCAGGAATTGAACTCATGACCCCAACGCTGTGAGGCAGAAGTGCTAATCACGTAGCCACCGTGCTGCCCTTATTGCTCTTTACTGACATTTCCAGGATTTGTAGTTTATTTTAACTAACCATATACACGCAATACAACAGTAAGACTACGATCCACATGTTACAGTTGCCACTACGCATTCAGGTAGGAAGCATTCTCCCGGTGTCCACCAAACTCAGATCTGTCAGATGGTGAAGTGTGATTTATCACTCTAAAGCAGTGGTTCCCAAACTTTTGCAGTTCGCGGCACCCTTAGAGTCTCAATTTTTTCAAGGCAGAGTTTGTATAACAAGCGGAATCTGCATACACGTGATTTTGATCATTCTGGATTGGTGCGCACCGAAGACAGCATTTGGCTTGTTTTTCTCCAAATCGATTATCTAATATGAGCTCTATATAACATTACTTCATGATATGAGGATATCATCTGCTGGAGGTGAGAACAATCATTCCTTTTGGAGGTACGAGATTTCTTCTGATGTTCAGCCGTCCAGGCGGTAAGAAGTTTCTTTTGCAATGTACCTATTCCATTGATAATCCCAGCTATTTGTGGATCCAACCTATCTGCGGACTTTATGATCGTAATGCCGCATGTACAACAATGAAGCTATCCTATTCCTCTTAATCTAAAGAAGTAACACTCGGTTTTGCAGGACATCGTTTTTGAAGTGACATTCTCCTTATCCATACGGCTGTTTAGGATTCTTAGAGAGTTACTCCAATTTTTCAATAACTATTGTTGTTGCCATTGGCAATGCTTATACTCAAGCGGGACACTGTTTACTAAGATGCAAGTGCATGTTAACTAAATGTTTCTCCTTTATTAGGAGTTATTGTACATGTAATGGTTTTTATTTGAACTCCTTGTATGTATTTTGTGGATTTGTCTTTTTTATATGTTTGTTTTTATTGTGGAACACGTACTTATTGATCTTAATAGGTCCTTAAAGGTCCATTCATGTGATTTGATTCAAGTACTATAATAAATGCTGGATTAGGCGATTTCTGCGCAACTCTTCCTTTGTTTTTACTATATCTTTCTGGAGGGTTAACACTACCTCCTTTCTGGGTTGCTGCATCTGTTGCCGAGATTTTAATAAGTAATATTTGTTCTATTTTGGGATATACTAGCGCCAGAGATCATAGTTCTTTTTGACATAAATCAAAGGGAAAAGAATATTTTTATATATATTTTTTTCAATTATATTTCTATCAAAGAATAATTTACAACTAACTCACTCTGTGCCCCCTCTGCATCTCCGCCGACTCTGTGCCCCCTCTGCATCTCCGCCGACTCTGTGCCCCCTCTGCATCTCCGCCGACTCTGTGCCCCCCCCTGCATCTCCGCCGACTCTGTGCCCCCTCTGCATCTCCGCCGACTCTGTGCCCCCCCCCCCTGCATCTCCGCCGACTCTGTGCCCCCCCCCTGCATCCCGGAGCCAGGAAGAAGAAAAAAAAAACCAGCAAAAAAAATAACTTACCAATCTGGCGGCGCCCGGGACCCAGCATCCTCCTCTCTCCTGCCGCTTGTCACTGAATGTCAGGCGTGATAACGTCACGCTCAACATTCAGTGAGAAATGAGGAGGGAGGAGGATGCTGGGTACCGGGCGCTGCCAGATTGGCAAGTTATTTTTTTTGCTGTTTTTTTCTTCTTCCTCACCGCCGGATTGGTAAATTTGTGGCTTTGTTTGTTTTTTCCTCTTCCCCCGGCTGCGGCACCCCTGTGACAGCGCCGCCGCACCCCTGGGAGCCGCGGCGCACACTTTGGGAACCGCAGCTCTAGAGAACGTGTATACATTGCTCCAGAGAGCAATGGTGCTGTGCTTTACACCACTTCAGTCAATGTTTGGAATTGCACATAGTTATCGGAGGCTTGGGTGTGGCTGCTTGTCCATGTAACCCAAATTCATGAAGCTCACGACAAACAGTTATTATGCCGACATTTCTTCCAGATGCAGTTTGGAACTCTGTAGTGAGTGTTGGAATCGAGGACAATTTTTACACACTATCGCCACAGTCAGAGGCCCTGTACTGTGCGCATGTGTGACCTTGGCAGTTCTGAGCTGTTGTTGCTACACTTTATAATAACAGTACTTTTAATGGGGCAGTTCTAGCAAGACAGAAATTTGACGGACTTGTTGGAAATGTGGCACCCTATGACAGTGCCATATTGACAGTCACTGAGCTCCTCAGTACGACCCATTCAATTGCTAATGCTTGACAATGACGAGTGCTTAACTATATAGGCTACTTGATTTTATGCAACTTACCAATGGTGTAGCTGCAATGGCCAAATATTAATTAAAGGGATGTCACGTTCTTTTGTCCAAGTGGTATAAGTTTATTAGCTTGATAGGTTGAGTTCCTCTTTAATATTGACCAATTGTTATTGACAATATCTAATTCTATTTTAAAATGCTTCTTATAATCTCTTTATATTCTATGAACATTGTAAATATTTCTGTTTAAAAAATATGCACAATACAAAAAACAAAGTTTAAGATCTAACCATGTTCAGTGACTAAGTCATGATGGGGGTCTGCAGAGCACTGAGGTCCACTCAGCCTGTGCATGACATGCTTAGGTGACCCTACCCAACAACCAGGGGCGGGCTGGGCTTGGGGAGCAGGGGTACATCTGCCCCCCAGGCTGGTCCCATAGTGGGCTACCTTGGGCTCAGTCACCTGCATTTTTTTTCCTTTAAAATGTTCCTAATAAGCTGCTGAGTGGAGTCTTGCCCCCCCCGGGCTAAAATTTGCCAGCCCTCCCTTGCCAACAACAAGGTGTCTCTGGAAATTCTGTTCAAGTGTTAGCAACTACGTTACTGCCTTAAAGAATAACTAAACAAATTAAATACTCACAAACTGTAGTATTATCCTTATAGCAAAATTTGAGTGCAGAAATCTTCTTATAAGACTACTTACATTGAATAAAAACACACACTGAAAATTGTGGGGTCGGGGCTACAATCAGGGGAAATAAGGTGATCGCCTACAAACCTAAAGATTATGTCACTTATTTACTGATTTTATTTTTCTCTGCGGTGCCCGTGCACAGAACATCAGCCACAACAAGAATTAAAATTAAACAAATCAACTTCCACATTGGCTGACAATGGGAAATAGTCATTATGTTTAATTATTTAAATGAACTTTGGAGCACCCTGCTTGTTTCCTACCTTGTGCTGTGATGCTCCAATGATAGGCTGGGAATGTGGCGGTGTGCTGTGATAACACACTCCCAGCCTGTCACTGTCATGTACAGCAACAGCAGACAGCACTGAGACAAACACCCACTCTGTGGCAGAACTACCACTGCTGCAACAGGTGTGGTGCACCAGGGCCCATGGAGATAGTGGGGCCCGCTGCATGGGGAACTAGTGAGCTGTGGGCTCCCATTCCCTCCTCCAGCATCCCTGCACCGGGGCCCACAGCTCACTAGTTCCACCTCTGCACCCACTTCTCTTCCAGCATCAGTGTGAGGCCTCATAAATTGCTTTATATAAGTTAATGTGCATTCACAAAGCTTATTAAATAGTTTTTTCATACTTTAAAAGTGTTGGAATAATAATAATAAAAAAAACTACACTCCCATGATGTGTACATGACACGACTGTTGTTCTTTAGAGTAATGTCACACCGCACAAGGCAAGCGTTCATATTAGCGATATGCGTGACTTGTGTGACATCACTGCTCACTTGGATTCGGCTCGGTGCTAGAATCGGGCCTGCAACCAAATCCTTTAACAGATTGGTGTATTCACAACAGAGCGCAGGATTTGCTACATCTCCATTACTATTAAAATCTTTATAGGAGTTATGTAAAATTAGATTGATATATAAAATTAGATGTCCTGCAATTGGCACTAATCCAATAATTTGCTTGGACATAATAATACCCATGGTATGTCTCCAGGCCTTTAGATAAAGGGAAACAAACAATTCTGTACTTAGATCCTTTTTGTGATTTTTTCCCTCTCATTTTTTTAATGTTAAAGTAAATTCTATTCACCTAGCATGATATGACAGCAAATTAATAAAAATGCTCTTTATAGCATCTATATTCTTACTACAACACCACCTACAGGTTTCTGCAGCTTGCTCAAACATGCTGCCTAGAATGGATTCCACAGATAATGAAATGATCTAACATTTGTGGCTGAAAACACAAAACGTATGTCTACAATAAATGTCTTGGCTTACTTATTCA
Source organism: Mixophyes fleayi (assembly GCF_038048845.1). Lineage (NCBI taxonomy): Eukaryota > Metazoa > Chordata > Amphibia > Anura > Limnodynastidae > Mixophyes > Mixophyes fleayi. The sequence continues at coordinate 232,689,738 of NC_134405.1, forward strand.
CCATCTACTAACACAATACAACACAAACTCATTCTACAGGCAGCATGCAGAGTCTCCCTCAACAGCTCATAATGAAACTGTTAAAATACGCCTGACTTCCTTTCAAGTAGATCACGTAATTCACTGGGAAAAAAAATGATGAATTGACCTATAATTTTCCACTCACTTGATTTGTAAATATAGGAAAAATAGCAATGCGGAACTAGTGCCATAAACCCAATGGAGAGGCATGGATAGTAATGACAGACTGCTGCCTGTAGTGTGGCTACACTGTCACTAGAACAATTGTGGGGACATCACATGAGTACAGAAGGGTCATAATTTCCCTGGGCAGTATGGATTTATTTATCCATTATGAGACTCTACACATTTATGACAATATCATTAGGTTTCAGGACGTGCCAGCCAATTGGAGCATGTGGTGGGACTGTGAGCCTTAAAAGGTGGGACAGGTTGTAAGTGCCCAAATTACAATGGGAAAATATCTGGTTAACGGTGCAGTGTTTGAGCTTCAATACACCTAAAGTGGTGACAGAGACAGTAATACTGCACCAGCAAGTTTAATGTCAATATACAAGGACAAATACTTACAGGTTTTATGTGATCAGACACTTCAATATTTAACTCCATATAATTTTGCAATGCAGGTTGTGTCTTTATGTAATAGTTAAGCATTAGCTGGTAGATTAAATAGGCTCTATGTAACAGTATAGATGAATTGTTGATAGCAAGAACTGTATTTACTTTATTTGGTAAACAATGTGAAAAATGTTACATGCCTTAAAAACAAAAATATGCAAAAGGTGAATTTCCATCCATAAACAATAAAATGCTACTAACATTTTCTTTTAAATGTTACACTGCATTTATTTTAAAACCACAATTTAACAAAAGAATTCCACAAGTAATGTAGACAAGGAGGGTGAAAGGAGGGGGGTTATCACAGCATTCCTGAAATTGCTAAACACCAGCACAACTCTGCTACCAAAAATACACCACTGAACAAATCACGCTTCACAAATTGTCCATTCACAGTAGCTGCACTGTCAGTCAATGCAGGGTCCATTTCTCACATTTGTACACTAGGTACAGTGATGGATTCAGCTCCGTGGCATTAGCTGCTGAAGACAGACTACTCTCTAGGGGGGAAAAAAAATTGAAAGAAACGTGTCAAAAGCCATTAGCAAGGATCTGTTTGTATGGGGAAGGAGCAGTAGCAGGGAGAAAAATAGTGATATGTAATATCGTTTAGTGGATGGTAAACAAGTCAACACAGAATCCCAGGAAAGCAGACAAGTTATTTAATGGCTGAAATCTAACCACACAATGAGCAATAATTCCATTTACTCTAATGATTAAGTCACAACTGCTGTACTTGCTTTCCTATTGTCGTCAGGAGTAAGTAAAATTGCCTGAATCATTTATTTTGTCAACTGCAATAAAACTAATTGATTTCAGTTTATGCCGTTTTTCCTACTCTCTCCACACACTGAGATCCATAACTAGCTTGGTGGTATTTCTTAATTTCTAGGTAATAATGAAAACTAACAGAGAAAGCGCTTCATTTACAGCTATTTGTAATTATTTTCTGCCAAGCAAAGGGTATATTTTGCATATTTTGGTGTACACTAGCATATACAGAATATATCATGCAGATAGCTTTATTAACTAATAATAATAATACCAAAGTCCTTTCCATACTGCTGTACAAAAATGAAGGTGCATCCAGATTGAGACAATCTGCGCATGATGGCAAGGAGAAAATGTGCCATGAGCGAATGTGGTATACCTGTGTGGACATGGCACACTCTGTGCCTTGGCATTTGTCCCAAGCCTGCTCCATCCGTAGTGAGAGGAGGAAAGTACTTTACGGAGAAATGGTCTACCTTAGTAAATTATGTGATAAGAAAAAGAAAACCAACATCTCAGTTTACACCCACTTGAGATTAATAGCGGCTGCCCGCACCTAACATGTGCCATCTGCTTCTCCATGTACTGTATCGTTTCACTATCATTCTTCCACCTCAGAGAAACATAGGTGTGCACAAAAATCGAGCCCCATAATGGGATTTCTAAAGAACAAGCAAAAAAAAAAATGAAATAGCAAACAGTTTGTCCTGGATTACCAGATGTGTTCTATCAGCCCGTTGTTGACAGTATGTCGACAACTAATCAACAAAAGTGCAGGTGTTATGTAAAATTCAATTTGTACATATAAATTCCTAAAATCCACAAGTCCATCATGACATAACTGTAAAAAACTATAAAAATAGGACTACATTGTGCTCACCACAACCATTAATTCTAAATGGGGGTTATATAAGGGTGTGATTATATTACAACCAAAAATAAATCCATAGTCTGCATTCCTCTTCGGCAATATATTATACACTGACATTTGTTATGCTGTTTAGCCAATGCACTCTAGAATACAAAAAGGGAATTTTGTTTCCAAATCTTTAATGCATTTTAACTCAATTTCAACTATTGGTACGCTTTTTACAAATAGGTCTTACTTGCATATAGCTTTGCAAGGCAAATACTTCCAAAGCTATAGCACCAGTTATTGCACACTAAGGGGTAATTTATAAAGCTGCAAGTTTCCGGCGGGTTTGAAAACAGGAGATATTGCCTATAGCAACTAGATTCTAGTTATCATTTAGTTAGTACATTCCACAAAATAGTAGCGATAATATGATTGGTTGCTATAAGCAACATCTCCTCTTTTTAAAACCGCTGGAAACTTGCGGTTTGAAAAATATACCACTAAGGGAGACATATTACACGCCATGGAAAGTATGAAGGGCTGCAAATTACCCTGAATAGTTCCCAATGATCACAAAAACAATTCAAAACTCATTTTAAAAAATGTTCAAGACCTTTACAAAAAAAAAAAAAGATACACTACTACCTTATGTGCCCTTAAATAATTTAATACTGGTTACCAAATAGAAACAACACTGTGCATGAAATATAAATCCTTCAAATGTATGTTTGTTATTGAGTGTCACAGTGGTGACTCTAAAAGCATACTGAAATCTACATACTCTATTAAACCTTTGAAATTGCAACATGATTTTTTTTTAAGGCAATCATTTCAGTCCATTACACTACATGCATCGAAATAATGCTTCACTGCTATGCTGTTTAATAGACTTGACACATGAAAAATTGCTTGATAGAGACAAGTGTTGTCAACAATTCAAATCCCTAATACACATTCTCAAATAACATTTAACTTCAACATGACACAAAAGAAGTATTCACAGGCACCAATATGCAATCTGCAATTACTGGATATGTCTATGTGATCACATGACTGATACTGAGCCAGACTAACTCCGATCCTTCCTCTGATTTTTTTCCATTTATGGAGCAAGATTTTGAGGGTTTATTTACACTTATTACAGTACTTTTGTAGTTATTTGTTTGCAGTCCTGCAGAATTTAAAACACATTTTAATCAGTTTTAATGTGTTAAAAATGCCTTTTTAAAGGTGTTACATGGACCTAACTAGTGAAAGACAGACACAAAACAAAAGAGAAACAGAGATAAGACAGCTACTTAAATGTTCTTTCTTTCTGTCACCTCTTGTTTTATCTGGAATACCTGCGGAGGAGGGCTGGTTATTTTTACCTCAGAGGGCTAGATTTACGAAGCTGCTGATCTGAAAAAGTGGGGATGTTGCCTATAGCAACCAATCAGATTCTAGCTGTCATATTGTAGAACACACTAAATAAATGAAAGCTAGAATCTGATTGGTTGCTATAGGCAACATCCCCCCTTTTTCAAACTCGCAGTTTAGTAAATATATCCCAGAGTGACTTTCATATTCACATGACTTGTCAGCAGTACATTTACAAAATGCCATGTACACTAAGTTCTCTATTTACGAAGTCACTTTTGGGGTAGCTTTCCCCACATTTATCTATAAGCTAGTGACACAGTTGAGGTTCATGTGGAAAGAAACTAAGTGCAGTGAGAAAGTTCTCTGAATTTATTTTAGGTTTTTCCCTACAGGACATTGTCAGCACAATAATTCAAAAGACCTGCAAACTGCAGTCTAAACTGAGGGAAAAAGTTTATTCTTTAAAAAAAATAAAAAAAGAATAGAAAATAGTGGTAAAAATAAAATATATAATATATAGCTTGCATATAATAAACACACACAAACTGCATGAGTCTGGTCATATAGCTCTGCATGATTATATATTTCTGTATCAATTACATATTTGCCTAAAGACTCTCCTCCACCGCCATATCAGACATATCCCATTCTGCATTACCAACCAGTGTCATGACATAATAGAACACAACTCATTCTTTGACATCATTAGCACTCACAAACTATGTCTAAAGCATCTCTAATGTTTACACATGCCCTATTAATGTGTGTTTTTTGTTTTATCTATGCTTACCATTATAAATTTACTGCATGGTAAAGCACCCAAAAAATCATTTTTAAACCGTATTAATTTTTAAACTGTTTAGGTGGGAACTAGCCAATAAGAAACCATGTATCCTATTTTTAATGCACTTTTATGCATAAGCAGATGAAAACCACATTCAAAACGGTTAAGTGTGATCAAGCCCATAAAGCTTGTGCCATATCACTTATTCCATGTATGATCTAATACATTCCATCTATGATCTAATACATGAGATCTAATTATTGCCTATACGCATCAAGAGGATAACAAATGATTGGCTGCAACTCAACTGTTCAGACATATTTCACCATGAAGCTAAACATTTACACAAAAGCATTCAAATCACATGTCTTTATTTCATAGGTTGTGTAAAGTTTTAATATTACTACAAAAGTTACAGCAGATAGTGCAATTATAGATGGTTATGCAATAAATTGCTTATAAAGATTATATAAATGAATAAAAAAAAAAATTCTGAAACAAACACAAGAGTAGCAGATGTGTTTTCTTTAGGTCCAAAAAGTTATGTCCTCATTTGTGTAAAAAAATGTTAGGATAGAAAGTTTAGCCTTCATTATCTATTTTGACTCTTATTATATAGCACCTATATATTACACAGTGCTGTATGCATTATAGGTGTTAGAAGTCAGTATATGTGCAAGTCGTTTAATGTATTAACATAAGACTGAAGAATGTCAGATGGCTTTGTTTCTCGGTGTTACGTAGCCCAACAAGATTTATGTCAGCTGCATTGTAAAATTGATTAACTACTGCAATTTGTTTAGAGCACTTCTTAAGATTAAGCCTTAAGAGATCAAGCATTTTATTTTTAATTATGCACAGCATTTTAAAAAAGAAGCTTCGTAGAGAACAGACAAACCCAATAGTCCTATAGACTACTCACTAAAATAGTATTACTGTATATTACTACAATTGACATAATTAATTCATTTGTGAACAAGGCTCATCAGACACCCAGATCACATAGTTCAATACTTTATACAATATTATTGTTTTTGCAGAATACCAAAAGGGTACAATATTTAGAGTCAGAGTTACTTTACTCCCAAACTTTCAGTGTAAGAAAGATGATCACTTCTGGTACATTAAGCATCCTGGGAATTCAATATAAATGCAAGAGAGTAAGCTGTTAATACCGTACATCTATTAGAATGCGGGCAGTACACAAAACATGTATACACAAGTCAAATCATACTTCAAAGTTTAAAGGGTAATATCACAAAGGGCTACATAAACTGATACCATTTTAATATTCGTTTCAATATTCTGCCTTTTCTTTTCCATAATTATCCATAACCCCCCCACCACCACACACACTCAAATGGAGCCACCTTCCCTTGCTGCTTACCTAAGCAGACAGGAGCAGCATCCTCTACTCTAGAGAGTGGGATTGTGGCACTTGGCTGTGACATCAGAGTATCACCGACATGGAGCAGCAGTGTCAGCAGCTTCACACGTAAGAAGCTGCTGGCTGTCTCTCCTTTATGTTAAAGGATGGCACTGAATGAGAGGACACTAAAAACACTGGATAAGTGACATTATGTCATCCTAATCAGAAGATGCTTAGTTGAAAAGAACCCAAAATGAACCTCTGTTATAATGGAATGGAAATGCAACTATTAAACACTAACTGTGCTTAGTCTAAAATGCTGCAGAACTATCCAGTGTAGTTGGTATCACCTTGTTTATGTGCATGTACACCTCACAGCGCTCATAGAATCTGTGTTTTTCATCTGTATTTTTTATGCAAAAAGTCACATCATTTTATGAGAATTTATTTGGGATTCTTTAAAACACTATGAAAAGTACATGGGAAAAAAACAATGATTTATATGGTCATTTACATATAAATCTTGACATTACATTGTGTTGTTTTTTCCCTAACATTGCATGCTAAGTTTTATACATATCTTGCTGCATATTCACATGAACATTCAAATCAAAGGGACTTTCTCTACTATATTGGAATGGAACGATGGACCTCATCCATACAGGTTCACAAATCAAATTTTAGGTGCAGTCTATAGTCATATTTATTCAAATATGAATATTTTGGAACCAATTTTCAAATTAGTCTGTGGCTTGCTTTTGTTTTTCAAATGAGTGGGGCTTGGCCATCATGCAACCAATCTGAGCATCTAATCATTGCCAATAACAGAGTAATGATGCCAGGCTCCTGTCTACCGGGTATGAGTGGGAGAATAATGTGGTGTCTACTGATTTTCAGTTTGTGCGTTGCACAAACACACACTGAACAGTTAAACTAAACCATGCTTTTTACCATGGTACACATTTATTATATATTGGACAAAATAAAATTAGGTGCCAACTGTTAGAAGCCCATATAAAAATATATTGATATGTGATATTTTCATCATCCAAATCTGTATTTTGATTCTCCTCTGGTGATGCAACACATAATCATTTCATCTGATGCTTTAAATAATCCCTCTATGGACACCGTTAATGAATGAGGTTTGAGCAATGTGCAATCTCAACAGCCAGGTGAGAGAGTAGATTTCATTACTGGTGACTGAAACCATACACTCTTCTGAAATAGGGAGGCAATGACAGCTGAATGCTAAAAAATGAAAAGTGAAGACACAGCAGAGATACCAGTTTATTTAGCAAGCCCATAATTTGACTATCCCCCCCCCCCCCCAAAAAAAAAGCCTACATATAAAATATTAGTACTTCGTTAGAAGGGCACCACTCCCTCTTAAACTAGCGTTGGCGTGTTTCCTCTGCTGACTAGTACTACCCCTCCTCTCCTACTTTACATGTATAGACTGTTAATTATACGGCCAACACATGTTATACAGGCACTGGACACAGCCACTTGAAACAGAGGGGCAGCTGCTCTAACATGAACAACCCTTGTTATTCTTTTTGACCAAGTAGGAATGCCAGATACCCAACCACCAGCTTTGTGGATTATTTAAAGGAGCAGGTGACCAAGGCACAAATTACACCTTCTAGAAAGCCACTCCATTGCCCATCAGCTGTTAATGACATCATGGCTAAGGTTGTAATGTTGGCAGAGAGCAGACTATGGACGGAGTAATATAGATAGGGAAGCACCTGGCAGTAATCTGCTTCCAGCAGCTGTCAGACCTGAGAACTAGATTAGTGGGCACCCCAAGTAATCATCACTGAGACAGACACCATACTCCATGGCTTCGAGGGGAAGAGACATCGTGGCAATGTCCAGTGGGACATCTCACAGCCAACTGAATACCCCCAATGCATCTATTCATGTTTACCAAACATATATTGATAATATTTACACATTTCTAACCTCCCAGCCCTCACTGTCTTTACAATCTATCTAAAAATTGTTTTGGTAAAGTATGTATGTCAGGGGAATACAACAAATTGATAAAAATGTTTTCTCCACCCGCCCCCAGTTCTGTTTCATCAACAGCCTTGCTAAAAGACCTGTGTGCACTGCACAGTCATCCCTCCATAGACATCACTGGTCTCAGGTTTTGTCCACCCTCCATTCATCTGTTAAACAAATGGTATGGAAGAAACACAGATTCAAGTAACAATGTTTTATCAACCTATAATAAACTTTAGCCTTGCAGAGTTGTACCTTCTTGAACCAGAATAAGCCATGTTTCTAGAAGAACATCTGCAGGTAATGACTGGAGATCTGAACATTCTTTTGATTCCATCAGGCAAAAAATGTTATTTTAAGATATGCAATCGTGATACTATACAGAGACGTTTTAAGAAATATTTCTAGTACTTTAACGTCAATATAAATGTGAATGTACAGAACTACCAGATTTTTATACACACATCTACAGACACACTGCCGAGACAGATATATACCATAAAAATAGTAAAAAGTGGCCTTATTTAATTACTTGGTTCATTTAGTACTTATAGATGGCACAATAATGGATTGATTGTGCTATGGGTTCCTTAATAGAAATGTACAATTCCAATAAATTGTTATATGTTGTGTCTTACAGGACTACTTTAAACTCTACAAGCAGGAACTAAGAAGGTTTAAAGGGGACAATTTATCAAAGGGTAAAAACCCTAGCGCTGGTTGCTGGGAAGATACCCTATTTTTGTAATAGCACTGGAACTGGAAACACAAACCACCGTAAAGCCCCCATGCAGAAAAGGGCCAGCCAGAATGATACCATAGGATAGCTTTCGTCAGTGCATCAGGGTATTGCTCACATGCAAAGATAATAACATTATTAAACTGGTGGGAGCAGGGGAGGGGATTTATCGCTACACTAAGCAGCAGCAAAACAAATACTTATTGACGCAACAAACGTAAATTTTAATAAACATGCCCCAAAGATTCCACTCAAAGGGGGAGATTCAATTAGGAGCCATGTGCTGCCGGAAATCGCCTCGATGTACGGCTACGCACATTGTCAACTAATATGGCAAGGAATCTCCACTCATTTTTCTGCTCACTTTTATGTGGAACGCAGAAAAATGAGCGGATATTTCAGTCAGGACATTGCATCAATGTGTCTCCACAGACTGTTCTGGAGACACATTGTGCTGAATTGAACCTCCTTCTAAGCATCTGAACAGCTGAGGCACATAAACTCACTGAAACCAATTTAATGAAATATAAACTATACATATGGCACAGAACCAATACCATTGAATACCGAATAGATCTCATCCTGAGTGAACTTTCGTGAGAAGTGTTCAGGTAAAACAAACAAATAATCACATGGCCGGTCCTAATGTAATGTCATGATAAAAACATTATGTTAGTGTAAATTTAAACCTTGATTTGCCCAAAAAACTAAAAGGATATAGCAATGCAGTCCTATTCAAAAGTTTATAGAAATCACTTATTAGAAGATGAACACGTAGAGATAAATGTGTATTTCTGTGTCATAGAACGCTACCAAAACCATGATAAGTGAGGAGCAAAGTAGACAAACATGTCCATGATTTCAGCCTGATAAAGGAGCCATCATAATAAAATAATATTACAATGACAAGGAAGATGTTATTAGACACTGGCTGAGGGCTACAGTAGATGGAGTTCAACAATGAATATTGACTGGACTAGAATGTAGTAAACTATGTACAAAGCTATGTCATGAAAGATCACAAGTGCTCTTTCCATCCAATTGTAAAGATTCCTGATGGAACATTTCACACTCAGCAATAACTGCAAAGTTTGGGTTTCATTAAAAAAAAATAAAAAAAAAAATTCAAAAACATTTTTTGACAAACCCTTAGTTCTTGGGGTGTCTTGTTTATATCATCTTTGGTTATGATTTATATAGTGCCAATCATATTACGTAGCACTGTACAGAGAACAGTAGTAATCAACCTCTGACTTCTTTTCTTTAAACCTTACACTGTGCAGCAAAGATGACTGTCAGCAGTATGCACATAATGCAAAGTGACACACCAAGCTCAGTGAATACTGCATGGCCTGTAGTTTTCTTGTCACTGTCTCCTCAGGCATTTGTAAACTGAAGGGACAAGTCTGACATTGGTTGAGAGAACATAGGAGTGACAGTTACGCAAAATAAACCAAATATAGGAATTGCTCTCCTAACATTTCAGCACAGTTATATCCTCACCATGACAAGCATGCTAAATATTTGTTATTTTTATGGAAATGAATAATATGTTCGTATGGATAACCAAACACAAACAAAAAATACACACAAATATATATATATATATATATATATATATATATATATATATATATATATTTATTACACCCATATACACACATACCTACACACCATCTCTTCCCCAGACAAAAGGCACCCACATAGTTAATGTAAAGATCAGTTATTTTACAGTCACAAGCAAATAATTGCAGCCTTGAAAACTAACTTAGCAGATGCGCCACAAATAAACTGCACAGGGAAAGGGGACATTAGATTGTATACAACTGGTCATTTATACAGATGTGCAAACGAGCAACCTATGAGAGGAACACAATTTTTAAAGCACAATGAAGATCTCACAGGTGGACGTAGTGTGACAATGAGCAGCAGTGTAAAGTTGTGATTCTATAAAATACATCCTTCAAAATATCAAGACACTGAAACAGAACCCTAAAAAAAAAAAAACTTTGCTTACTTTCAGAGCCAGAAACACATTTGCAATAAAAAAAAAGTCCATAAAATATGACTGATCTATGGGTAAAACACAGACTGGGGCTTTTATGTGTACGAACTACTGGTTAGATAATGAACTGCAGCATACTAATGTCTGATAATAGTCATACAACAACGCCAGGTAAGGCAACCCAATCCCTGCTGTGCATAATAATCTCATTGATCTGGACCGCTTACTTCGGAAATGCTCTGATGCATAGTAATACACGTCCTCGTATCCCTCATGGTAATCCTCCTCTGGTCGGTACTTTTTGCCTTTTCTCCTCCTGGATCTCCGGATCTGTCGGACGAAGCCCAGGAACCTGTCCATGCCTCCTCCTTCTCCCAGTGCCCGGCTGGTTAGATGAGACAGTCTGGGTGCAGGGCGTAGTGTGTGAGCATCCACTGGGGACCTGTCACTGCTGTGTATGGAGTGCTCCCTTGTGATACCTGGCTCTTCACAGTGTGCCCTGGGCATTCATCTCTCGGGCGACACCAGGTTTCCTTGGCAGTAAAGCACAGCCGAGTTACCCCAGAGGGGCAGAGTGTAGTAAAGTTGCTTGGCTCTGATAGTGCTCTGAGTGCGAGAGTGAGAGGTTTCCCTGCATTGACATGTCTCTCCCCGCTCCCTCCTCCTCCTCTGCTGCCGGGTTTCCATCATTGGAAGAGGGGGCTGGAGGGAGACGCCTTTCTGTCAGGGCTGAACCATTGTGCTGCAGAGCAGGAGTAAGAGCTGGGGAGAGCAGCCTGCTCCTTGGATTTGTTGGGGGACTAGAGATAAAAAGTCAAGGTTAGACCCCACTCCCCCCTAGAAACATCATAAGGATGTGAAAAGTGGTACAACCCACACAGCACAATAGTACTATAACAATAGCAACTAAAGGACCAGCACACAGGACAGCATTAACCCTTCCAGCAACCAGCTGTTGCAAAGATGTCCCTGAACAGTTCTCTGCCAAGTACTTACTACAGTGCTGATATGTGTAACAAGACATAAACATGACTGCATTCTGTCACATAAATGGAAGTAGAGCAAGGCACAGACTGGACTTTCTAACTGCACTAACTCCTACACAGACAAGGATGAGTGAGTCATGTTAGCCAACTGCAGAGCAGATAATTGGGCTTCTGCTTTGCACACATGTCTTGCGGTGTCTTGAAACAGGTGTGAAATCCTAGTTTAATCATTTACAGCCAAGAGCTTGAATTTTTTTTAACGTTACATCGTCAAGCATATCATTATCAGAAGTATTTTAGCCCTAGACTTTAAGATACCAGATGCAACAACATGATGTATACTATTATAATTATACTGATGGCAGTAGCAATCAGTATACAGTTTTATACAAACATTTGGGTACCCATGGTAAAAAAAAATAATCTAAAAACATGACATTTCTGCATATTTTAAGACAAAATTACTATTTGCTGAATTTAACACTTAGAAAAATTAAATAAATAAACCCGTGAATATGACTTGCAAAACGTTTGGACACCCTGGCAGCGAGTATTTTGTAACATCTCCTTTGGCAGAAATCACAACATCCAAAGTGTAGCCAGACGGGAGATTTTCTATTCTTGCTTTAGGAATTTTTCCCACTCTTCCTTGCAGAACACTTCTAGCACAGAAATATCCTTAGACCTCCCAGCCTGCACTGCATGTTTGAGATGTCCCCACAGATTTTCAATAATATTCAAGCTTTGGCCATTTTAAAACATTTAATTTTGGGCTCCTGTAAGTAACTTTTGGCTGATTTTTGGGTGCGTTTTGAATCGTCTTGCAGAAATGTCCCACTATTTTTTTCTTCAATGACTGATATTAGCTTCTAGGATTTGCTGTTATTTAGTTGAATACATTCTTCCTTTCGCCTGGATAATATTTCCTGTGGGTACGTACAGGCTGTCACACAACAGAAAAGCATCCTAGATCCAGGTCCATGCTTAGTAGCTGGTAAATTGTTCTTTCCTTCAAATGTTTCACCTAGTTTTCCTAAAACAAAACCTTTGCAGCTTTGGCCACAGTTACGCTTTTATTTCATCATTCCCCAGCACCTTGTTCCAAAATCTCTATGGCTAGTCTAAGTATTGTTTTGTATACTTTGCAGACATTGAGATTTTTCTGTGTGCTCCAGATCTTTACTTGACTTTGCTGGTTCCTCTTAACCTTCATTTCCAAATTGTTCCTTACAATAGAAATTCCATGATGCAAGCATGTAGATATCTTTTTATAGGTTTCCCTGCTTTCCCATTCATTTTTAATGTTCTAGTCCTCAGTCAGCTGCTTAGCAGAGCCATGGTTGTTGGGAGCAGTAGGCACAACATCCTGAGAGGTGACTATGGTCAGGGTGTTTATTCAGCTATAGAATTGTCTTTCACATGTTAGTCCTTATATTAAGCTAAGTAATCTATTTTGAAAGGTTTTGGTTTGTTTTGTAAAAAAAAAACAAAAAACAAAACATGAATTAAAGGTTCATTTTGCATGTCACATTTGTTTTGTTTTTTTTAATTATCACCTGTCATCGCAACAATGACAGATGATTTTCCAGACAAATTTATTTTAAAAAAAATCAACCCTGGACAGGGCATCAGTTTGGAGGCTGTCCTGGCCGTGACATCATTTACTTTTTAACTCCTGTGGTCTGTGTCTCCTCTCCGGTCAATATTGCAAAGAGGCTTTAACATAAGGTTACACATGTACAAAGCCACTTTGCGATAACTGGAGGGGAGAGCAGGTAAGCTGGATCCGCTTAGAATCCAGTTAAAACATCCTATTTCGCCACTATTGAACAGCCCCCCCGGCAATTTGAAAAATATTCATTTGTTCATCTGAGCCTGTGAGAACCAGCTTGCGCATGCACACTGGAACTGGGAGCCCTGACTTGGGCTACAAGTCGCAAATTTGTTAAAAATAAATAAATAATAAAATGGAATGACCCCAAAAAATTGAATCAGACTATAAATCAAGCAATAGTGATAGGAGAACCGTGGTGGTACGTTACCGGAAGACCTGGGCGAAAGCTATTGTCGGTGATAGTCTTCACTGGCCTGGGAGTTTTGGTAAATAGGGAAAAGCCCTAAATCAGTTTTTGCTGGATCTAGGGCTTTTCTCCCTATAATCATACCTCCCAACTGTTCCGATTTCAGTGGCATAATTTTAGGGCTTTGTCTCGCTGTCCCTCCCGCAGGTGGGAATGTTGGGGGTAGGGAGATTAGTGTTTCCAGCGCCAGGCAGCCTTCTGGGGCTGTGGTCAGGCTCCCATCATTGCTTGAACACACCCCCTGTCCCGCTGCTTGGGACTGACATGTTGGTTGCTATAATAAATAGACCTCCTATAAAAATATGATGTGTATAGCGATGCGCGAATATTTGAATACAACTATACATGTATATGTATTTGCATCTCCGAAACTGTTGAGTAAGGGGTCTTGTGGATCTTTTGTCTATGAAACAGGAATTCAGAGGAGGTGCAGTTGCCACTTGTGCGAGATCCTTTTGGTTTCCCTAGCTACCTCCAGCAGGAGAGGGCTGGCAAATTTTAGCCTGAGGGGCGCAAGACTCTACTCAGCAGCCTATTTTAAAGGTAAAAAAATGCATGTGGCCCATCCCAAGGTAGCCCACACTATGGGACTGGGACCCAGGGGGCAGATGCCCTCCCCCAGCCAGCCCCTGAAGTACTGGGGTGGCTAGGAAGAACTTCTTCACTTTTGAGTGGCGGTTAACTGGTGGTTATAATTTGTAGAGGAATCTTCCCTCTATTGATTCTGGCCCTGCCTGCTAAAAACTATGAGCCCAGCTTCAAAGTCTGAAAATAAGCCGAATATTTCACTGAACAGTTTTAAAATTTTTGTTCATCTCTACTCTCAAGTGTCATATGAATTCAGGAAGTTCCATGATTATCCACAGTTCCTATACAAAATAAAATTCACATTATAAGTGAATCATGACAAATATAGGGGCATATTTAACAAACTGTGATGGTGCACTATCGTGCACTTACCGTAAACTCCATGTGTCCCGTATATTTAAGAAAAGTCCATCGCAGCAGATATCATGGATATCTGCTGCTTTACATTCCTTTTCGTTTTTGGGAGCAGTCACCATTCTACAGTATGGTGACTGCTCCCAACCGCAATCTAACAAGTTACGAAAAAAAAGTTTTTTCGGTAACTTGTCATGATAATGTACTCCAGCTGTAAGATTTCAGTGCTGTCAGCTCTGCTCCGAAGAGCAGAGCTGGACAGCGCATGTGTGAAGGGATCACATGATCCCTCCCTGTCACTCACCGCTCGCAGAGCGGAGATGCGAACTGCACATGCGCAATTTCAGTGTGAAGAAAAATAAAGATGACCAGGAGGAGATCCGTAGACATCGCTTTCTGAAGAGGGGGGGTAAGTGTGATCTTTTTTTATCACAGATACAGCAGTTTATCGGAACTGCTCTTTCTGTGTTGCGTTTTTCATAAATGTGAGAAATCGTTCAATCCTTATCAATGCGATAAGGATTGAAAACTATTTTTCACTTTATGATAAGATTGATAAATGTGCCCCATAATGAGAGTCCTTTAACACGTAACAAAGTAGAACAGTTATCAAAATATAAAACACCGGTGGCTTTAGAACAACAGATTTGTTTTCTGTATATGTTTTGCCTGGATAAATAATTTGATGGACTTATTATTTAAAATATAGAAGGAAAGTGATGTAAATAGATATTTAACCCTCCTTAAAAATAGAGGAGAAAAGAAATTGTAAAAAAAGAGGAAAGCAAAAATCATAATACAGTAGTATGTTTAAAAAGAAAACAAAAAAACCAATGTATCAGTACATTTTAATTCATGGTGATGGGGTTCTTTTCAGCCTATTCATTTTATTAGCTAATAAAAGCACTTCTTTTATAAATCAATCTTATCTAATGGTTTTGGCTCAACCCTAGCAGTACATAGATATTGCTGATTCAGAGTATTTTAAATAATTTCCGAGTCAAAAGATAATTCTGTTTTGTGATTTGTAGCCAATTACGGCTTTTATGTAAAGAGGTATTCTCGCTATCAATTGACTCATTAATTGAATCACCAATTCATGGATATCTCTATAAAAACTAAAATGGTAATAGAGCACCAAAATGTGTACATTATCTATCACGTATGGCTTACATTTGAACAATATATCATATCATAGCCTAGACCGGCGGTTCCCAAAGTGTGCGCCACGGCGCTGTCACTGGGGTGCCGCGGGCCAGCCATAGCAAAAAGAAAGAACACAAAAACTTACCAATCCGCCGGGCGCCGGGACCCAGCAGCCTCCTTTCTCTCGCAGCAACTTGTCACTGACGTCTATATTCAGTGACAGCTGCGGGAGAGAGGAGGCTGCTGGGTCCCGGCGCCCGGAGGATTGGTAAGTTTTTGTGTTCTTTCTTTTTTTCCTATGGCTGGCGCGAGGCAGAGGAGTGAGAGGGAACGTGACAGCGGGGCAGAGGAGGGTGACAGCGTGAGAGGGGCAGTGGAGGGGGACACAGCGTGAGAGGGGCAGTGGAGGGGGACACAGCGTGAGAGGGGCAGTGGAGGGGGACACAGCGTGAGAGGGGCAGTGGAGGGGACACAGCGTGAGAGGGGGCAGAGGAGGGGGACAGCATGAGAGAGGGCAGAGGAGGGGGACAGCATGAGACGGGGCAGAGGAGGGGGACAGCATGAGAGAGGGCAGAGGAGGGGGACAGCATGAGAGAGGGCAGAGGAGGGGGACAGCATGAGAGAGGGCAGAGGAGGGGGACAGCGGGGCAGAGGAGGGGGACAGCGGGGCAGAGGAGGGGGACAGCGGGGCAGAGGAGGGGGACAGCGGGGCAGAGGAGGGGGACAGCGGGGCAGAGGAGGGGGACAGCGGGGCAGAGGAGGGGGACAGCGTGAGAGAGGGCAGAGGAGGGGGACAGCGTGAGAGAGGGCAGAGGAGGGGGACAGCGGGGCAGAGGAGGGGGACAGCGGGGCAGAGGTGGGGGACAGCGGGGCAGAGGTGGGGGGACAGCGTGAGAGAGGGCAGAGGGGGGGGGACAGTGTGAGAGAGGGCAGAGGAGGGGGGACAGCGTGACAGAGGGGGCATTGTGTCTGGATGCAGAGGGGGCAGTGTGTCTGGATGCAGAGGGGGCAGAGTGCCTGAGGGCAGAGTGTCTGGATGCAGGGGGGCATTTTTGCATACAACTTAATAAGTATTTCTGTCCTGACCTAAATACTTATTACAATTTTTTGACCAAACTACTTCTAAAACAGGACTGCTCAGTAATTATTTTGGAGGGGTGCCTTGAAAACATTTGGAGACTCTAAGGGTGCCGCGAACTGCAAAAGTTTGGGAACCACTGATCTAGACACTTTTCATGCCTAGTTATAGGGAGGATTGTAAATATGCCAGTCTATTAAGCAGCATAGCCACAATTTATAATTATTATGATCCTTTAATTTTATATCAACAACTTATTACTCAGCACATTACAGAGAATGTTTAATCATTCACATCAGTCCCTGTCCCAGCAGAGTTTACAGTCTAAATTCTCTACTGCACAAACACACACAAAAACATTAATCTACCTGTATGTTTGTTTGAATTGTTTATTGGAAACTGGAGCACCCAAAGGAAGCCCACAGAAAAATCATCTGAATCATCATAGAAGCTCCACACAGATAGTGCCTTGGTTGGACAAAACTGTGATGCAACAACTAGAAACTACTGCATCACATTGCAGCTCTAACTTAACCTGTGAATTAGTTTAATAAATGCTGCATACATGTCGTATATATGTATGTGCAAAACCAAAAGAATTGTGGAGGAGATGGAAACAATGAAATGTACAGCAAAATATAGAAAGTTGTGTAGGGTACCAGTAAGAAGTGTTAGAAAGGTATTGCTCCTTCTGAAGCATGTACACTTTTTCTGCATTGTGTACAAAAAACTGACCTGTTAACAGAGCTGCATCAGCTGTGTGTCACAACTGCTATAGAATATTTGGACCTTGTAATTTG
Organism: Mixophyes fleayi; assembly: GCF_038048845.1. Classification (NCBI taxonomy): domain Eukaryota; kingdom Metazoa; phylum Chordata; class Amphibia; order Anura; family Limnodynastidae; genus Mixophyes; species Mixophyes fleayi. The sequence continues at coordinate 232,707,306 of NC_134405.1, forward strand.
CTGGGGACATGTTCTTAGGCACATTGTGATTTCAAAGAAACTCGAACAGTTAAAATATGCTTTTGAATGTGTATTGTTTTTTACTGTGCAATATTCTTCTAGAACATGTACAATGAAAAACAAGTAGGCATTATACAACACAATTATGTGCACACTGCACCAGAAAGTACTTCAAATGAAAAAGGAAACATTAACCTATGATTAATTGATGCTCGTGATATTCTCTGACAAATGAAAAGCAGGACATTGTATAGCATAATGAAGGTTTTTTTTTTTTTAAATCAAATTGACCATCAAATGGTTCAGAAATTAAAATCTCAAAATTGACTTATTTCAGGTTCAAATGCTAAGTGAAACATATACGAGCATATTCAATTAGTCCTCCGAACATCACGGCTGCGCACAGTTTCCAGTACTACGCTACCTCGACATTGCAGAATTGTTCCTCCCTATTGAGGCACTCTGCGGACAATTGAATATACTCCAAAATTTCCTAAATCTGTTCATCAAGATAGCTGTTACTGTTACACGGTATCAACTGCCAAGAAATGTATGTGCAGCTTCTCTCAATTCATACGGGCAGCACGGTGGCTAAGTGGTTAGCACTTCTGCCTCACAGCACTGGGGTCATAAGTTCAATTCCCGACCATGGCCTTATCTGTGTGTAGTTTGTATGTTCTCCCCGTATTTGCGTGGGTTTCCTCCGGGTGCTCCAGTTTCCTCCCACACTCCAAAAAAAACCAATACTAGTAGGTTAATTGGCTGCTATCAAATTGACCCTAGTCTCTCTCTCCCTATCTCTCTCTGTGTATGTTAGGGAATTTAGACTAAGTTCCAATGGGGCAGGGATTGATGTGAATGAGTTCTCTGTACAGCGCTGATGATACTTGGAAAATATATCCAACAGTCACATAGACTGGTCGATATACTGGATATACTATACATGTCAAATGGATAATAGCTTGCTAAACTGTCATAAAAACATTGCCATTTTATTAAGAAACAACAAAATAAGTATATATATATATATATATATATATATAACATAAGAGGCTGGATATACAATTAATCACCAGGTACAGACCACATAAAATTTATATTTATCACAATAATGTTTGCCATCGTATAACATCATTATGCATAAAAATCAATGAAGAGAAGATAAATACTGTCCAATCCCATTTAGCAGTTAATAAAGACGACTAATATTGTCCCAAATAAATGAGAGAATTGTGATGTATTGTGGAGGACAGGATATCCAATATTTAGATTAATTACATATTCAAATAACTTCTCCAAGCATAAACAATCAGGAGGACTCACCAGGATTTTAGTAAACCTGTATGGTAGAAACAATCAATTGTGATTATAATGTCATTTGCTGGATCCCAGCGAGACCTCTTGATTGTTTCTACCATGTACTAAGAGAGGAATACCGAGCCTGCACATATGATCTGAATGTGGATAGAGCAGTCAAAATACAATCTGTACAGGTTACTTTTTTACCATTATTCTCAATCGCCTAAAGAAACATTAGACAGTTCGAGTGTTCCCAAGTGGAGTTTAGTAATGAGACCCTGAATATTCAGATTTATCCCATCTGTGACTTCCGTGCTTGGAGCACCAGGAGGAAACCAATGCAAAAACGGGGGTATGCATGGGAGAACTGCTGCCACCATGCTGCCCATTTATTAACAGCTGCTGCTTGTTCCAACTGAGAATTTATCACCGTTATTGAGTTTGGTTGTGTTTTTTTTTTTTTTTTCATTCTAAAATATTTTGCCTAAAACTATTTGGGGAAGATTCAATTGGCCGTGATGTGCTGCCGGCCCTTACGGTAAGAAACCTCTGCTCATTTTTCCTGACACCGCTATAGATGAAAATGAGCGGAGACTTCAGACCCAATATCGGATGTGAAGTGTCTCCGTGGACTGTTCCAGAGATTGCGCTGAATTGAATCTCCTCCTTCAACTCCAACCTTGGTATTTGGTCTCTAAATTGTCAATCTTTTTCCTTGGCAGCTTTTCCAAATAGTGCAACAAAGCAAAAAATACTACCTCGTCTAGCCAATGAGAGGAAAGCCACTTTTCAGCAGCTGGCAACCAAATCGTTCACTACAGACTGGATGAAATGGCTTTAAAACGTGTGTTGAATACAAGTGTAGAATCCCTTATAAAAAAAAAAAAATCAGTATTAGGGTGCATTGCTCCACCAATTGTGGAGTGGCATTGACAGGATATGAATAAAATATTTCTGAAGAAAACTAAGGAAGTGAAAACTATTTTATGGTTTCTACGTTAGGTACATTGTACTTGTAGAGAAAACATTAATAGAAAGTTACATCACTTATTTCCTCGTTATAAAAGTGTTGAACTAATTTTTGCCAGAAGCATATACAGTATGTAACACTGTTAAATGGTACCTGTCTCCTAGACACATTTTGTGAGGTGAATGCAACCTATTAATTCACTAATAAATAGTGACCTCACTAACAAAAGAGACATAAGCCGAATTATTGTTCAGTGTACAAAATGGCTACTTACACTATAATTTGTGTACACTTTCTCTTGATTACAGAAGCCTGTGAGTAGTATGTTTAATTTGCATTATCAATATAAATGGAAATGTTGGTAACAAAGATTTTGAAAATGGCCAAGGATAAAAAGGTACACAGAGCAAAAACTAAGGAATGATTGGCAGGAGGACAGTAATAAACACAGGGTCAAACAGGATAAAACATTTTATACAAATAATCAGGCCAGAAAGACCGTACCCTAAAATAAGCAAATAGCTATTATAGGCCAACATAAAAGAGGTGTGGAGAGAGACAATCAGCAACTGTTCTGAATTAGGATAACGTGGGCGCACTACTGCTCCCTGGGGGCATGTGCAGCACCTCCGAAGTGCTGATCACCCCATTCCTCTCTAACTTCCCTAGAAACACCCATTCAGCTCCGCACACAGCTGGTACATACAGTAATGAAGTGACATCTGTTAGAGGGGCACACCACCAACTGTCCTGGAATCAGGGCAAATGTTCTGATCCTCGGGACTAGCTAAAAATTATAATCCAAAATACTGCAATTTATTTATTACAATGTCACTGTTTTCCTAGAATAAGAGGTCTGAACTTTACTCTAGCTTAGTTAAGGACTATAATTATACCCTAGCATTTACACAGGTTATATGCCAGGGGTAGGCAACCTGCGGCTCTCCAGGTGTTGTGAAACTACAAATCCCAGCATGCCTTGCCACCTAACTGCTGGTTATATACTGGCAAAGCATGCTGGGATTTGTAGTTTCACAACACCTGGAGAGCCGCAGGTTGCCTACCCCTGGTATATGCACTAAATCTTAGCCAGTATAGAAGAAAATCCACAGAGCTGAAAGCATCCAGCACATTGGATGAGTAATGCTTAGAAATTCTGAAGTGAATATTGAGACCAGTGAATCCTCCAGGTCAGCCAGTGGTTTAATGATGCCTCTTGATCTGTTTTTCTTTTATTTCATTTTATTTTATGTGCTAAAGTCAAGTTCTCCCAGGATCGAATTGTGATGCTGTCTGTAGCACAACATCGCCTGTTTCATCCTCCATGCTGCTGTCCACCTGGAAATATTTTCCTGTTATTAAAAAGAACCTGGGCGCCTCTTTAATACTTTACCTCAGATGTGTCAAACTCGCGGCCCAAATGCATATATTTTGCTGCCCCACATTACTATGGGAGAATAAGCATTTTATTTTATTCGGTTAAGTGACTTAAAAATTCACTGAATACGGCAGAACAGTTTGTGTGCGAGTTCAGTCAACTTTCCCATCAGTGACACGTGTCTGCACCACTTCTGCTCATCTTCCTCCACCCACGTTGTAAGTTGTCACATGCAGTCAAAAAAGTACACTTTTGGAATTCAAGCGAACTGCCTGGTAATTTGTGCTCAAATCATCATCATTATTTGTTTGGTAAGTTGGTGTCCAAGTACATTAATATGACAAGCTATCGATTGTTTATCAAATGTATTATCCCTTTGTGCTCACGATGGTTATTTTCCGTTTTCTTGTGGCCCACACAATCTTAGACTTTTTTTTTTTAGAATTATTTGACTCAATTGGGGCTTTGAATTGCACGGCCCTTACTTCCTCTCATATGGCCCCTCCTTCAAACATGCCGCAGTGGGACCATAATTCCTCTGCACTATGGCCTCACTGTGGGTCAGTAACAAGGAGAACCAAATCAAATCAGCAACAAGTGATTGGGGCTGGAGGGAAAAACAGGACCAAGTGAATGGGGGTGCAGGGCAGAATGACTATAATTGAGGGAAAATACTATTGAGAATAAGGGTAGGAAACATTATATTGCGAGCCATATCTGGTGGCTAGCCTAATATGCAGACTTTTGTCTGGCACCAGACCTGTTTAGCAGCTGACATGCAGAGGTTCAGGCCACTGGGACACACCCCCCTGCTTCCCCAATTAGCAGTGACTGTTACTGAAGGGACAGATGATGGGTCAGGCGTTGAGGAATTAACTGCATTTGCTGAGTACTAACTAAAATCGACACACTCATTGCTGAGAAGTATAGGAAAAGATTGGGCTTGCAAGTACTCAGGGGGATTGGGTAAAATATGCACAGGTTGATCCTCAAGTTATGCTGCCCGATGCATGGGTCTACAGTGGTAGGCATAAATGCAGGCCTGGTTAAACCACTTACATGTAGTAGACACAGACCTAAGTGATGGATAGACAGTGAAGCAGTCCTGGATTTGTGGGAAGCATACATAGGTCAAAGTAACTATTATCCGAACGTCTGCACTGTATTTTCACTGTACAGTTGCTCCTCCTGCAGTGAACTCCAGAAGCCAACAGAGACTCTACCACCAATGATACTGCAGTTACAGAGTCCCTGCACTCGGCAAGCAAGATAGGACAGTGGAGCATCGGGGTGGGAGAGGTTAGAGATGGGGTTTGCTTTTTACTCCGGCCACCTGGACTTGGACCTGCTTTTTAAATTAGTCACCAGCTTTTTACATTAGCCATCATGATTGATTTATACATAGAGTTGGTATGTTAAAAATAGCACACATGCAGTAGTTGTGTTGGTGGGGAACACAAAAATGGTCCTAGATGGTAAAAAAAAAATAACAACCAGGCTTACATTGGAGAAGACAGCTGCTTGGTCCTGTTTGAAGCTATATATAGCTCTGTCATGGAACTGACAGCCACAAGTTCTACAAGCACCAAGATTGGAACAGATGAAGGACTATACATTATCATACACGATTCTTCTTCTTCACTTTTTAGTAAGACTTTTTATTGAGTTTTTCTAAAAACAAACACCAAAACAAAATTATAAATAAACAAGTAAACAATATTTTTTTAAAAAGAAAAAAATAGGGCATGTTGGAAAGTATAGGGTAATCTGTTTTTAAGTAAAGAGGAGCTATATGACTCCCCAACTCCCCAGGTATTCTCAAACAGATAATACAGAATTAGCAACTGCTACATTTTACCTATTCCAAAACATGTTGATCTTTTGCCCAAAAAGATTCCCAGTGTTTATGCCCTTTTCACATTGCAAGTGGAAAAGAGTACACCAACTACTTCTCTGAATGACAATAGTAAGGAAGAGGCTACTGAAGTTACTACTAAAGACTACTGTGTTTGACCTGACGTGTTGACTTCTGTAATACATTAGTTCAAGTAGCACATATTCTATAAGCCATGGCAACCAATAAGCTATTATATCTACACTAACTAACCTGACCTCTGATTACCCGTTATGTTATAGTGCACAATTGTTTTTTTGATTATAAAATAAGTCCTTTAGTGTGGACAAGTGGTCCACTTTAATATAAGGTTTCAAATTATATTGATATTCCCTGAATGGATTTAAATCCTTCATGGATATCCTAGTCATTCTGTTGCTTTTATGCCACTGTCATCATATTAGTAATCAGAAAGTTTTATTGTTTATTTACCCTGCAAGTGTTCATTGAGATCCCTGCAGGCTGCAGTGTTTGGGTCTTCATTATTATTATTATGAAGTACATTCCCAATCTTTGCTGATGTCCTCAGGCATGACCCTTTCATCTCCAGACTTCTCAGGCATCAAAACATTCTTCACAATGCTCATTTTGTAAAGATTATTCTTTTGAAGTATTTTTATCTAGAAACATTCATAGTGTTCTATTGAACATATCTGCCCCAACAGTGGAAATACTATAGTGGGTTTCTACATACATGTAGACATGCATGAAAACGAATGCATGCTGTTTTACTTTTTCTTTTTTTAAGTGCATAGTTTTTAACATGTTTTCCATGTGTTTTGCCTTTACCAATACAATCTATTGTACTGGCATTGCATGAGAAATACGTTATGCCATGTCCTGAAAATTTAAATTTAGCATTGAACTTTTACCAAAACAATGATGGGAACGCCACCAATGGTTCTTACAGGATCTATTTTTTTTATAAGCTTTCATGTATTTATTAATGTGTGAAACATGCAAAATTATAGGTGTAAATAAATTCCGTAACACTTAGTGTTCCCCGCATAGTCCACAGCATCTCTCACATCGCTTTTATGAGCTACTGGAAATGGGAAGTTTAGCAGCTGCTTATAAACTGCATCTTACAGACTTGCTATTAAGCGCACATCTGTTTGGTTAACTAGAGACAAGAGTTGCAAAGTTTCATCTTCATTCAATGCTATTAATTATACACTATGCTACAAAACACTTGCACAGAAACTATGCGCTAATTATCACTGGTACCAAAGCCACTAAAGACATTTAATTTAAAGCTGCACTACCACCTAGGGAGGGAGCGGAGCATAGTGGTCTCATTGGGGCTATGGGATGATTGGAGAGACCCAATAAGATACTGTAACCATGGACTATGCATCCTCATATTGTTCTGTCCACTAACACCCCCGTTCTGCAACCATTTCATTTGTTACTGCAGCTTTAAAGGGCATACATCTCATACGCATTTATCTGCTCTGTCTGCACTTTCCACACGTTAATAAACAGTGTCTAGTGTTTATGTGGTTTTACCCATATTCCCAGCATGTTAATGTTTTTTTTCCCACTATTTTGTTTTTTTCACTTATTATTTACTACTTATTTAGTATAGTGAATACAGGAAGAGGGGAAAACATATGTACACAATAGCTAACAACCACAAAATAATTATAAAACATATTTTAGAATGGTCTGTAACCTTCTCCAACTGTCCTCAGACACATCTGATTGCTGACCAATTGTAATGAAGCTGTGCTTGGGAGGTGTAAGGGCACTAATGTGTGTTCCACCCACTTATGGCACCAAAATGCTCCTTCCTCCACTCCACCTCCAGGACCACAATGTGTCAAGCTCCATCACGCTTCTGATTCATCAATTGCAGGAGTGACCCAGCAATGTGACACATATAACAATCAGCTGCATTTTTTATTTCAGCCAGTGCAATATGAGAAGTGATGGCAGTTTTATTTACTTATAGAACAATATAAGTGTTTTTCTAACATTTTTTTCTTTGTTTTACTCCCATTAAATAACACAAAGAACTTCTCCCTTTTAGAAACATCATGGCAGCCACCAAGTCAGTAAAAGACAAAATTTTAGAACTTTACTACATGTATGACTAGATTCAGGTTTCAAGGAGATATAAATACATAAATACATTTAGCCCTGTAGAAAAAAAATGCTATGAAAAACCACACCTTCAAAGGCTCTATGTAATAAAAGGGAATGAGCCACTGCGGATATAAAAAAAATAAATAAAAAAAAAATAAGAAGCATGCGTGTGGGTAGGTCTGAAGGAAAGATCCTACAAATATAGGCCCACTGGAATGTGGTGCTTGTTAGCTATACTGAAAACAGATACTAAGTGGCAATAATCCAAAGTAGATTGGAAAGGCCACTGCACTACTATACCTGGAGAGGCTCTTGCAATTAGCCAACACATTACACTCCAGACTGGAATCTTGAAGCTCTAAAAAGAACCATGACATATAATAACTCAGTGATGGCTGCTCCAAAGCTCCTGAAGCAGTATCATACTAGCAAGATAAGGAATGTCAATATCTTAAATACTGGATGATAGAGTGTGACTACATACTCAACTCAAACCAAATAGCGGGCGTCAGATAGAGTAGCAAAAACACCTGGTATTACAGAAACTACATAAACTGCTTTGTGGAATGTGATTGAACATTGTAAACTCCTTTAAGTTGTGCACTACTGAGCTCATGTATATAGAGCACATCACGTCTGCAGTAACAATTTCCCTGCCTTTGTCACTGCTTTTAAGCGATTGCACTAACCTTTCCAATCACTGAATATAATTATAGAATCCACAAGGCAAGCATTCCCCTTAGGGTTCTAGAATCTGGGTCTCATTTAGAATCCACAAGGCACCACCACAAAGATGAACTAAAAGTATATATGAGGCAGTTTAAAAAGGTAAATGCAGTTACTCTACATTTATAATAGGTCAGCCACTGAGCAAAGTTCATAGAAGGTAAAGCTTTTTGCAGAGAATGAATTTGTAGATTGGCAACTAGCAGACATCTCAATATGCAAAATATGTCAAGTAACCATTTCAAAGCTCCCCTACACTTTCACTTTTCTTTTAACAGAAAGCATTAAGTCAACCTGAATGGTGATTTCTTTATTGCTTGTGAACTACAGGAACATATGTGCAATCAATGTAATTATTAATGGCACATTTCATTCTTTCTGCAAATATCTCTGCTTATCATGGTCATTTATTCTGCCTGCAGACATAACACTTAAAGTCTCAGTGTTGTATTAATTGGCGCTGGGATTTAAAAATCCATTATGCTGGTTGACGGGTACAACAGCAAGACATGGCACGTGTTGTGGAAAAACTCTCCACTACCAGGGGCAAACGCAGGATTTGTAGAGGGGGGTTTCTACACCACGCCACCAGTGGGAGTGACCAGCATGCATGGGGGCGTGGCTATAATTTTAGACAGTGTTTGGCTGCTCTCCAACTCTTCCTATCCCCATAATATACAATGCTGCATGCACTACTGTTAGGTGCACGCAGCTCTTCCTTTTCAAGCAGAGCCGTGTGAAGCGGGAGCAGGGTGCAGCCACCTCAATTATACAGTCCCCCAGGCATGGAGGGTGGTATCCAGGAACTAGGAAATCCCCCTGGGTTTGCCTATGACTACAATTGCTCTGGATGTCTTTTAGAGAACCACAATTTCCTCTGCACCCATGGTATAGTTGACCCACAACATGCATGTTCAATGAGGAAGTAAATCATTTTTTTGAAATAGTGTAGTTGTCCTTTTATCCATTTATAAATCCCGCTTCTGTGGAGAATGAAACTCTTTTCTTTAAAGAGGACCTTTCCAGCAGTAGGTAAGTAGCTCTGGTAATGTTTTTAGTGTTTTCATATAAATTAGTGGTAGAAATTTAGCAAATTTATTTAACTGCAAGAATGTAGAAAAAAAGTCCTAGTTGATTGTTGATTTTTTTTTTTAAAAAAAATGTAACTTAATTTTAACTCCATTCAAAACAATCTTGGTAGTAATATCATCACATCAAAACTGAAATGTGTTAAAATGGAAGGTGAACTTGAATCAAAGGCTGAAAACAAAAAATGTACCTGAAGTGAAATATTGTCTTAAAGCACCTGCATTTAATGTGATGGCTACACAAAATAAATCAAACGGACATATGCAATATATCAGAGGAACCTGGCACTAGAGAACCACAATAGTATATAATAGTATCTGTCACTGTGGGCACAAATTGAGAAGTATAAATCAGATGGAAACGGACATTCAGGTCAGCTGCTAGTATATGAGGGACACCATAACTGTCAATAGTGTTGATTACAGTAAAGAGAAGCAAAATCCATGCATCAAAGAACTGCAATGCCTGGAGAGTCAAACAACGGAACTGAACGGTAAAAGTCTGGTGAAGGGAAGAATAGTAAGTAGTGATTTGCAATACTCAATGTGGGAGAGTATGAAAGCACAAATTAGGGTTTTGCAGTATTTCTTGTGAGATGTGTGTGTATTCTGGAGAAATATTTTAAACTTTGGTTATGGACAACAAACGATAGCTCTAAGTTAAGGATGACAACTAAACAAAGAGCTTGAAGGGTTTAACGTCATATTGTCAACAGAAACAGATTTCAGATAAGTAACTTCTGTTGACTGGTGGAAAGATTATTAGCTCTATATTTTAGTGAATGAATAGGTGGTGATGAGAGGATAGAAGTGATGAAATAGCAGCAAGACATTCAGTAACATGGTAAAAAGTCACAACGTTCAACCAATTGACTCTCCTCATCCGATATGAATTGGATTTGTATGGATCCTGAAATGCTGCCAAGGATAAGATAGGAGATTACAAACAAAGACTTCTAATAAGAACTGGACAAATTGTGAAGATTTGATGGATTTGGGTCCAAAATAAATCACAGAAATATAGAGTGTGTACCTTCCTAATAAAGTGCATCAACATCATACACACACAAAGTTGTGTTAACAGATTCTCAATGTATATAAATTGTAATCCTTTGTGTGGACTTCATATAACTGTGACGTCCTTCAGTGATGCTCAAAATAAAAATAAAAGAATAAACCTTAAAGATCTCTGCGTAAGGATGAATCTGGAAATATTCATAAAATCACTCATCTATAAAAGGCGTGAAAAATTAGCTTCTTCCTATTGCGCTTCATGGTTACTTCCCCACTTGTACATGGAGATAATATTGACATTGAAAAAACGTATTTATTTCCCAAGAGAAAAGTAGAGGTCTAGGACTGTGATAGAGGAAAGGGAGAGGACAAGGATCGAGAGAAACAAACCCTGAAGGAGTAGTTTTAGAAGCAGGATGATAACCAGGATAGCACAGGGTCATAAAGAACTAGGGAATTCAGTGTTTGCATGAGAAGAGAGTCGTAAAAATTGTACAACCCAGCAGAGAAATCAAGGAGAATTACAAGTGAGTAGTGTCTTTTAGATTTAAGTGATCAAATCATTGACCAACTTTGTTTGTGCAGTATCTGCTGAGTCTTGGGAATGAAGAGATTTCAATAGGTTGTGTGAGAAATTGAAGTGTGTGACATGTGAGGCGAGTGTACATAAGCCTGTTAAAAAGCTTGAAGGGGCAGTGATGAAAGATGTGACAGTAAATTTAGAGAGAATTTGAGTCAGAGGGATTTTTCTTCTTTACAATAGGAGTAATAACCTCGTTCTTGAATGATGATTGAAACATTCTAGCAGAGATGGAGAGATCATTATCAACAGCTATTTATATAGCCCACTAATTCCGCAGCGCTGTACAGGAGAACTCACTCACATCAGTCCCTGCCCCGTTGGAGCTTACAGGGGGGGGGGGAGGGGGAGAGGGAGAGTGAGAGGGAGAGCGGGACTAGGGTCAATTTGATAGCAGCCAATAGACCTACCAGTATGTTTTTGGAGTGAGTGTGGGAGGAAACCTGAGCACCCAGAGGAAACCCACGCAAACACGGGGAGAACATACAAACGCCACACAGATAAGGCCAGGGTCGGGAATCGAAGTGCTAACCAATAAGCGACCGTGCTGCCCACGATGAAAGATGCCCAGAGATGAAAGTTGTTAGATAGGTTAAGAATAAACACAGGGGATGGCAAACAAATGACTGGGAATGGGATAGGATTGAGCGAACAGGTAACAGAGTAGGAGGAGAAGTGGAAGATTAAGATGTAAGGTGTCAGAAGGTGCAGAAAAGGGTAGGTAAATATTATATTAAAAATGAAAAGCTTTACTCAGATTGTCTAGATCAGTGATGGGCAAACTTTTTCAGGAGCGGACCAAATAAAAAAGAAAAACTTTAGGTGGGCCAATATAATTTATTAAAAAAACTCAGATATCGAAATATATAATACAAATTTTTTGAATGGGAGGGGAGGGTGTTCTATAGCAGTGTTACCTCTATAAGTGCAGCGATCGTACAGACACAGCACTTATTTCAGCAGGTTGTTGCAGATCCGTCTTTCTGGTGAGCCATTAACTGACAACACAGCAGCCAATCGAAATCCACCTTAGTATATGGCCCAGCCCATCTCTTCTCACATGACTTTCAGCCATTAGGGGGCGGACAGGTGTTTGAGTGATTGACATACAAAGTGTCCTTTTAGGAAGGAGGATGAAATGTAATGGAGGAAATAGCTGAGAAGGCATAAAAATGAAGGTTCTGACACACAGGGTCAGCCCTAATAACTTTATGCATATTTTAATGAAATTTTTTAAAATATTGGCGGGCCGGATAGAACCTCTAAGTGGCCGGGTCTGGCCCGCGGGCCGTAGTTTGCCCATCACTGGTCTAGAGTGATACGCAACAGAAAATAAAGGTATAACTCTGCTGTAGTAATAGGTCAATTAATATATTTAAATACTTTGTATTTGAGATGGACTCACAGCAAGCTCCATATCAGTTTCCACTCACATTAATACCACCACAAGAAAGGTTTTCTTTGCAAAACTAGTTGACAGAGTGTACATGCTAAATTAATGTTCCACTTCAAAAATTTTGTCTTGACTTGCACAAGAATTATCTACAGCATATGTGAACCCTACAGAACTACTAAATTTATGATTATAGTGGGGTTTTTTTTGCACTAGATAAGCATCCTAAATGAACTAATTATATTACACCATTTACCGAAGTATAAGTATTTTCCTTCTGCAGCTTTTAAGAGTTGCACAATAAAACCTGGATATAGATAAACATTTCGGCACTTTTGTGGCCAGTTAGTGTCTTGAACTGTCAGCATACAGACAGGCTCCGATTGTGGGATATGTATCCGGATCTCTTTTTAGAGACTGCATATCCTGTTCACACAATTGACTGATCACAGTAAGTTTCAGGTGGCAATAGACTCTTATCAGCATTAAACATATATTGTTGCAATGTTGTTGCTCTATAGTGAACTTTGTATGTTATTAGCATGTGCACAAAATTACCTTATATCTACTGAATAGCACTAAGCTATATCTGTGTGTATATATATTTATTGTTTATATTATTTAAGCCATACTTGCCCACTTTCCCCTCCGAGAGACATGGCACCTTCACCGTGGCCCTGCCCACTGCTAAATGCCGAGTTCCACGGCACTGCAGAGAGGGGAGCTAAATAATGTGAAATAGTGTCATTAAGCCCCGCCTCCATCACAAACAGAAGGATGACTACTCTTCCGGGAGTCCGGGTGGACTCCCCAAAATTCAGGAGCCTCCCGGAAATTCTGGGAGACTAGGCAAGTATGATTTAAGTATATAAAAACCTTGTATTAAGGTTTTAATATTAACTGCTCAATGAGCTCTCCTTTTTTCTTTATTGCACAATAAAAATGAATTTAGAATTTGTGTTCTATTTAGATATATAGAATAGTTGTTTCTGTGAGATATTTGAAATGGTTTTGCTTGTGCATATACAATACGACACTAAATTATGCAGGCTTCTATTTAACAAAGGTTTTTCATCTTAGAGTTTTGCATTCCTTTTTGCTCTGAAGATAACAGAGGAATTTCACAATCTCTACTCCTTATGTAGCCGAAGAACAAAGAGCCACAGTGCTGTTGTTGAGAACATTTAGGTAGAGCACTGCAGTCAGACAGGTAATGTACAGCTGCTTGCTTCCAGCATGGAGCATAGCACAGAAAACCCTCATGTGGTCACACTGAATTGTGACAGCCAGATAGCATGCTGAGGAAAGTATATTGTATTCTCCCACTGATTGGAACAGCTCATATGCTAATAGCAAACATGGTCTTTAGAGATATTTTCATGGTCTACGGCTGGGAGATCTGCACCTGTATGGATTTGAGGGTCAGATTTGTTTCGCAAGAAATGAATCACAACAGTGCTATGAATCATAACCTATACAAGAACACTGAATCATTAGAACAACTTCTTTTCACTCTGACTCTATTCCGGCAGTTATTTTGCATCACAAACCCTCGAGAGTTCTCTTTGTATCATTGCGATAATAAACGGCTCACTACTTTTGCAGCATTTGCCATTTAAGACCTTTAGCTTATGAATTGGTTTCCATGCTGATAGCATTTATTACCATAGTGCTAACATATGGAGCACTTTACAGTAAGGGAGACTACATTCTACAAAAAAGCCAGCAGGACCCTATTTTTGTGTATATATTCCCGTGTTGTGAAGTTAGAGTTTGCAGAAAATCCAGCTACAGGGTGCACATTAGCACTTGGACAAACCATGTTGCGATGTCTTGGCTGCAGATGCAATATTCTGATTTCATGCAGGGAACATACTGCCTGCTGATACATGTAGCACAAATACTTGGCAGCTTTATTTTTACACTGCAATTTAAAGTTGAGCTAGGATGTGCCCACTCTGAACTCTAAACCTGTCTTCACATAATAAATGCCCCCCCCAATATTGCACCTCCTAGCTGGATTTACTCCATACATGCCAACTTCTGAGAACTCCCCTCCGGGAGGGGAGATCTTGCTGCTAAATCCTGGGGGTGTGGACATAGGAAGCGCATTGTTAGACTCCGCCCTTAGATGAACATCACCATTTTCAGCTTATTACAGCCGTCCCACGGTGACGCAATTCGCTGTCACTAAGCCCCACCCGCTTCACTAACAAAGTGGGTAGGGTGCGGGAGGTTGCCCTGCTCTCCCGGGAGGACTCCCAGAAATTTGTGAGTCTCCCGGACAATCTGTGAGAGTTGGCAACTATGATTTACTGCCAACTGTAAATGATACACCGAGTGGTCACTTCATTAGTTATAATTGCCTGTGAGCAGCTCCTATACTTGCCATCAGAATACCCTGAATTTATTAGAGCATGGATTTAACAATGAGTGCAGATTGTAGCATAGGAAGTTGGACTCTAAAGGTCCAGTAGTTCATGCAAATTAGCTGGCAGTGTATACCTTCTCCAAACAGCTTGTTCCACCTTTTTAATGTTTTCTTAACAGCATCAACTAAATACAAACAAGTAGCCCATTTGTGGCTTCACTCATGCGCCTATTCCGATCAATGCTCTGTTCAGCATCGGTAAGCGTGGTGCCCTCCTGCTGCACTATCCAGGTTTACAGTGTTACACTGGCCCCGAGTAACAGATAAAGCTCAATGAAGAAAATAAATACAATGAACTTTTTATAGTGCAAGGATTACAAATAAATGCAGATATGCATAAAAAGTAAAAGAAAACATTTTGAAGATTTTTTTAATTTTAATTAGGGAAAAATGAAAAAGGATAAACAGGGAAGGAAAGGAAAAGAAGGATGGGGAAAATAGAGGGGTGAGGGGGATTATATTTACAAGAGCAGAATAAGCTAAACTAGAAGAGTGGAGGTGGTGTAATATTAAATAGAGTCCAAATAGACCAGGTTTTATTGCTCCATCTACTTTTAAAAATACTCTGTTGGAGATCTACTGACTGGGTTGGTCAACACATTGGGTACAATTCATGGTCATTACCCTCAAACTTCAATAGCCTTGTGGCATTGAGAATTATCTGGCTAAAGAGTCCATTTGCAGATAGTCACACTGCTGTCATAACATTGAAAATGTGCTGAACTCATATCAGGTATGCCATGGGCATACGCCCACCTCATTACACCACAATAGATCCTTGCATGAATGTAGTTTTCACCACATCCTGTTTTGTTTCCCCGAGTGCAAACATAAGCTTTAAAATAAGAACATGCTTCTCTTTATGATACTATGGTGGATACACTCACTGAATAGAAGCCCCACAATGTCACTGGATACAATTTCGGTAATTCCTCTTCATTGGCTCTCCACAGTAGCATGGCTGTAGAGAGTCAATGGATTGTATTTCAGTTGAAAATCGACATACAATCACTGTGCCCCCTACTACTATGGCAATTATCCCTGGAAGTTATGCTGGACATTTAATGTATATAATGGTTATGAGGTATGCTAGCCAGAACACTGCCTGTGTAACGTGTGCATGAGACAGTGAGGAGTAGGAGTTATCTTATGATAGGTGCTAGCTGTATAAGGTTGTTGTGAGGCTGTTGTGCTGGTTGCTGCTTCTCTGGAACGCAGCAGACCTTCATTTTATGTAATGTTTTCTGGAGTTAAGCCAAAAATGTTTAGAAAGTACTGGATGTTGATAACATGTTATACCTAAAAGAAAAAGGAAAAAAAAAAAAACACTGGGCTGACTAAAGAATGGTGAAAATAAAGATTATTAAGCCTGTATGTCTTATATTTTATATTAAAAATGTGTTACTTCAAGTATGGTCAACAGGAAATCTCTCCATATTTTGTCGTACCATGAGAGGGGGAAGTACACAGTCCATTTCGAGATATTCATCTTGTATAAATTATCCATGTTGTCATCATTGACCCAGTTCCTGGCTTCCCCATCACTGGCTGTCAGCATAAATTGTAACCAGGGCTGTGATCGGTAGAGGTTAAATAAGTATGATCAAAAATACATGCTTTTTGAATTTTATGCTTTTTAGAAAAGTTTGATAGTACAGTGAAACATTTCAGCACCAGCCCCCCTTCCCCCCACACACACAAGCTTCATCTTGTCATTGCCAGAGCTCTAGAAAAAAGAACAGAACCTACCTGAGCTAGTGAGGAAATACATTCTTAGCAGTTATATCTTGTTTATATTATTTGCAGGTAATTAGTATTTTCATTCCCAACTATTTTTCTTACTTGCCTGGAAAAATAACCAGGAAATACCAAGAAAACTGCACAAGGATGTAAATAGTAGAGATGATAACAAAACTGCAGTGAATTTCACCCTAAAGTTCTGTACCCGTCTACAAAATATAACTTAATGCCGAATTTGTAAATTTGCATTTTGTAGAATATATAGTCTATGGGGGGTGGGGGGTCAAAGGATCTCTGAAACAGTTTTCGGAAACACATTGTATCCGAGTTTTTATTAATCTCCGCTTATTTTTCCTCGTGTCCCATAGAGCTGTGAGGAAAGATGAGCGGAGATTCAGTACCGTATTGGCCAGCAAATTGTGGCGGCACCTCACAGCCAACTGAACTCCCCCCTAAAAATAGAGCTGTCGATTTTGTAGTGTAGTGTGGCTAGGGTAAGACTGGGGATATTTTAGAAAAAATTCCACATAAAAAATACACAAAACTTCACATTCAAATGCAGAATTGTTTAAAATTTAGCTCATGCCTCGTAAATAGTACTAATTTATAACACGAGGCTCTGGTACATTTTTGTCATGCTAATGTGCTCTCAGCTGCCCAGGATTTTGTTATATAAAAATAACTGAAGACCAGAACACTTAGTATGTCAGCCGGTTTCGACCACTGTATGTATATATAGTCTCTGGGTTCACTCATTAAGATGCTTTGTCTCTCAGTCATGATGGTTTTATTCTGAGGTATGTGGTATATTCCCCCTTGACTTTGCTGTCTTCTCTATCATACAGCCACATTCTGAGGTACTTTCTCCCTCAGATCTGTCCCATTTAACTCATTCATGAAATGGAGAGAGTAGTGCGAGGTAGAGGTATGAAACATGAACTACCAAGGTATGCGGTGGTATGTCCGAGTCTGCCACAAAAACACTCATGCACAAAGTATATATTTATAAAATGTTTATTCTAACATATAAAAAACCATAATAGGTACAACCAATGAGGACTATAATCTGTGCCAAAACAATTGGTTGCGAGGTAGGTGCACCTACACGTTTAACCAGATATTATATGTACCAGTCCAGCAACTGTATAAAAACCGTTCCACTCTAATATTATAGAGATTGCGATATATTTTTCACGGAATTTCCAAACCCTGTCAGGGAATTTAAATGGAGAATAAAGTGATGTATTTGGGAGGTCCAACTCCGGAATAACTGATGAAATCCAATATGAAATGTCAAAAGGTAACAAAGGTCTCTTACCAATTCTGGCGATGTATTATAGGACCAGTACCTTATTCTGTACTATGTACTGTGTAACCGACATGGATCCTCCTCCTCTAGATGCAGAAAATATACGGAGCTCTATGGATAGCTCTTGTTCTCACCACATGAACTCCAAACACTAGCGCGTGGTCTCGCTAGTGACCGACGTCATAGAAGTGCGTCCCCGTCTCCTCCGGGACTCCTCGGGACTCTTCAAAAGTATAAAGTTGAACGGTGATAGAAAGATGCACTGGTATAGGCACTAGACTGTAGTCCACAAGAATGGTTAAAATAATTGCTGTTCATCTGACGCGTTTCATCCCCATATAGGCGATTTCCTCAGAGATAGTTTCCACACTGACTTCAGTCGTCTTTTAAGACCACAGCAAATTACAAACAATTAACACCTGGTAAAAAATTAACCCTTTGTGAATCATGCATGAGTGTTTCGTCCCTATACTTGTAGAGGGTATTATATCCATTAGAAAAAGCATATATATCTATATAAAAAAGCAAACCAAACAAAATTCTACACATATTTCCAAGTGGACATTTTTCATATGTAGTGATGTTCTCTTGTTGTTTTAACATTTCTTCTTAAAAACATACAAGTATCCATGTGCTTAGTTGTTCCTCCACATATATACATGCATATAATTATACATATATATACATAGTATTTATCAAGTTACACACACAACCATTTTTGAAAATATATATATATACATGTATTTTATTCTATTTAGCTAACATTCTAACGTGAGAATAGATTGACATTAGCAAAATTGCTATTTACTAGATCCATATTTTAATAAACATTTGACTATAATGAGAAAGGTATAGAATTTTTTAAAAAATATATATTATAGAAACCAGAATCTACCATTACTATCAGGCAGACATAGAGCATAAAAAATATATAAATAAAATAATAAAAAGGAAAAAGGGAGATCACTACATAGGCAGACATCTAGTTATCTGGTAGAACTCGTTCATATAATATCATTAAGTTCAAGAGACTCATTTAGACCTACAGGGTACAATGTGTCTAAGAGATAAATCCAGTATACCTCCTGTTTGCATAATTTTTTATTTTTCGACCACTGTATGTATATATAGTCTCTGGGTTCACTCATTAAGATGCTTTGTCACTCAGTCATGATGGTTTTATTCTGAGGTAATGCGGTATATTCCCCCTTGACTTTGCTGTCTTCTCTATCATACAGCCACATTCTGAGGTACTTTCTCCCTCAGATCTGTCCCATTTAACTCATTCATGAAATGGAGAGAGTAGTGCGAGGTAGAGGTATGAAACATGAACTAGTTCAGTGGTCGTAGTGAAAATTTAGAAATGGTGGTACGGTAAACATAACTGAATTGTTGGGGGTCACCAAGCCCCCAAAGCTTTAGGGATAAATACATTTTAGCCCTAATTTGAGATACTTTAACACTATTTAGTAAAATACAAAGACATTAAGTGTTAACACGTAATATTTCTTTGTATTATAGGGTTAAAAATCATCTAAAATAGGCTCTGCGTCCCCCACCTCTCCCATGTCACAGACACATGGGACACACACATAGAACAGAAACTGCAAATGGCATAAGAATAACATCCAGTTAGCCAGAATCTGTCTCTATCAGTAAAGTATCTGCCTGTGTTCTGAGAAATGCAGAGAATGGTGATGTGTAATGAACAACTCATTGTTTGTTCTTTCTGCTCAGGGGAAGATCCTGAATAAAGTTTTGCCAGAACATCAGTTTCAGGTGAATTCACTTTTTTTTGTAAGCTTTATTTTATACAAGGCATACCATCGTTAAACAATTAAAAGACAAACTGATCAAGTAAGACAAGATCTTATAAATACAGAAATAAATCTGAAAATCACCCCCCCCCCCCCCCAAAAAAAAAACAACCCTAAAAACTAAGGTCGATCATTAGCAACCAGGTTTTTTTAGTATTTGTAGAAAGGAAGCAAGGGGATGAGGAAGGACTATATGAGGAAGGAGGGGAGGGGGGATGAAAGCCCAGGGGAGATTTGCAATTGTATAAAGTATGAATTATTTAATAAGTGATAGACAGGTGGATATTATTGTAGAGTGCCCAGGGTTCCCAAGTCTTGCAAAGTGATTTAGCGGTATTGTTTAGTATGGCGGTCATAGATTATATTCTTTAAACCTAACTTTTTTGTGTTGTACAACAGCAGTAAAACGGGAGGGGGGGGGATATGCAGTCTGCAAGCTGGCAGGTAGCTGCAGAAATAAGATGTTGCTATAATTTGAATATCTGAATGAAAATTGGGACTCTAAACCTGATTTGGCAACGGAAGGGAGATGGAAGTCCAAAACTTCTGTCATTTGCGTGTTAGCCAGAGAGGGAACCGTAAGAATCAAGTTCAGTCAGAAGACTAGAAGAGAATTTTGCAGTTGGGCGGATGTGAAGACAATATCATTGCTGTATAATGTAATTTTTTTTATTGCCTGATTTAAAATCAAGAATATCGGTATTAGAGCGAATGGCCTGAGAAAGCAACTCTATGATTAAGGCGAAGATGAGAGGGGAGAGGGGACAGCCTTACCTCGTTCAATTAGTAATTTTAAAAGGATCCGAGGCAACACAATATGCTCAATGTTGGTAAAGGAGATTGGTATAATGCCAAGCCGCCTGAAAGGAATTACCTTACCTCCTATATGAGTTAGTGTTTGAACGGATTTCCTGGTCTTTTATGTTTCAAACGCCTTCTCGGCATCTAAAGCTAGGAGGACATTCAACCGGTTGGCCAGAACCTTTGCAAAACTTTTCAGATCCACATTTAATAAGAAGTGTCTGCAACTGGAACAACAAACAGGATCTATTCCCAGGTTGGGTATGATGGCGACATTAGCATGTGTGGTTGCCACATCTAAGGCTGCCCCTTCTAAGATCTGATTAAACAGATCAGTGAGCTTTGGTGTGAGGACATGAGTATTTATTTTAGTAATTTGCTGTGAAACCATCTGGCCCATAAGCAGAAGATGTTTTTATTGCTATGGAATTATCTGCATTTTAAAACTACCTGCTACCCGGGGATAATCTAGGCATAGTTTTGGTATGTAAATAATAATCTATCAGCACTATTTGGGTGCCTATGGATGGAGGGGACAGGGATTGTAGTTGGGGGGGGGGAAGGTGGGGGGAGAAGAGTCATCAAATCCACATCTGATCTGCCCAATCAGAGCACTGGCTCTTATGTTGTAATTTATTAGCTGTCAGTTTTATCAAATTTGTCGTAGAGGCGTTGTTGGAATTGCTTAAGAGTGAAGGCAGCTCTTTTAGAATGCAAGGTATTCAGCTGGCCTTTTCTATCATTTCTATCTGGGTGAGGAGAGCTGAAGAGGGATTTGCCTTATGTTGGGACAAGAGACTGGCCAAACAAGTTTCCAAAATAGAGATCTCACTCTCAGCTCCTTCAAGGGCCTCAATTGAGATGCTAATTAGATGGCTTCATGGGCTTCCCAAAGAATGCTGGGTGGGGTGCCAGGAGCGGTGTTAATATCAAAATATTCGGTGATAGCCACTTTTACATCTTGAAATATCTTGGAGCCCAATAGGAGGGAGTAATTTAAGGCCTTGGCAAAAAAAAAATATTTTTAAATAATATTGTGGGTGTAGTGACTGTTTCAGCTTTTATTGAGCCAATTACAATTAAGTAATGGCTCTCAGAGTCTGCAAAAGAATGGTTCAGAGTGAACGGAACTTTATTAGTATGCATAAGAATGGCTATGCCTAGTTTTTTCACAATCAGCAGATGAGAGAGAATTGTTTACCCTGTAACTGTGTGTCATTACCTGAGGTGAGCCTCCAGCAAAAAAAAATGTCTGCCTTCTCCCGTCTGCAAGCAGTCAAAACAACTGTACACTTGTTTGGTGAGTTCAAGCCATTAATGTTTATGGAGATAATTCTCAGCACCATCTAGTTGCAGAGTGGTGGAACACTTGTATTAAATGTCATCTGAAGTTGAGGATCCTAAGTATGAAAATCCCCCTGGGCTTTGAGGATAGAGGATGAGGATTAGTGAAAGGTGAAGGTTGTAAGGGTAAAAATTGTATGATTATTGATTTAATATATATGTGCTAAACTTTAGAAAATATTGTGCTATAGCCTTAAAAGAATATTCAGAATGAGAAAATAAAAAGATTGAAGCCTTGCAACAATGTTACAACAAGATGTTCTCGGAGAACATGAACAATTCAAGGGCACACAACTAAACGTACAGTTCTATGTAAAGTAACAAGACTGATGGCAGAATGCCTGAGAAGATAAAAATATAAATAAGAAAGATGCAGAGTACGCATAATTAACTTGTTGTTTTTAATAATTTACTGTCTTATGATTGGTTGTTACGCTTCTATACCTCTATTTGCTGCCTTATAATTGGTTGTTGAACTACTATACCCCTATTATTTTACTGTATAAATAAAGAGTCTGAAGGAACCTCTGATTGGAACAGAATCAGAATTACTCAGCATTATATCATACAGGTGTTGTGTGTTTTTCTGTTCACCAGTCGACTGAAAATCAACTTTAAATCAAGGGAGATCTGACTGACATTGAAGGGGATTGATAGAAGTATCGGTGAACCCCGATACTCCAACAAGGGGTTCAGAGGGATAGAAGAGGTGGGGGACCTCAAAAGGCTTGTACCCGTAAAGTGGAGGACCTGTAAATGGTCCAGTTTAGTCAAAGAAACAAATACTTATGATAATGATACAAAATGAAAGAAGGGCATGTGATGGGTAGAACAATTATGAAATATAGGCTCTAAGTGATTCGTCCAGAAGAAGCCAGGCATATAAAGAGTAGTAAACTTGTGCCAGGGAATAAGGATGGAGGCGGATTAATGGATAAATGATTAAGTATAGTAAACAAAGAGACAATCTATAACTGCATAGCAGAACGGGAACAAATATACAAGTAAAATATATAGTGAACATGAAATTGTTTACGGTGAGGTTGTTATAAACATATAGAAACCATTTAGTGTAGAGGGCCCCTGAATAGAAGTAACAGAATATGTATCAAAAATAAGATAATGGAGCTCATTTAGGTAAGTATACTTGCTGAGGAGTAAGAGTATAGACAAAGCGACAATACAACTAGAAAAATGTACAGCAATGATGACAATCTCTAAACTATGTTATGCATTGATACCTTACCAAATGGTGAAATCAAATATCAAATCTCATCATTTTCTAAGCAAAAAGGGACATAAAGAGCGAGTGATGTTGGAAGGTGTCCAGTCATTCAAGCATCCACTCTCTATTCTGCGGAAAGAAGGTTTAACAGGATGAGGGAGGACAGGACTGAATGCGGAACATGCGGGAGAGGAAGAATCCAGAAGGATACCAAGTTTAGATAGAAGTGTTTGTCCTTGTTTCAATGTTTTAGCGAATAGAGCAGTGTTAACTGGAGAGAAGTAATTGGAATAGAAAGCACCATTTGTATTTGACATTGTGCTGTCAGAGAATCTTCAAGAAGCGTTAATCGTTGTAAGTCTCTCCTTTCTTGAATCGTAGAAGAGGCAAGGTCTTGAAAAACTTGTATTTGTATTTGGGAATCCTGAATTTATAAAAGCCTGTACAATCCATGCCTTCATTTTATAATAGTTGAGTCTCACAATAACTATGCGTGGGCTTTGATCTGATGATAGCTGATCTCCGAGAGCCCTATCCATCATAATATCAGAGTCTGAGATGTTAGGGAGGATTTGCTTAATGAGACAATCCAGCAACATAGAAGAGTCTGTCAATTCTGGGTTGTTGCGAATCCATAGGTTATTGCGGTGGGATCTATTTTCAAAGTCTTCCCGTTTTTCTTTTAAGTTTTCTAATTCCGCGTGGATGAGGGGGAGATCTCTATCAACAGCAGTTTGGGATCTGCAGAGTTGTTTGTCTGTTTTATTTTCCAAGGGAGACAATTTCATTTTTCAGGTTTGTTTGTTTTTTTAAATTCTTGATGAAAGGCAGCTCTGCTTTTGTTTACTAGGTTAGCTCCTGCCCCAAGTTTCACTTCAAGGGAAGGTGCCAAGCGTGGTGAAGAGGCTTGCCTTTGCTGTGAAGGCGGAAGAAGAACTTTTACCATAAACGTTCAGTTGGCCAGATTGGGCATTCTTCTTAGTTGTGTTTGACATAGTGCTGGAAAGCTTGGTATCAAAGAAGGGGGTATATAAGGTAAAGGCACAAAGATTTTTTTTTTTAGGAAGGTGCCAGTCCACTCTTGGGTCTCAATGGACAAACAGCAATCATGGTGAGAAAGGTGGGAGACATAAATAATACCCTCAAGGGTGTTAATGGTGATGGCAGGCTGTAGGAGGAAGGAGTATTTTCACTGCTGGGGCTATGCTATGTCAAAGCCATAGGCATAGAGAAAATTATTTTGTTGAAAGGAAAAATCTGAGGTTAGACATAACACGGTAGGGCTCTCAGAGGGCCACTAGATGGGGCTGTAGGGCTAAGTCATACAATGTTATGAATAGGTTTGAAATAAGGTCATATGTATACAAACATGGAAAAATATCCAGTGTCCCCAGATAATGTAAATGGTCAGCTGGGTATGTAAAGCGGTAGCAGGTCAGGGTACTGGTTGTTACAGTTACAAATTTGACACTGTGCCTTAGATATTTGGCACCAGTACCTGAAGTAGGTTTTGGGGCTTTATATTTCCTGGTTTTTCTGGAGTTCTGAGCCACACAGGTCCCAAGGAAATGGAGGTGGGCAAATATTAAACCCCTATATGAAGGAAGTAGCAATGAAGGGGCTGGGTAGAGCCTTATGATATGGATAAAAAGCCACTTAAATAGGTAAGAGAGAAATGCGTCTGAATTGGTACACTGGTGTGGGAGTGATGCCAAGGATACACAAATCAACCCTTACTGGGACCCACCTGCAAATGCCAGCCAAGAGGCAAATTTCACATACCTGGAGATCAATAGACAGTAAAGTAGGATCAGTCCGGTCAGTTAATTAGCTCCGGTGGGGCTTGTGACAAGTTCCAGCTAATGCACATTGGGATACCGGTGATTCACGACGAACCTTCCACTAGTCGTGCAACTGTTTAGAGCACTCTGAACATTTCCAGTCCACCTCCGCCAGCCAGAAACCTCCTTTCACCCACCTGTCCTTGATGTGATGACACTCGGCACAACCATGGAATTACCCACTATCTTTATAATTTGTAAAATGATTTGCACATTCTCCATTGCTAGTTTATAGGATATAGGGATTGTCTACTTAAAAATATGAATTAATGATAGAACATTCATACTCCACACTATGCTAATGGGAAACACAATGAAAGCACATTCTTCACCTATTATAAATGGAAGAGGATTTTGCAAAATTCACAAACGTATGTTGTGTGAAGGGTAGAAATTACAGTTCAAAGTAGCGTAGACACAGTGAGCATTAGCAAAGGAATTCTGATTATATTGAGTCATGCTATTACACCACTACACTATGTTGGTTACGGATATTTTAAACACCCAATAATATAGCTATAAGCTAAAATATATGCTTTAAATACCAATTATAATGTATTATTAAGATCAGTATTATACGTGTAGGTTCACACTTCACATTACAATTCTATGTTTTCTTGTATGCTTTGCCAACAGTTTAACAATGATGCCTGCTGCAGTTACTTGTGTTTTGGGCAAAAGTAAAATCTGTGCATTTTATGATGAGTTGTCAGCTGTGCTAAAATGGAGCTCTCTTGACACCATTTAGTCTGAAGGTTTGTCATAAAAATATAGCAAGTCTGCGTTGAGTTGAAAAATACAAAATAATGATTACTCCCTTCATTTTTTCAGGGATTCCAAATAATAGATTTAAACTTTTCGATACAGCATTCCTATATAATCACAAATACACTACATGGCTATAATATGTGGACACCCCTTCTAAATAGTTTGTTTGGACATTTCAGCGACATCCATTCCTAATATGGACATAAAATCAAGCATAAAGCCATCCATAGTCAAATATTAGCAGTAGAATGGGTCTTACTGAAGAGTACAGCGACTTTGAATGTGGCACTATCATAGGATACCTTTCCAACAAATCAGTTTGTAAAATTTCCATCCACTAGAGCTGCCATGGTCAACTGCAAGTGCTGTTATAGTGAAGTATAACCATCTAGGAGCAACAGAGGCTTAGCCATTAAGCTAAACAAGCTCACAGAATGGGACCACCGAGTGCTGAAGTGCATAAAAAATAGTCTGTCCTCAGTTGCAACACTCACTACCGATTTCCAAACTACCTCTGTAAGCAATGTCAGCACCAGACGTATTGGTCAGGATATTCATGGATTGGGATTCCATGCCTGAGCAGCTGCATATAAACCTTAGCTTACCATGCGCAATTACACCACATCGACACCACATGGAGAGCTGGAAATGGGTGTCTGGCAAAAGGAATCAAACTTCACCATCTCGCTGTCTGATGAATGAATCTGTGTTTGGTGGATGCCAGAAGAATGCCTTACTGCCAACTCTATAGCTTGGTGCAGGAGGAAAAGTTGTTTGGGGCTGTTTATCATGGCTTGGCCTGGGTCCCTTAGTTCCAGTGAGCAGAAGGCTTTACAGCAACCAATTACATTCTAGAGAATTGCGTGTGTCCAACATTGTGCAGTTTGGGGAAGACCCTTTCCTGTTTCAGAATGACGAAGCCATTTTTAGTGCACCTCATTTTGTGCACAGATGTATTAAGTGTGAAAGAACCTGACAGGCCTGCACAGAGTCTGACCTCAAGGCCATTGAACACCTTTGGCATGGATTGGAATGCCATTTGCGAGCCAGGTCTTAATGCCCAATATCAGAGTCCAACCTCATTAATACTTTTGTGGTTGAATGGTTGCAAATCCCTGCAGCCATGTTCCAAAATCTAGTGGAAAAACCTACTAGAAGAGTGGAGGTGTCACGAAAGCCAGATAGTGGGAATGCTCTTGATGTTTGCTTGAGTGACAGCTTACTCCCAGAGAGGTGCGGAGTCTAACAGAAGAGAGGTATTCACCAGGGATTCGCACAAGGGAATACGGTCTTAGCTGCTCTCAACCACAGGTCCCGGTCCTCTAAGGGGTGCAGAGCAGATAATTCAGAGAACCACCAAGTAGCTGTAAGGCAGAATGGTATATGGAAATTCAGGAACTGGCAGATGCTGTGTGATGATCAGCACTATAGTCACGAGTCTTGTTAGCGGAACAGGCTGAGCAAGTAGTACTGTGAAGTGATGAGCTGCAGGACTCAGAAGGACTGAGGTATACACTAGTGTAGTAATTCAGGAACAGGACGGTTGCTGAACGGAGCACTATAGTCACAGGCCCTAGCAGCGGATTAGGCTGAACAGGTGTAGCTGTGAATGATCTGCAGAGAACAGAAGTGCCGAGATCCACACAGGTGGTATAACTTTGAAACAGGACCGATGACGAGTGAAGATGCAGCAGTTGAATGAACGGCCTAACCCACGAAGTCAGGAACAAAGGTAAGTATAAGCACAAACAGTAGTCAGAGGTAATGCTTCCTATCACGTAGGGAGACCTGATGATCTGACACTCATTGAAAGGAGGACAATCCTTATAAAGGTAACTGGCTGGCGATCATCCAATCACTGCGGAGCAGAGGTTTTAATGGTTCCAGGAGTTGCGCGTGAACAGAATACTAGACAAAATGGTGTCCGAGGATAGAGGAACGCCAGGCTGTACAGCAGATAGCAGTAACCAAGGGAAACCAAGTACATAAGGATCAGAATGAAATTAAACTGGTGAGATGCGTGATAGGAGGCTGTTCTAGGGAGACCGACTCTATATTAATGCCCATGGTTTTGTAATGATATGTTAAATAAGCACATATTGATGTGATTAACTTCGTACAGTACATTAGCCGGTAGTTTTAAACTTTTGATCCATTGGTTCATATCCATATGTACTATTTGAAAAAGAAAGTTTACTTTCATTTAACGTATTAAAGACACATAGGGGTAGTATGACAGCTCAGCTCAGTAAACCGTAGACCACTTAGAAAAGTACACTTCAGACAAGGGATGATTCTATCCTTGCAGCAGTCCAAGGCCAAGTATAAATTTGCTCCTCTGTGAGTAAGCCACCGCAACCCAACCTATTCACACCCCAACCTATTATGTTCACTGGTATACAATACAGAGCTTATTTTTATGGCCAGTACAGAGCAGTCTGTTGACTGTTCTATAAAACGGACCCCATTCTAATGACATGTATACTACACAGAATCCACTGGGTTGGACTGTACAGTCTACTGAGTATATTAATGAGCAAGATATTATTTATGTAGAGTGCATAATATTAATAACATTCCCAGTAATATGGCCGGCAGTTGCAATACTCAATAATATATCCCAAAGGTGTAGTAGGCTTAGTTACATATCCAGAAATACCAACTGTCTCTATAATATGCCCTTTAGAAGTAATATACCCAGGAATATTAAACAGAGTAGTAAAGCCAGTAGTAGGCAAAGCAGAATTATGCCAACTAACAGACACTGCAAAAGCAATACCCACTTAAAATGCACAGTAGTAGTACTGGCCCATTTTTTTTTTTTACTTATTGGGTTCTTTTGTTTATTTTTCCAAAAGAGTATACAAACGTAAAAAGGGTAGCGCGGGAGGATAGTTACACAGCGAATATACAGCAGGCTTAGATCATATAAACATTGATTACAATGATAACATTTACACCATATGCCTTTAGGTAACACAATAAATTACATTGCAAAGTGACAATTTGTAGTTTTTGGTAATCTAAGTTCTCAGATTTCTATTTCTGTATGATACACACACCATTTATGCCAGTGACCTTGACTATTCGTATCAAATGGTTTCCATTTCAAAGTTGTATTGAGTTTTTAATATAATTTTGTTTAAATTTGTAGTCATGAAGTTATTCCACTGTTGTGCTATCACAGTTTTAACTGTTATGTCTGGCTGCATATTTATCATACGAGGGGAAAAGCTGGGTAACTTTATAAAGAAGAGCTGTAACAGGATATAACTCAATATTAGATCATTTTACTTCAGTGATTAACTTGAAATTTTCTATCCTGAATGTTTTTATCACAGGGCTGTAATAAAATCCAAAATAGGTCTTCCAAAGGAAATGTTATACTCTTATTTTGATTCACGTCTACGCAGGGTTTTTGTGGGTTTGGAGAATATCACCCTTCTAGTTGGTCTAGAGGCATGTTAACTAGGATTTCTCCAACTTCTCTTTTAGAGAGAAACAAAAGGATTTTTTCTAGCCAAAAGCCAACATTATGGTATAAAATTGGTAGGTATTTAATAGGACATATATAAGATATTGTGAGGAATATGTAGAGCGCTTTAGGTAATAGTTTTGATGGCTGCTACACAACCGAGCCAGGAGACCTCATAGCTAACCCATGCTTTAGTAAGTTCTGTTAGATATATTCAATGGGGTCATCATTTTTGCAAGGTTTGTATTCCCAAATAATTTAAGGATTTTGTTTGCCATGTGTATTCTATATATTTTTTTATTAGTGCTTCAGGGGCAAAATAATGGGATGCTTCGGTTTTAATAGTATTTAGGTTTATAGAATGAATCTGCTGTATAATCTTGTAGTGTAGACTGAAGGGCTGGTAATGAGGTCTCAAGGCTCATCATAAAGATCAGGATATCATCATCGAACAGACAGTTTGTGAGAGGAGCACTAATTTGAGTGCCTTTAAATTTACATTTTTCAGGCTGCAGTTCAGTGGCTAAAACACATATTAAAAGGAAATAGAGAGAATCCTTTATGTGTGCCATTGATTATCTTGAAATTTTATGAGTATAAACCATTGCTAAAATCTCATGCTGAGGATCTCATATACAAAGTTAAAATTCGATCTTGTCCCTAAAGTACAAAATTACTTCGAACAGCTGTCAAATAGGCCCAGTGTAGCTTTCTCTGTGTCCAGGGAAAGCATTAACAGGGGGGCATTGGTGTTCCGGATATGCGATTCTAATATACAGAAGACTCTTCTGGTGTTGTTCTGGGAAGAGAAGACCCCAACAAAACCTACTTGGAGTTTATTAAGCTGGGAATAATAATGGCTTAACCTGTTGGCTATCAGCTTAGCGTAAGTTTAATAAGGCAATTTTCTATAGTTTTCACAGCGTGACTGGTCTTTACCAGGATTCAGAATAGCTATAATTTGCGCTTCCAACATTTCTTTTGTTAAATAACCGTTTTCTGAGCATTTGTTCTATAATTTCACGAGTATGGGAGAAAAAATCTTCTCGGAAGGTTATACAGATGTTATTAATATATCCATCTGAGTCAGGTGCCATATCTTTGGCAAGTGTAAACTACCCAATAATGATGCAAAGTAGGAGCCGTAAAGCCCAGTAAAACGCTGGGTTATAATGAAAATGTAAAGTAATACCCAGTAATATATACAGTTAAATAATGCCTAGTAACATACTCAGTGAAATTCAAAGGCTTTATTAATGCCTGTTATAATCCACAGCTGGTACAATGCCCAGCACTAAGCCCAGATATAATACAATCGAAGCCCACTTACAATTAAAAGCTACTGTTTGTAAACATATCATTGTAGTGTGGCCGCATGCTGTCTATCATGACATAATAGTAGCATGCGGCCCCCTCTGTTACCATAGGGGGCACAGCCTGACCTCTCTCCTCCTCCGCTGACTGCTCAGCTCCTGAGCACCTCTGCTCCTCCCACTGCTTCTTTCAGTGTTATAGCCGAGTGCATCTTCCCAAGCCCTCCACCAGCAAAGACCTAATCATGCGAGCAACACTAGTATTATGGTGGTACTTGTCCTGCCACACTATCTATTCTGTTAACAGGTAACCAATTAAAATGATGTAATCATTTGAATAAAGTATTTTTGTTATTTATAAAGGTTTTTAAATATTTTATAATAAATGTTATTTTTAAAATATTTTTTTTTACTTTTGACTTAAATGGAACATGTCTTTTTTAGTATACTGGAAGACCTTAATATATCAGACTTCCAAATACATACCATATTTACGTTGTATAGCAATGCAAGCTTCCCACGTGGATGAATTTCGCTCTCCTGCACTGGTCCAAAGAAGCTACAGAGGTAAAGCAGACAGGCCAAAATGCAAGTTCCAAGGTAAGTGGGCCTTCAGTCATTGACACTTTAATGCCACCACCATTTCACGGTGTGGCACACACTATTTTATGGGCCCCTACCTTGGCATTCCTTCAGTGGTCCTTTAAGCCCCAGTCCAACACTGCCCCTGCTGATTTTTTTTCCAGTTCAACTTGCCCCACTTGCTGGCCACTTCAGTACTAGGGAGATAAGAGGGGCTCCTAGCATGTGCTTTCTCCAGGTGCCATGTATCCAATATTAGTACATGTTAAAGGAAAATGTACCTTTAATATAGACAAGCATATCCATAATTTGCAAAATGTTGAATATGTGGGCAGTGTTCGTGGATTCTTAACCAGTGCATCCAGCATGCTCAATTAATTCAGGAGAACAGATACTTCCAGAAATGAGATGCTTGGAAATCCTTTAATCTCAGCTGGCAACTAGTGTGGCCAATTGCCCATGTGTAAAGAATATGTCATTGTCACCACATATTTAAGGTAACAAGTGCATTCTGAAAGATAAATCACTAATGTATTGTAAAGTGCTATGGAATTTGCTAGCGCTATACAAAGAAATGTTGATGATGTGGTTGGTGTAGTTAATGTAGGATTATACATTTCAAATGAGGAACCCTTGGAAGATCTGTTATATTTATAAATATTACACTGGTTACATTTGTAGAGACCTAAATATTTGATACTTATTCCACCTTCAGGATGAAGTACTAAAACATATCTTCCAATGTTCTTGTTTTCTTAAAAACGATTTTAGGTTTGTCAGAGAACTAAAATTGGAGCCATTAACAAAATATTCCATTGACATGATATTGCTTTTTGAATCTATTGTTTTAATATAATTATTTGTTATGATCTTACGATTAGCCCACTTGGCCTTTTCCAAATCGAAGTCCAAGAATTGGGGACACTTGTTAAAATGTGCTTAGGAGTTTAGTTATGCTTTAAACATGGACAGAGAGAACTCTTGGCACACATTGAAAAGGATAGTAAAACAGGTTTAGATTAGATTTGGTACCTAAAAGTAACCTATTGGCATATTACCTTTTAAGGCATATTCAACTTCTCTTGCCTTTTCTAATGCAATGCTTTTTAAAATGGAAAAAAAATAAATCTGTGAATATAAAATGCTGTCAGCTAGAGAGGGTCATATACGATATGTCAGACTTGACAGCCTTGCATTTCACATCAGTAAATTCCCCTTCTCTTGTCTATGTGAAGGTAATCAGTTGAAGAGTCTTTTCAGAAATTAAGGACTTCACAGGAAAGGTAGCAGGACAAATGATTTATGTAACCAAGTGTACACAGCCTATTACAATGTTTTATCATTTCAAAATTTAGTAATATAACTGGAATGAAAGTAAATAATAATTTCCTTAAAATAAAAGATTTAAAGAAAGAGCACAACATCCACAGATGCAAGGCATGCAACTGGTAAGCATCGCTTTTTCCTTTAGAGGTACCACAAATGTGTGTTCCTGTCCTATTATAAGACCGTTTTCTGGTTAGCTTGCCAAAACTG
Organism: Mixophyes fleayi; assembly: GCF_038048845.1. Taxonomy (NCBI): domain Eukaryota; kingdom Metazoa; phylum Chordata; class Amphibia; order Anura; family Limnodynastidae; genus Mixophyes; species Mixophyes fleayi. The sequence goes on from NC_134405.1 coordinate 232,739,918, forward strand.
AACTTCAAATAAACTCTAAATTACAAAGTAAAACTCACTCAACTAAGGTAGTGTGAGATAGTGTGGGGCAGCACAGTGGCTAAGTGTTTAGCACTTCTGCCTCACAGTACTGGGGTCATGAGTTCAATTCCCAACCATGGTCTTATCTGTGTGGAGTTTGTATGTTCTACCTGTGATTGCGTGGGTTTCCTCTGGGTGCTCCGGTTTCCTCCCACACTCCAAAAACATACTGGTAGGTTAATTGGCTGCTATTAAATTGACCCTGGTGTGTGTGTGTGTGTGTGTGTGTGTTATGGAATTTAGACTGTAAACTCCAATGGGGCAGGGACTGATGTGAGCCAGTTCTCTGTACAGTGCTGCGGAATCACTGACGCTATATAAATAAATGATAATGATGAGATATCCGTTTACTTGTTACTCACTCCACCAGATATGTTGTAACAGTCACTTATCCTACTGGAAAATGTAGGACACATTTGAAAGCCTGGCACACCAGTTCTGTTGTATTTGAATATATGTGCGGCAGCTGTCCGGGTCAGCGCTTTTGGTGTGTCAAAAATCGCCAGTCTACTTACGCAGGAGAATTGACCATTATATAAGTGCCGCAGGGAGAGCACTATTTATTCTGGTTGGGTGGAGGGTGTTACACTATACTTTTGGGTTTGGATTGAGTTTTGATTTTTTTTTTATTAGAACACCGTCTGAACTTCAAAGGAATGTACATGATGTCCTTGCGAAGATATTCTTCTCCAGTACTCAATATACCTATTCTGGCTGGGTGTTTAAAGCCTCTGATTATGTGTCACAAAAAATATATTTTTAATTCTTCAGGAACCAAAGAATCTTTAAATAAAAAAAAAAAAAAAGTTCACACTTGTCTCACCCTTTTCCGTATTTCAGAATTTTTTCTTGCTCATAATTCAGGCTTGAACTTTTTGTATATGGCAGGATTTGTATATAGCATACTCCTTTTCTTATGCTCTGAATCTGAATTGCTCAGTTCAGAGCTGCTGTCGAGATGAGTCGTTCTCTCACAGGCAGACACATTCAACCCACTGAGCGGCCTGCCAAATGTGTGGATTTATCAAAACTGAAGTATAGCCATAGCAAGGAAGAAAAAGGCAAAGTTTAAATAAGAAAGAGGTTGAAAGGATTTTCCACTTTTTCACTAGATATGACGTTTATTTAATCACTTCCAAGTATTCGTATTCTGTTTGGGGACACCCACCATTCAGTGTCTCAAACAGGGAACTAGCACTTACATTTGCAGAGACCACTGACTATTATGCTTTGCACCACTCGAAACTCTCTGCAACAGGGGATATCCAAAACAAAATGTAAATATATATTCACCTCTATGAAAGGAAAATAAAAATTTGCCGCATAGCTGGTGATCATACGTTTTAAATAAGTACTGGTACCCTGCTAAGTAGACATGGTCAGGGTCCCAGAAGAATGATCCCCACTAAAGTACTATTATTTAAAATTCATATTTAAAGTGGAGAACACCCAGAAAACTTAATGAGGAGCTGTCAGGCATTCTAATCTAGTAGGCCATCCTTAATTAACTCTTTTCAAAGTCCACTATGGATCTGAAAATTGCCAGTGCCATAATGATGACATGACCGCCACATACCTGATTATTCAATAAATGCCTAGCAGTTGTGCCATTTATTACTATGTAACCATGAGCATTGTCCAGTCATCCCAGATTCCAAAGATTTCAGTTTAACTGGAGAACAGCTCTGCAGCGCTCAGCTGTTTAGAATGGAAGGAGGGAGATCTGTACAAGCCTGTACCTCCTAAACGGAGATCCAGGGAAAAACATCATAAGACATATTTCTATAATAATACCAAACATGTACTATTATCTAAACAAGTGAAACATCCCCTTTAAACTCAACATTTACTGTGCTAATCACCTGGGTTATAGATTTTATTAATACTTCAACAACAACAAAAATGTAGGTATACTAAATGATGTGGTACATTCATAAGATCTGCCCAAAACAATACGTGACATTTTACGTTACCGATCATTTGTATAATATAGGAGCTATTTGCAGGAATCCCTTCACCCAAAGAGTTCTGAAAACAAAAAGGGACCAAATAAATAATACTTGTGCTGTAATGATTATGTGACACACACAGACATGATAAGAGTACACCCCCCCCCCCCCCGCCCCCCACCAATAAAGTCAGTGGGCCAGATTCATGTTGGAACGCAGGTTGCAGTTTTTAAAACAAAAAAGCACGGAACTTGAGGGTAGTTCTGACTGTATTCAAATCGAAGCAGACCTCCAGATACATTTAAATTTGTATCTGGGTGTAAGTACACTCTGCCTAAACAGTACATACCTTATGTAGACACACAGAATAGAATGTAGTACATGCATATGTGCAACATGAGGTCACATCAGAGTGCATGCAAATAATATATTACAAAATGAAAACCTATTACCAGTATAATTATTAACATAAATATGGATTTTCCATAAAAAGTGCTTTTTTAGATTAAACAAATAAATCAAGATGCTTTCAATGCATACACTACATATAATGCATTTTTATGCTTTATTTCACTTTCATACACAACCTCTGCTAGCTAGTGGCTTGATTATGTGTAGTTTTTAAAATAATGGGAGGTGGGAGGAGACATAGCTGAAACTAAGAGTACTTATGATAAACCCAGGTCTTGAATCGCCCACATCTTCGTCAGAAAATCCACGACATGCCCCTACTTTACAAGGCCAACATTAGTCCGTTCTTTCCCTCCCCAGTTCCACCTTTCAAATCGTAAGCAGCCTTAAGTGTACTTTACGTTCGGACATGAATTTTATGCAATTGCGCTCATAGGCATAGGATCTGTCTCTGGGCTTGTGGAGAACTATTTCACGCTATACGAATGGCCGTTAGTCCCATCATGAATTGACCCATTGGAACAGAGCTAAACAACTGCAATGAGGAATGAAATGTCAAAGGTGCTTTGAAGAAAGACAGATGTCATTTTTAAATAAAATTTAGAATAACTTACATATAGTACTATACAATTACTTAAGAACATTTATCTGGAATATCTTAAGTCCCAAGCCTTCTGTTTAATAGATCTGATAAAGTAATACATGAGGAACAAGATTTTCCAGGAATATTCTAATAAAGTAGGTTTAATGTTACAGGCTTAAGGCTTTATGACACGCAGCTAATGGAGCAATGGGTAATTGAGCAGTTTATGTTCATAGCACCCTAGGATATAAGATAATAATAATCTGCTTGTTTTTGTCAAAAAATTGTACTGGCAGTGTCTGGATCATAAATAGACATGATTAGCGGAGTCAATGGAAGTGAGGTTATCTTAAAAGATGATGTTAGAAACGTTTATTACCAAATATCTGTAATATTTAAATTAGTGCACAATACACATAATTTTTATTACTGGCAAATAGAGTAACTCTCGAGATTCCCCTCAGAAATGCCAGCTTTGTGCTGTTTATTTTACAACAGTTAATTATTGCTCTACTTATGACTTAAAAGCTAGCCACATCTGCAGTACAATGCCGATATCGCAGAGTCCACGGCACAAAAGATAACTACAACACCAAATAGTGACCCCATTGACACAGAGTAAAATGTAGTAGAAGATGCTTGTGCTAAACCAGAACCAGAGTGCCAGTGGTTTCTCAAGCATGCATGTGGTCAAATTGAAAGACCATTCTGTTCCTCTCGGGTTGAGTGGCAAGATTGGCCTGTACATCGCTGCATCATATGCTTTGCTTCAAAAAAAATTAAATATCCAATGCAATTTCAGACCAATTTAATGCATACTGTATAATGCCATGTATAGAATGAGGGATGAAATGTGTGGGTGATTAATAGTACCCTACCCATGGAGATGTTTATGGCAATCATATTTACTTTTCATACTTTTCATTTTATTGTCCATCTGGTCTCCGCTCTACCTCACGCTGCATTTTCTAAATAGCTATGAGAAAGTTATACTACTGGCGGATAGCTGTTCAGGTTTGTGTCTTACATTGAATTTCAATTGGCTGCTGGAACTCAGGTTGTGCCCATATAGCTCTATGACTGGACTCAGTCTTCCTTTGCACACCCAATTTTTGTGATCATCACATACAATAAGGTCCCCACATATCAGATTTTTCTGTGAAAAATTGTAATAAACTGTTAACAATCATCCTATAACCCACTGTCCTGATGTACCCATATGTAGAGAATAATTGAAAGCAAGTTCAAAATACTAGTTTAGTGCAAGAATATGGAATACAAAAAAGGAAGCAATATATGACATTTATGCACTAAGCAAGTTTATCATGTGTATGTACCAGATTTTATAGTTATAAAAAAGATCACAGCTAAAACACACACATCATACTTACCAACATTTTAAAATAATTTCTATGTATATTTCTGTTGAGAGTCAGTCTTCCAGCTCTCCAACCACAACTTCCTTTCCTTCTACCTCACTTTGCCTTCTGCAGCCCCACCTGCACCCAAACTCATGCACACCTAGTGACACCTAAATGAGTTTCACCCGATCTTCTCAGCCTCACCTGAACCATACCTCTTTACTATTCGTACCCTGCCCTGCCTTAATGCTGCAATTTCTTTCTACAACTCTACAGTTAATGCAGCCTTAGAAAACACAGCTCCAGTAATCACACACCATCTCCTATGACCAAATCCCAAACTTGGCACTCTAAAAAGACTTGCCATCTGCAAAAGTTCTCCCCTTGCACCAAGTTCAAATGGAGAAAATCTCACTCCAACTTCCTCCATTACAAATTTATCTGGTTCTGTTACGATACTGCCAACTTTTTTCCCAAGCAAACTATTTAAAATCCCCAAAATCCACTCAGTCAACCAATCCCAGTTGCAATTTCATCTAGCTTCATTGTCCACCCCACCACCCTTCTTCACTGCTCATACTCTGCAATCAACTTCAAAGTCAAAATAAACACCATCTGTCAAAAAATCTCCTCTCAACAGATCCATCATCCCCCACCCACCCTCAGTTCTTTCTTTTTCCTCAGTTTTCCAGGTACCTGTCCCTTCAATCCCATTTCACCCCAACTCCTTCCCTCAATGGTTGTCTGCACTGAACTCGCCTCTTCAACTTCTCCCTCTCCACTGGCATCTCCCTTTCTAGGTACTCATCCCTTCTATCTTCAAGATACCATCTCTTAACCCTACCTCCCTATCTACATAGCACCCGATTTCTCGCCTCCGTTTTGCTTCTAAAGTATTTGAGCAGCTTGCATACAAACTAATCTCCTGATTGCAATCTAACTTTCTTCCTCTACACAGAGACCGCCCTCATGAAAGTGACCAATGATCTACTCAAGGGTAGGTTGAAGGGTCACATCTCCCTACTGATTCTCCTTAAACACTCTGTCCATTTTGATAAAGTCGACTACCTTCACAGCACTGTTTTCTCCTGGTTCACCTCATCCCTTTCCGAATGTTCCTTCACTTTCTCTACTACTGACACATCCTCTCATCTACAACCTCTGTCTGTTGGTGTGCCTCAAGGCTCTGTTCTTGGCCCTCATCTGCTTTTCTCTCTTAATACCTCTTCTCTTAGTAAACTTATACACTTTCAGCCTCCACTACCACCTCTATGACACACACAAATCTACCTCTTCCCTATAATCTCTTTCTTCGCCCATGTGTCCAACAGACTCTCTGCCATTTCCAACTCGATAGTTCAATATGTCCATAATGAAGCTAATCACCCTCTGCCTAGTGTTACAACGCCTACTCCAGCCTCCCTCGCAGTTGTCACCTGCAACCTCCGCCTTGTAAACCTTGCAGAATATGCCACTTTCTCGTTAAGATTCCAATATATACACACACACACACACACACACACACACACACTCTCCATTTGTGGAATCTTATGGAACTCTACGCTATCTGAATAGACCCCCCCCCCCCAATCTTTAATCCTCTAAGCGTTCTCTCAAACTCACCTCTTCAATACACCAGTACCTGACACTACTCCCTCTGCATGTTAAACCAGCTCCAGTCATATGCCAACTGTGTCCAACTAGCTACTATAATCCATACTTGCTTACTCTCCCGGAATTTCAGGGAGTCCTCCCGGAGTAGGCAAACCTCCTGGCTCCTAAAAAATTCAGATATTTACGGCATTTAATATCAGGGGTGGGGCTTAATCACGCCATTAAGGCCCCCCCCCCGCTATTCAATGCCGTGAGATTCAGCACTTTATAGTGGGGTGGAGCGACGTCACCACGCTCCCTCCTACCCCTGTCACATGACCTGTTCTCCCAGAGGACAGAGTTAGAAAGTCAGCAAGTATGCTATAATCTCAGCACTGCTCTATCCCTCTAGACTAAGTTCCCACAACCCACTTTACTCTGTCTTAGTAAGTCTGACTGTATGGCGCTTTGGAATTCTGTGCTGCCTTACAAAAAGCAATGATGGTCTTATTGGCAAACGTTGATGAACTGTTTCAGGGCTCAAGATTTACAAGGGCAGGTTTTGAAAACCTGGGGCAGTTTCTTGAAATTAGAGACAGCTGGAAAGTATACTACACAGGGAGCAAGTTCATAGGAGACAAGCAGCAGCACAGACAAAATGTGCTGCATCATACAGTATTGGTTTTGCCCATGTAACTGGTGTTTTCACGTGAGAAAGTCTTTTCTTAGAAGACTCATTGTTGCCTTATGGCACCATTTGTCTCAAACATGATCCACCAAGCATCTCAAAGTGCAAAAACAGAAATTGTACAGAAGTCATTTCTTTCCTTTTTGCCACAAAGCTCCTAGTCTAATCAGGGCTACCACCATGTGTTGTGTAGGTTAAGAATGACTAACTGACATTTTATTTTCCAAGAACTCTAAACAACCCTAATAAATTAAGAAATACAGTCAAATCACACTGTAAAATTTAATTTCACGCTTACTGAGCAAACATTACCAAACTCTAAGTACTGTCATCTTTAATCTTTTTAGCTAGAAATCTTGTGGCCAACCGAGCTGTGACCTTGAAATGCTTCACAGCTGGGTGCATTACCTTATTTTCTTAGTCCGCTACTTGAAGGAGTTGCAGTCCATAGATGCTCAGTAATATTGGGAATTAGGGTTTTTAAACTCTTTCACTGCTCACTATGTTAAAAATTGGGAGAAATTACATTTATGCTGAAATCGGATATAAATGCCTATATATAGTCCAGCTTAGGTTATGTTTCTGTGTATCCCAACTACTCTTGTGAGTCATTGCACAAAGTCTTAAACTATATACGTTGTAAAGACTTCATTATATAATTAAAAACAGTGCTAGCTTTATGAATGCAGCTTGAAAGACAGACAATAACTAGGTAAAATGTTAACTGGCCTATCACACACTACAATACACTAGCTATTTTTCAATAGAAACCATAAAAAGTACTCTTCTTTTTCATGTTGCTGAACGGCTATCCTGAATTTCACAACTGGCTGTACAAAACAATTAAAGGCTTTGGTGATGACTATTTTGAGTAGGAGAAGTAGTAACATCCTTCATTACTGACTACAAGACAGACATGATCTGAAACACAACAGAAATGATATGAACGCACTGCAGATTTACACACAGGTGTATGAGCAAAAGTGCCAGAGAAAGCATCACTGGCATGGTAGGTTTTCCCTTTGATGTAAACCCTCCATCAGCACCATATTAAACACAGTTGTGGAATATTGCAATATTTGTTGCGGTCAACAGTTCAGATTTTCAGTATGAGAAAGGGGAGTGATCTCATTACAAAAGAGGTGCAGTTTGGATTGGGCAGTTTGGGGGCCATTATCTAGTGTGTGTGTGTGTGTGTGTGTGTGTGTGTGTGTGTGTGTGTGTGTGTGTATGTGTATGTGTATGTGTATATATATATATATATATATATATATATATATATATATATATATATATATATATATATATATATATATACACACATATACATACACATACATACAAATGCTCATAGAGCCCTTGCCTTTGGCATAGCCAAATGTAGTCATGACTGGTGGATTTTGAGTAGTTTACCCCCCCGCCAGATTGAATGCATTGCTCAAACAACCACTAGGATTGGCACAGTATTTCAAGTGTATATTTCAATTTATGACAGTGGTGGTGTTAATGTGCTCTATATATAGAACACATTATGCTGTATGTACACAATGAGAGTTCATGGGCTAAATGTCAGGACTGGCTTGGTGTTATTGGGTTATGGCTCCCACTAGACTGACTGAAGAATCTGAGTACTACTGACGGACTAAGAGGAACACATAGGGGTAAATGTATTATGGTCCGGTTTTATCAACTCGCGGAAGTTCGGCGAGTTGACAGCTTAAATTTAAAGCAGCGCTGCCTTGTAAAGCGAAGTTTCCCTTTACAAGGCAGCGCTGCTTTAAATTTAAGCCGAACTCCCGCGAGTTGACAAAACCGGACCATAATGCATTTACCCCATAGTCTTCTTCCTCTATCTGGAATTCCTGTGAGTCTTGTGAAATTGTGTGCCCACCAAAAGTGGGATGTCAGTGGAGTAGGACAGCTGCCTTAATGGTAGAATCAGGAGAGAAGCCTTTGTCGCCAGAAAATAAGGCCTGTATTGAATAACCAGGGTTGGCCACTAACAGACTGGTATACGGTTGTGCATTTAACCCTTCGTGTGCTGTGTTACATTTTCTGCATACAGGAGTGATCTTGTATTATAAACTTTCCTCTGTTATAATTGCTGTTGGTGTATATACTTTAATTCTGGAAGTGCTATTTTCACTATTAATATACCTTCTATTAAACAAACATTAAATTGAAAATTCGATATTGGCTTGGTTAAAAATGTGTTCCTAATCTGGTATTGAGGGCAGACAGTAGGCTGAAGGAAGCCTGGTAATTATTTTTCTTGTGCAGGAGCCTTAATCTACCATGCTTCTCCCTTTCACTTCTCTGAAGCAAATTACCACGTTAGTAGAAAGGCTCATTTGTAAGCTTAGAGGTACTGAGCAGTAATGCACTGAGTGGATTGGTGGATTCAAACACAGTAACTCAGATGGGGCTTCAGTTTTTTGTAGTGCAGTGAAATGATAAGTCTTCTCTATTCAGCAAAGCTGCAGCGAAAAGTCAGCTTAACACTTAACAATGTATTTTACTTTGTTTATGACTGGAAATCAAAATGTGCTGGCATAGTTTAAGTAAACATCTCTAATTGTGGAAGGTTATTACATTTCCACAGTTGGCAGACATAGCATTGTAAAAAATTGCATAAAGTATAAAAGTACAGTAATGTTTACATATTGATACTAAATCATCCAGATATATTTTTGTTATTTTGTTTTATGTTCATGCTTACAAAATATTTGAAAATACAATATCTAGAGAAAATATTGAATAAGCTATCACACAAATACAATGTACACACAGAATAAAAATCCTACCTTTTGCTGTCAAACAATGCTCTGTATTACTGTAAATACATATAAATTCATGTTTTTGTAAACCACAGTTTTATTTTTTCATCTCTCCCAGCGAAGGGTCATTTCTTATTCTGACCGCATAAAAGCCAGGGGAAATGTGTGAATAGTCAAGTACAAAAACTCACAGATATGTCACAGAACAGTAACAACTTTAGGGGAAATTCTTGCAGAAATTGTGTACTGAACTTAAATAGATTTATCTAAAGAGTAAAAATGTTTGCCAAGAACAAATTATGTTGTTAACATTTACCATTCTCATGTGTGGCTAATATAAATGCATACTTGAAATGCCACTATCGCATCATCACACTGTGAGGCCAAAATGATGCAATCTGCAGCAAATCGTGTCATTGCAACCGTCGTTCTACCCACTTCACTAAGAAGTGAGCGGGATCCTACCAAACAAAGAGATGAGCGCACTCGGATTTCTGAAATCCGAGCCCACCCGAACGTTGCCGATCCGAGTCGGATCCGAGACAGATCCGGGTATTGGCGCCAAATTCAAATCTGAAACTGAGGCTCTGACTCATAATCCCGTTGTCGGATCTCGCGATACTCGGATCCTATAAATTCCCCGCTAGTCGCCGCCATCTTCACTCGGGCATTGATCAGGGTAGAGGGAGGGTGTGTTAGGTGGTCCTCTGTCCTGGTAGATCTCGTGCTGTGCTGTGCTGTGCTGTGTTCTGCAGTATCAGTCCAGTGGTGCTGTGTGCTGTGCTCTGTCCTTCTGAGGTCAGTGGTGCTGCTGGGTCCTGTGCTGTGTCCTGTTCAGTCCAGTGGTGATGTGTCCTGTGCTCTGTGCTTCTAAGGGCATAGTTATTTCCCCAATATTCCCCTGTGTTTAAAAAAATAAAAAAAAGTTATTTAAAAAAATACCAAAAACTAATTTAAGTTTTTTTAATTATCACAAAATTTGCACAACCAATCCTGCAGTATAAGCCCATTGGTACTGCAATATTACCAAGTTCACACATTCAGCAGTAAAAGTCCAGTGGTGCTGTGTCCTGTGCTCTGTCCTGCTGAGTTCCGTAGTGCTGCTGGGTCCTATGCCGTGTCCTGTTCAGTCCTGTGGTGCTGTGTCCTGTGCTCTGTGCTTCTAAGGGCATAGTTATTTCCCCATTATTCCCAAGTTTTTAAAAAATAAAAAAAAAGTAAAAAAAAAATAAAAAATTAAAAATAAAAAAAAATAATATATAATTATAACCAAATTTGCAAAACCAATCCAGCAGTATAAGTCCATTGGTACTGCAATATTACCAAGTTCACACATTCTGCAGTATCTTGTGCTACATATAATGGAGACCAAAAATTTGGAGGATAAAGTAGGGAAAGATCAAGACCCACTTCCTCATAATGCTGAAGCTGCTGCCACTAGTCATGACATAGACGATGAAATGCCATCAACGTCGTCTTCCAAGCCCGATGCCCAATCTCGTAGTACTGGGCATGTAAAATCCAAAAAGCCCAAGTTAAGAAAAAGTAGCAAAAAGAGAAACTTAAAATCATCTGAGGAGAAACGTAAAGTTGCCAATATGCCATTTACGACACGGAGTGGCAAGGAACGGCTTAGGCCCTGGCCCGTGTTCATGACTAGTGGTTCAGCTTCACCCACGGATCTTAGCCCTCCTCCTCCTCCCCCCCCCTACAAAAAATTGAAGAGAGTTATGCTGTCAGCAACAAAACAGCAAACAACTCTGCCTTCTAAAGAGAAATTATCACAAATCCACAAGGCAAGTCCAAGGATGTTGGTGGTTGTCAAGCCTGACCTTCCCATCACTGTACGGGAAGAGGTGGCTCGGGAGGAGGCTATTGATGATGTAGCTGGCGCTGTGGAGGAACTTGATGATGAGGATGGTGATGTGGTTATTGTAAATGAGGCACCAGGGGGGGAAACAGCTGATGTCCATGGGATGAAAAAGCCCATCGTCATGCCTGGTCAGAAGACCAAAAAATGCACCTCTTCGGTCTGGAGTTATTTTTATCCAAATCCAGACAACCAATATATGGCCATATGTAGCTTATGTAAAGCTCAAATAAGCAGGGGTAAGGATCTTGCCCACCTAGGAACATCCTCCCTTATACGTCACCTGAATAACCTTCATAGTTCAGTGGTTAGTTCAGGAACTGGGGCTAGGACCCTCATCGGTACAGGGACACCTAAATCCCGTGGTCCAGTTGGATACACACCAGCAACACCCTCCTCGTCAACTTCCTCCACAATCTCCATCAGATTCAGTCCTGCAGCCCAAGTCAGCAGCCAGACTGAGTCCTCCTCAATACGGGATTCATCCGAGGAATCCTGCAGCGGTACGCCTACTACTGCCACTGCTGCTGTTGCTGCTGTTAGTCGGTCATCTTCCCAGAGGGGAAGTCGTAAGATCACTAAGTCTTTCACAAAACAATTGACCGTCCAACAGTCGTTTGCCATGACCACAAAATACGATAGTAGTCACCCTATTGCAAAGCGTATAACTGCGGCTGTAACTGCAATGTTGGTGTTAGACGTGCGCCCGGTGTCCGCCATCAGTGGAGTGGGATTTAGAGGGTTGATGGAGGTATTGTGTCCCCGATACCAAATCCCGTCGAGATTCCACTTCACTAGGCAGGCGATACCAAAAATGTACAGAGAAGTACGATCAAGTGTCCTCAGTGCTCTAAAAAATGCGGTTGTACCCACTGTCCACTTAACCACGGACATGTGGACAAGTGGTTCTGGGCAAACGAAGGACTATATGACTGTGACAGCAGACTGGGTAGATGCATCCCCTTCCGCAGCAACAGCAACAGCTGCATCAGTAGCAGCAACTACAAAATGGCTGCTCGTGCAAAGGCAGGCAACATTGTGTATTACAGGCTTTAATAAGAGGCACAACGCTGACAACATATTAGAGAAAATGAGGGAAATTATCTCCCAGTGGCTTACCCCACTTAGACTCTCATGGGGATTTGTGGTGTCAGACAATGCCAGTAACATTGTGCGGGCATTAAATATGGGCAATTTCCAGCACGTCCCATGTTTTGCCCACACCATTAATTTGGTGGTGCAGCATTACCTGAAGAGTGACAGGGGTGTGCAGGAGATGCTTGCGGTGGCGCGCAAAATTGCTGGACACTTTCGGCATTCAGCCAGTGCCTACCACAGACTAGAGGCACATCAAAAAAGCATGAACCTGCCCTGCCATCACCTCAAACAAGAGGTTGTGACGCACTGGAACTCCACCCTCTATATGCTGCAGAGGATGGAGGAGCAGCAAAAGGCCATTCAGGCCTACACAGCCACCTACGACATAGGCAAAGGAGTGGGGATGCGCCTCAGTCAAGCGCAGTGGAGACTGATTTCCGTGTTGTGCAAGGTTCTGCAGCCATTTGAACTTGCCACACGAGAAGTCAGTTCCGACACTGCCAGCTTGAGTCAGGTCATTCCCCTGATCAGGCTGTTGCAGAAGCAGCTGGAGAAAGTGAGGGAGGAGCTGGTAAGCCATTGCGATTACACCAAGCATGTAGCTCTTGTGGATGTAGCCCTTCGTACGCTTTGCCAGGATCCGAGGGTGGTCACTCTTTTAAAGTCAGAGGAATACATTCTGGCCACCGTGCTCGATCCTCGGTTTAAAGCGTATGTTGTGTCTCTGCACCACTGTAGACTTGTGTCCGCCGGAAACAAAGTCCTGCTGGTCAGGAGATTGTCCTCTGAAGAGGACCGTGACATGCCAACAGCTCCACCCTCATTTTCTTCCACATCTATGGCTGCGAGGAAAAAGCTCAGTTTTCCCAAAAGAGGCACTGGCGGGGATGCTGATAACATCTGGTCCGGACTGAAGGACCTGCCAACCATTGCAGACATGTCTACTCTCGCTGCATTGGATGCTGTCACAATAGAAAAAATTGTGGCTGATTACTTTGCTGACACCATCCAAGTAGACATGTCAGACAGTCCATATTGTTACTGGCAGGAAAAAAAGGCAGTTTGGAAGCCCCTGTACAAACTGGCTCTATTTTACCTGAGTTGTCCCCCCTCCAGTGTGTACTCGGAAAGAGTTTTTTGTGCAGCGGGGAACCTGGTCAGTGAGCGGCGAAGGAGGTTGCTTCCTCATAACGTTGAAAAAATGATGTTTATAAAAATGAATAATCAATTCCTCAATGAAGTACAGCACTGCCCTCCAGATACTACAGAGGGACCTGTGGTTGTGGAGTCCAGCGGGGACGAATTGATAATGTGTGATGAGGAGGAAGTACACACTGTAGGGGGAGAGGAATCAGAGGTTGAGGATGAGGACGACATCTTGCCTCAGTAGAGCCTGTTTAGTCTGTACAGGGAGAGATGAATAGCTTTTTTGGTGTGGGGGCCCAAACAAACCAATCATTTCAGCCAAAGTTGTTTGGTAGGCCCTGTCACTGAAATGATTGGTTTGTTAAAGTGTGCATGTCCTATTTCAACAACATAAGGGTGGGTGTGAGGGCCCAAGGACAATTCCATCTTGGAACTTTTTTTTTTGCATTATATGACCAATCAACAGTCGTTTGCCATGTTCAAAAAGTAAAACCAAATTTAAACAAATTCAAGAAATTAAACCAAAAGTAAAATGCCCTGTCATAATTTAAAACAAGAGTTTTTGACGTGCTCTAAAACTACTGTATTGTTGTTTATATTTTATAAACACTACACTTGAAAGCTTGAGTCTTTCAATAAAAAAGTAACTGTCCATTGCACGAATATTTGCAACAGGGACAATTTTAGGGTTAAGAAAGTCAACTAATAACACTTCGACGCTGTCTGTCTTTATAAACACTACACTTGGAAGTTGGAGGAGGTATTGTGGCCCCGGCACCAAATTTACTACCGGGGCCACTCCACTGTGCAGTCCATATTTAGGTGTATCAGATATTAAACAACGGTGACAGGTGATGCCCAATTTTTTAATTATATTGTGGCCTCGGTACCAAATTGTGGTACCGGGGCCACCACACTACGCAGTCCATACCCTTTTTTGGTGGAATTCTGACCCGTGGAGGGTTTTTTAATTATATTGTGGCCTCGGTACCAAATTGTGTACCGGGGCCACCACACTACGCAGTCAAGATAGATAGATGCGTATCATAGATAAAGTACATTCAGTGGTGTGGGGCAAATTGAAAAATATTCAAAATGCACTGACATTATCAAAAACAAGAGGTTGTCACACGCTAAAACTCCAACATGTATATGATGGAGAGGATGGAGGAGCAGCCGTATGTGCAGTGTAATGCAGACCTGTTGAAGGTTTTTTATATATTTTATTGTGGTGCCCAGTGCCCACTCCTCTACGCAGTCCAGATACATTTATTGGTGCGAATCATAAATGTTCAGGGTTTTTAATATATATTGTGGTGACCCACTCCTCTACGCAGTCCAGGTACATTTATTGGTGCGAATCATACAAGTTGATGGTTTTCTTATTATATATATTGTGGTGACCCACTCCTCTACGCAGTCCAGATACATTTATTGGTGCGAATCATAAAAGTTCAGGGTTTTTAATATATATTGTGGTGACCCACTCCTCTACGCAGTCCAGGTACATTTATTGGTGCGAATCATACAAGTTCAGGGTTTTTAATATATATTGTGGTGACCCACTCCTCTACGCAGTCCAGAAAGATACCTCGTTGCAACGTTTTGGACTAATAACTATATTGTGAGGTGTTCAGAATACACTGTAAATTAGTGGAAATGCTTGTTATTGAATGTTATTGAGGTTACTAATAGCATAGGAGTGAAAATAAGCCCAAAAACTTGATTTTTAAACTTTTTATGTTTTTTCCAAAAAAAATCCGAATCCAAAACCTTAAATCCGAACCGAGACCTTTCGTCAAGTGTTTTGCGAGACAAATCCGAACCCCAAAAATAATGAAAATCCGGATCCAAAACACAAAACACGAGACCTCAAAAGTCGCCGGTGCACATCCCTAATATATAATATATATATATATATATATATATATATATATATATATATATATATATATATATATTTACATACTCTTGACTGATAAAGTATTGTCTCATACTTCCTGAGACTGTACAATTTATAGTTAAGCACATGCCTACAGTTTTAAAATATAAGACAGCTGTTCTGGCATCTCAAAATGTAAATCAACCCTAAAATAATGGCCGCTAGTAACGTAATCTATAAGCTTAAAGCTAAAGCCACCAAGTGCTTTGGTTTCCTCACACAGTCCAAAACCATACTGGTAGGTTAACTGGCTTCTGACAAAATGGAACCTAGTGTGTGCGTGGCAGAGAATAAGCTCCAATGGGACAGTCAACCAGTTTAAAAACAGGATTTATACTTACGATAAATTTCTTTTCTGAGTCCATCTGGGGGACACTGCTTAACCATGGGGTTGAGTAGGGAGGGGAGGAGTCTGGCACCTAAAGAGTTAACTTTTTTCCTGCTGACAGCATATCCCCCCCACCAATTCCCCACATACCTCAGTTTGATTACCAAAGCCCTAGGACGAGAGGCCAATCAACCAAGATACAGCACTCAACAAAGGGGGGAGTGGAGAGAATGAAAACAACGAGAAGGGGGGGACCGTAGTGTCCCCCAGATGGACTCAGAGAAAGATTTATCGTAAGTATAAATTTGAATGAATTAAGTATGAATATAATATAAGTATGAATATAATAATATAATATAATATAAATATAAGTATGAATCTGGGGGACACTGCTTAACCATGGGGACTTACTAAAGCAATCCCTCTGAAGGGTGGGACCGCTCTGATCTCCTTGCACGTAGAACACTACGGCCGAAGGAGCCGTCCCCAGACGCAAATAATACAAATAGAGAATCTGTCTTACGTATCTTTGCAGATCTCTTAACATATATACGTAATGCCCTCACTACGTCCAAACATTTATTTGTTTTCGTTCCTGGAGTCTGAGGCTCCTCTCTGAACATAGGAACGACCATTTCCTGATTAATATGGAAACCTGAGACCACCTTAGAGAGAAAGGACGACATAGTCCTTAAACTGCTCTGTCCTCGTGAACGACCAGACCAGATAAGGTTCTTTGCAGGATAAAGCTCCCAGCTCAGAGACCCTTCTAGCCGAGGCAATAGCAAGCAGGAAGACTGTCTTCCAGGTCAAGAACCGCCACTCTGCTGAGAGTAGAGGTTCAAAAGGGAGGCTCCTGCAACCTGCTAAGGACCAGATTAAGATGCCAAGGATCCGCAGGATGAACGCAGGGCGGCAGGATGTGAAGCACTCCCTGTAGGAAAGTCTTAACATCCGGAATCTCCGCCAGCCGTCTGTGGAAATACACTGACAATGCTGATACTTGAACCATTAAGGTTCCCCGCTAAGACCCGCCTCTAAACCACACAGTAAGAAGGCGAGAATCTAGCCAGACTAAAGGATTTTGAATTGTAAGATTTCCTCTTACACCACTTTATATATCCATGCCAGATGCGTTGGTAGATCCTGGCCAAAACTGGCTTCCTGGCATTCCGGAGAGAGTGCCTATTACCCCCCCCCCCCCCCCCCGAGAACCCTCTCGCTCTCCACAGACTGGATTCAAAAGCCATGCCATTAAATTCAGCCTGTTCAGATTTTGATGCAAGAACGGTCCTGGGTCAGCAGATCTCTTCGTAGGGGCCACCGGAACCTTCCTCAGAATGTCCCACTGAAGACATCTGGAGTGGATCCTTCCGTATGGCAGTGTCTCAAAAGATGCCACCAACTTTTCTAGCAGCTTCATACACCTGAGTACTGACAGCTTCTTGCTTGACAGGACCTTGCCTATCCACTCCATCAAGGACCTTATCTTGTCCTGTGGAATAACACTCTGCTGCGTGCTGTGAGGAGCTGGCCCCATGAATTCTATCATGTAACCCCGTCTCATGATACCCTGGACCCACCAGTCCGCCGAGGACTTTGTCCACTGCTGGGCGAACCCAAGCAGCCGTCCTCCCACCCCACCCTCTGTAACCAGAGGCGGGTGGTAGTCATGCTGCTGGTCTATCCGGCAGCTCAGCAGAAGTGGCCCTTCCTGCTGCAGAGGGAAGGGATGACCTTCCTCTTCAGGACTGTCTCCTGCTTCCCACGGCCCTTAAACTGGTAGTCTGGCCTCTGCCAGACCCGCCCCCTGCGAAAGGGCTGTCCGAAAGAACTAAACCTAGGTCTAGGAGTATTCACAGGCAAGGACATATTCCTACCCCCCGAAGCCTGTAAAATCCAGGAGTCCAACTCTGGACTAAATAGCATCCCACCCGTATACGGGATGGATTCTAACGACCTCTTAGACTCTGAATCCGCATTCCAAGTCCTTAACCATAACGCCCTACTTGCTGCTACAGCTGTAGCAGAAATAGACGATGATATGGAGGCCGAATTGTGGGCCGGTTCATATACATAACCCACTGCCTCCTTCAGGTGCATGGCCAGGGATAGTAGATCCGAATCCTGCTAAGCGGACTCTGCCCAGGCTTCCATAGCCCTAGCTACCCAGGTTGAAGACAATGCTGGTCTGAGGCTTGTACCAGCAGCCAAGAAGACCGATTTCAGCCGGGATTCTAATTTACGGTCGGTCGCATCCTGTCTGACTCTATTATTGACAAATCTGAATCGCCCAACAATTCCCCTTCCTCCTCCGAGGAACCCTCAGAATCAGACACAGACCACAGCGCATTAGCTGGTCTATGTCTTTTACTACAGCATATATGTCTGGGATTCTCCAGTAACTGGCTAAGTCGGTCTAGGCCCCTAGCCACTGCCGACCATCCAACCTCCCCTATCTGGGGTGCCTCCTGGAGGGCCGGGGAGGGATTTTATCCGACCCCTGGGGAAAAATGAATCCTCAGTAATTCCTCCTGTACACCCAGAGATGCCACCGATGTAGATGGGATCTCTACTGGTTTAGATAACAGTTTTACAAGGGTATTAACCCCTTGAGACAAAGCAGCCGCCTATTCAGGAGGTTCTCCGTCAGAATGGAGCTGTCTTTAGGCTGTACCTTTGTAAATTTAGCATTGTATTTTGAACAGACAATATGTTTGGCACGTGTTGTTTTACTTTTATCAGTCATCACAAGATAAGAAAAAAACAAAATCACGTTTCATACGCACAAACACTTCCACAATGTATCAGAAAATACTGACTAGGTTATTTAACATATCATAGTATTTCTGATTAAATAAGACAGGTTGGGGAGCTTATAGTTTTCTTTAACCTAAAGCTCTCTCAATACATTATAGTCTTACAATACATATGCATACACAGAACAAATATAATGATACTTAGCGGGGAAGATATGTGTCAGCAGTACACTTCTCTCCGAATAACTGCTGCATCTGTCCTCCTTTTGTATTTTGGCGCCAAAAGGGATCTTCCACCTGCTCACTCAGCGGGGGAGGGGAAGAGGTGCTTCTCAACACACTCCCCTATCGCTGGCATCTCCTTCTGTGTCTCTGCTAACAGCGATTTCCCCTTTCTACTTAGGTGAAATCCTGGTGCTTTATTTTTCTCACATTTTTAGTAGAGAACAAAGCTACCACACCGCAAAATACAGGTACATATACAGAAGATATTACACAGAACACTAATTCATCTATGAACCAGTAAAATATAGTATTTCTGTTCCTTAGAGAGCAATGATCTTTTATACACATTATGCTCTTCTCTAAAAAATGCGGTCCGAATCTATACTTCTCTATCAATCCTTTATATAGAGAGTATAAGGTATAATTAGCCAAGGAAAGGCTGCAGCAGGTTTTCCAGAATGACTGCAATTAGCACAGCGCACCTGGGCCAATGCTCACAAGCCGATTTAGCATTACATTTGGAACAGACAATATGTTTGGCACGCCCATACACTTCCACAACATTTATCAGAAAATACTGACTAGTTTATTTAAACATATCATAGCATTTCTGATTTGACTAAGACAGATTGGGAAGGTTATAGTTTTCTTTAACCTAAAGCTCTCCCAATACATTTTGTTGTCTTACAATACACATGCATACACAGAAGAAAATATAGTATTACTTAGCGGGGAAGATATGTGTCAGCAGTACACTTCTCTCCAAATGACTGCTGCATCTGTCCTCCTTTTGAACTTGGCGCCAAAAGGGATCTTCCACCTGCTCACTTTGCGGGGGAGGGGAAGAGGTGCTTCTCAACACATTCCCCTACCACTGGCATCTCCTTCTGTGTCTCCACTAACAGCGATTTCTCCTTTCTGTATTTAGGAGAAATCCTGTTAGAATATGTTCCCCGTACGGCGCTAGTCACAAGCGCGCCATCCTTCAAGTACCCCCTACCATCCTATAGGAGGAGGGGACTTGGTATGCTCCAGCCTGGCTTCCGGGGAACGGCAGTAGTACTGGCGCTTTCTGCCTAACGGCAGCGCCTGACCCTGCCATCAGCGGGGAGAGTCTCTTGCCGACTGCTTCCCATTGTGAGGAGCGTTTTACCTCCTCTGTCTGCGGGGCCGCCCCCAGCTGACAGGCGCTTCTCCCACGAGTCAGCTCTGTTACAAACAAAGCCTCTCGCCGCTATCAACAAAAAAAAAAACTCTGAAAAGAAAGAAAAAGCCTACTGTGGAGCTCTTCAGCCCTTCTCTAGGGCACCCAATTCAAACTGAGGTATGTGGGGAATTGGTGGGGGGGATATGCTGTCAGCAGGAAGAAAGTTAACTCTTTAGTTGCCAGACTCCTCCCCTCTCTACTCAACCCCATGGTTAAGCAGTGTCCCCCAGATGGTTGAAAGAGAAAAATAAATTAAAAAAAAAATCTAAGATTTTTCATTTGTATTTGTCTCATGATTGAAATAAACTTAAATTTTAATTTGTCTGTTTAGTGTTAAAGTCCCAGGGGTAAATGTATCAACCTGCTGTCTTGTCAAATTGTCCATTCTGCTGGCAGAATTTAAAAAGGCAATTTAATTAAAAGCAAAACCCCGGGGTGTGGGGTCTGTAAACATATATTTCCCAAACCAACATGCCAAGCTTTGTCTTTAATTAAATTGCCGTTTTGAATCTTGCTGGCAAAATAGCCGAAAATCTGCAAATTAACAAGATTGTAAGTTGGGAAAGAAGGTGTGAATGGGAGCAACAATCACATGCTGCAATGAAAAGATTGTTACAGGTCCTCCTGCACACATGCCCTCTCCACCACGATTTAAAGAAGGTCACAATTATTAAACAACTGCAGAAAAATTGCAGTGTGTTGTAGTCCCTGGAGTTCGTAGTAGAGGAAGGAACACCTTAGTAATAGATTTTGCCTCGGTGGTAGAGCAACTTTAAGCAATATATTGCTATTGTAGTTTTAACCATTATCAGGTAAAATAGGAATAACTTTAGACAGAGAGGTAAGAATGCCCTGCCCGCAAGCTTACAAATGTATGGTACTGGTATTTTTCCCTCTTTCAAGCACGCAATCATTGCTCCTGTTCTGAAAAAAAAAATTCTGACGAGAATTGCCTACACTCGTCTCACACAATCTATTGGATCCTTTTCAGTCAGGTTTTTCAGACTCAAGACTCCGCAGACACAACTTTATGGTCACTGCTTGAATAATGATGGAAAGATACCAGTACCATATATTGTAAGTTTTGAATTATTACTAATTATTAAAGTAATGCAGTTATGAATAGTATTCCAGTATATAACATGCAATGAAATCATTCTAAACAATGGAACTATACGCTGACCATAGGCATGTTCAATGCTTGTAAAAATCATGCAAATGGTGAGACACTAGAAACCACTGTTACTTGTGTTGGGTTTATGTAGTGTTTTTCAGAATGCTACTTGTTCCATTTTTTGCATTTACAGATTTAAATGCATCAAGAAGCCTACAGCAACCTCTAAAACACTATTATAATGCAGTGGGTTTGTAAACTGTATATACAGTTTATACTATCTCAGAGGATGCCCTCTGAGATAGTTAACTCATTGCAGAAAGCAAAGAATGACTTGAGGTCACAAGGCCATTCCCTGAAGGAAGACGACCAACCATGCAGGACGACATGCGACAACCATTGGCAAAAGTCATCCCTGAGTGTAACATCACACATCTCTTCCATGCGCCGGGAGGAGAGGACATCAAACTCCATAACATCCATGTCATCGTCAGCATCAGGGACACCTGAGTCTGGAAGGTTAGTACGTGAAAAAGCATCAGTTATGTTTTCACGCTTGTACATCACATCGAGATGGTACCTTTGAAGCTCGAACATGAACCATTGGATACGTGCCAAAGCAGTGTGCATAGGTTTGTGGAGAATAGTAATCAGTGGTTGGTTATCTGTTTCAACCACCACTGGATGTCCGTAGATGAACTCATGGTACTTTTGACAGGCAAAGACAAGGGCAAGCAGTTCCTTTTCAACCTGAGCATATCGTGACTCAGTGTCTGTAAGGAATCTGGACGCAAAACTGATGGGTTTGTTGCGCAGCAAACAGACAGCACCAAGACCATGCTGGGAAGCATCAGCAGAGATGACCACAGGAACATGTACATCAAAGAACTGGAGCACTGGGCTAGAAGTGATCATAACCTTGAGGAGAGCAATAGCATCAACATGACAGTCCAACTAACACCATTCAATGTCATTGTGTAAAAGCTGGTGGAACGGAGCTGTGAAATTTTGAAAGATAATTTGTCATACCTAGAAATCGCTACAAACTCAGCTTGTCTGTGGGGTTGGGCATTTGCGGGATGGCCTGTATCTTGGCTGGATCCGGCTTGACACCATCTGAGGTTAGAAGGTGGCCAACATATGGGACCTCAGTAACTCACTGAAACGACACTTGTCAGGGTTTAACCGCATGTTGATTTCATGAATCCTGTGGAGGACTATGCGCAGGCACATGTCATGTTACTCCATAGTGCGACCTCACATGAGGATGTTATAAATGATGATTTCACAAGGGTATCCCTTAAAGAGGTGTTCTATGCTGCATTGGAATACTTCACTACCAGTACAGATGCCATAGGGCATTTGGAGGAATGCATGTCTGCCCAGAGGTGTCATAAATGTAGTCAGTAAGGAAGACTCCTTGTCCAATGTGATCTGCTAGAACCCACACTTGGCATCCAGAGTGGTGAATATCTTTGCATTTGACATGTTGGCAATGACTTGCTCCATGGTTCTGAGGGGGTAATGCGGTCGCATCAAAGCTTTATTGAGATGCACAGGGTCAATGTAGATGTGTACTGAACCATCCTTTTTAACTGCAGCAACCATGGCCGACACCCACGGGGTGGCATCTACCAATGCAGCATTTACACCGAATACTGTCATACAAATTATTTCCGCTATCACCTTATCTTTCATGACCAAAGGCACCCTTCTGGGAGCACACACTGTAGAAGGAACAGTCTCATCAAGATGCATGTGATATGTGACGTAGTTTTCCAATGATCTCACAATCGAACAGATCAGCAAAGTCTCTTAATTCTGGAATATCCTGTTGCAGCATGTGCACGTCAGCACTTGACATCTTTAACCCCAGTTTTATACTGTCTGGCAGACCTAGCAAAGGCAATGATGAACCTAGCAAATGTGGAAATGATGAACAGATGACAAATATGGATCCTAATGGTCTCATTTTACAGTATGCATCCTCCCACTCCCAGGACTGTCATTACATAATAGCATGTATTTTATTTTGTAGAAACCTCACCAGAGGAGAAGGATCAATAATAATCCCTATCAGCATTTCTCTATCTACGTTGACACAATGTTACCAAAAACATATACACAGTTAAACCTTCTTTCTACTTGACAATACATACAACAAAACCTCAGGTGGGTCCAAAGACCAGTCACGATACAAAATGAAATAAGTTTTGTTAGAGCAAAGTGTATTTTTTTCACGATGCTAGATCTTATATAAAAAAATAAATTAAAGTCTGGCTATTCCCTTATACATCAAAGTGCAAATAGGAGAGTATTGATATTAACCTGTTAAATGCCCAAACACTCTGCAGTGAGTTTAACCATAATGGGAAAATGACCATAGTCCGTATCAAACAATCAAAATACACAGAAAATGCAAACCACGTAATTCATTCTATTTCAAAACTTATTACGGTTCTGTTATGATTAATCAACTAGCAACTGACACTATTAGGTTAATATTGATGTTTACATATTCATTGCATGTTTCCCTATATTAATTCAAATGAAAAGGGAAAAAAGGGGACAAAAAAAAAAAAAAGGGATAATAAAACCCACTTCCAGACTCCACGGATACTGTGAAAGTTGGCAATGCATTAGCGCTGTTGAAAACATTTATGCATATAACTACATAGTTCTAGCTCTAATACAACAGTTGCAGTTAGGTAACCCGATAGTAACTTTTTAAATATACATGTCTCTGCCATCAATTTGACCATAGAGGAGGAGTGGAAAAGAGAAATATTATGGGCCCGATTCATGTTCAGACATAAGTTAGGTTCTTGCGTAAAGTAGTTCTGCACAAGCTGCATCACGACAATTGGCTCCGTCATGATACTTACATCAATGAACGCACTTGCATGCAATTCACATAATTTGATCGTTTGGTATTCTGCTGGCACTTTGAATATTACAGAAGGACTGGGATTTTTTAAATGCGATTTTAAGTTTTTATTCGGAATGGCAGGAGTGTTCTGCTAAGTGGGACATTACGTCCTTTTGGAATATCTGAAGAAATCCTGGAATCATATTGCGACTTGTAAATTGCTAAGTTAGAACAGTTTCCTGGAACTAGTGGCATTAATATGATTCCTACTTTCTGACAAATTCACGCTGGTGGGAATTAAGGAGTTCCTAAAGAAAGTGTTGTTTGCACTGAGACAAACAGCCTGGAGATATTGTATGTGTGCTGTGAATACCTTACCTTGCGCAAATTGCTGGAAAATGGGTAACAATTTATAGCTACTTTATACTTTTAATTGTAGATTATCAGATATGACACTGGTTAGTGCTGTGTATACTAATAAAGTTAGTAGTAAACTGGCATCTGTAATATTGTATAACGAAACATATATGGAAGCAGTGATATTTTATCGAGACACTTGGGATATTGTTGCAATATACATTACATATGAATACTGAGCTAGTGCTGTTAACATGGGAACTGTAAAGAAATCTGGGATACACTCACAGCAAGTACCGTATATACTCGTGTATAAGCCGAGTTTTCCAGCCTATTTTTCTATGCTGAAAAAGCCCCCCTCGGCTTATACACGGGTGAACTTACCTGGTCTCCGGTCCCTTGGCTCTTAACTTCCGCAGTGGAACGCATGTGCGTTCCAAATGCCGAACTTCCTGTCACTGACAGGAAGTTCGGCATTTGGAACGCACATGCGTTCCACTGCGGGTGCGTTCCAAATGCCGAACTTCCTGTCACTGACAGGAAGTTCGGCATTTGGAACGCACATGCGTTCCACTGCGGGCGTAAGTGACCTAGTTAGGTGGTGTGGAGCATGTTTTCTGGACGATACCTGGATGTAATTGGGGGGACAGTGCTGTTATAACAAAATCTCTCCTGTTTCATCAAGCGATTTCCCTCGTCACACACAGCGTTGCCTCATAGAGCCCATGCATGTTGAATCGGGGCTGCATGAGTCTTCATCACTGGTATGTTGTATGTTGTCCGTTTACAGCTACTGTTGTCTTATCTGCTACTGTGCTTCATGGGATTACAGAGATTTTACCCTGAGACTGCTGTTCTCTATCAGATGCTGTTTTCCCATTAGCAGATTGTTTATTTGCATTTAATGTAGTAATGCTAATGTCAGTGTATTATTTGTAAGTACTTAGGAAACAGCTTTAGAGGTTTTTTTTTTATTATGTCCTATTCCAGAGTTTTTTGTGTTGATCAGTGGTTAGAATCCCCCAATACATCAGTTTTGATGTCTTGATGTAAGAAAATTAAAAGGTAAAAAAAAAGCCAAAGGGGGAATACTCTTAAAAGCCTCATACACAAACCAATTAATTTAAACAGAGGAAATTAAAATATTTGACACTTAAAATAAATGCAACCTTGGTGTTCATCAATGTCAGCAGTTATATAGAATATAAGCGAGGATGAAACCAAAGGAATGTTTAAAGTGGACGAGGTTTGACCATGCCCAGTGGTGATGATATCACTTGTGAAAGTCACGCACATTATTGCAAATGTGGGGCTAGACCATGATCTTTGAACAACAAATAGCTGGAAGTAACTGCACCTGCATCTTTTTCTAGCTAGACCCTGGTTACTGACAGAAGATAACCACATTGGGTGGCAGTAAAACATTCTGTAAGTGTCTCCTGGCCTTTGTTACTTCTGTCACCTGGATTACAGATGCTGACCTTAGGCTGTGCATTTACCAGTAGCTGCTGCATTTCCCACCCTAGGCTTATACTCGAGTCAATAAATTTTCCCAGTTTTTTGTGGTATAAATAGGTGCCTCGGCTTATATTCGGGTCGACTTATACTCGAGTATATACGGTACTTTAAACATTGTGACAGAAAGATAGCAAAATAACTGATAGACTGTATGTAAGTCCCAGGTTGTAACCTGTGTGTTTTAAACTCCAGGGAAATTGTTAGTGTTGGAAATAAAACTTTCTTAAAGCATTGGACTCAATTAAGAGCTGGATGAAAAATCCCTGGAGTGAATGAAGGGAGAGGCAGGACCTCCATTCATTACGCCTATTTCGGGTCTTCGGACCTGCCAGTCAGCCAGCGGTCAGTTTACTCCGTCTATCTCTCTCTCTCACTACCTGTTGAAAGATACTAGAATCCTCCATAGGGAGAGAAATCTGCAACATACCGGTATTTGATTGTAAGAACTAAACTAGACATCTGCTGTGTGTTTGTGAGCTGGACATTAGGTCCTTCCACATTTAGAGAGGTATTCATTTTGAGATTTTATTTTGTTTTTCCATCTTTAAAAAAACTAGTCGCAGGGCCGTCTTTCCCATTGGGCACAATGGGCAGGTGCCCGGGGGCCCATTGGAGACAGCACAAAAAAGAAAAGAAAAAAAACCTGAAAAAAAAAAAAAAAGAAGAATACTTTACCTTGCGGTCAGCTGGCAATCCAGCTCCCTCCCTGGTCTCCTCCTCCGTGCAGCGCTCGCAGTGCATGTCGGGTGTGACATCATCACGCCCTCCCGACATCCATTGCGGAGCGCGACGGAGGAGGAGACCAGGGAGGGAGCCGGATTGCCAGCTGACAGCAAGGTAAGTATTTTCATCTTTTTCTTTTTTCAGGTTTTTTTTTTTGTGCTGCCTCCGACAGGCCCCCCTGGGCTGCAGGGCCCACATATATAAAATCACATATATATATATATATATATATATATATATATATATATATATATATATATATATATATATATATATATATATATATATATATATATATGGGCCCCGTTGCACTGCTTTGCCCGGGGGCCCAAAATGTTGTTAAGAGGGCCCTGACTAGTCGAGATTAGTTGTACCAAAATGTGGTGTAAACAGTACCCCATCTACACCAAGAGATGGTGTCTGAACTCTGATCTTGTGACAACATTTATAAAACATGGAAAGAATATAATATCTTGTACCTTCAATGCTAAAAGAGCAAAACTGTTTTATAGTATATGTAAGATTGTTATTGAAGATTGTATTAATGAGAATACATAATATCTTAA
The DNA here is from genome assembly GCF_038048845.1 of Mixophyes fleayi. Classification (NCBI taxonomy): domain Eukaryota; kingdom Metazoa; phylum Chordata; class Amphibia; order Anura; family Limnodynastidae; genus Mixophyes; species Mixophyes fleayi. The sequence continues at coordinate 232,767,062 of NC_134405.1, forward strand.
ATGAAGCTTTGCATCTACAAGCATTCTTTCCTGATAAGAGTATCATTTTCGCTGTGATATGTAGCTAAGTATAAATGGGTATTTGTATGGTATAGATGTATAGTAAATCCTTGTAGCTTGTTGTTCAGCCATGTCCTTTTGCTGTGTATCCTTGTAGGCTCTGTTAAAATAAAAACTTCCCCAAAGCCTTTGCTTATATCTTTATTAGATTCTTAAATCAATAGTCAATTTGAGTTACTAGAAAGGCTGATATTATATGTCTACAGTGTGGAAAAAGGTATCCTCTATGTGGAAACATTCCTTAATATCTTTCAAACATGGCTGCAGGGAGCAGATTAATAGAAACATTTAAGGCTTTAAGTAATGTATCTACATCCAATTCAAGAAAATGTGTTAACAATTGAATAAGTCCTGTCTTCTGGGTGTTGTAAGCCATTAGGTTTCTAAGGAAATTATAATGTAGAGTGCTCTTTTAGAGGAGCTTTGGATAGTAAAGTATTCCAAGGGATTATTCCAATCCAGACAAGAAAAAAAAAGGGTATTCTACTCTTGGCACAGTTTTGGGCCATGAGACAACCAAGTTCACAAGAGCCTATAAATTAAAATTGTACCCAAGTCTAGACAGAGGTTTCCTAGAAGTTTCATCCAGTAGCTATCACACTGAATACAAACCCTCTCTTTTCCATCTAACAAAAGAATGAACAGCCATGGAATTTTGGAAATCTCGGTTCCCTACAAAGGACAAGTGTATAGATTTGTAAGGATTTCATTTGCAGAGTGCCCAAACTCCTGTCCAATTGGATACCTAGGTGAGAAATTGATTTGATTATCAATGTAATGGAAGTTTAGTGGCCCATAGTGGCTTTGTTTGATTGCTCTTGAAATATAAAGCAGTCAATTTGTTAAAATTGGCCAAAAAAACATATGGAGACAAATGGTTTGATTTTTTTTTCCATCAAGGGATCCAAAGAGGATTCTGGGTTGAAAATATATAATAAAATATCCACAAAATAGGTCATTTAAATAGATTCTGTTCCTGTCCGTTTTTGTAATCAGAGCAATATCTGTCTATCCAAGACAGATGAAATTAGGAAAACAGAATGTAACGTTTTGAGATTCCAACAAGGCTTCAGAAAAGGAAAAGCCCTGTCCATCTCATCTATTCCTTTACCTTCATCAGACATCATTACCTGTTTGATGCAATATATTTTACCAATGCCCAATTTGGGAGACAAATTCTTCACATAGTTACTTAATAAATTTATTTACCTTAACTGGCTGTTTCTTTTGAAGTCCTCCCTATTGTCATATTGCTTGCGTACAACCCATTGTTAGACTGCCATGGAGAATTGAAATGGAAAAAGCAAATTATAGTGCGAGGATGACAGCCAGCAGAGGAAATGAAATAAATATCCCACTTAGTAGTTCCTGTCCTCTACGGCTGACATGCTACATTTTACTTTAAAATGTAAGTTATTAGTATTTGTTAAATTGTTGATACAGATAAGTTCGTTAATTACAGTTCTATGTATGAGTTCATGGTACAGGTAGGCAGATGGAATGTGATTATTTTTTATATACTACTAGGAAGAACAATTAAAAACCAGTGGGAGAATCAGAGTGGGTGAGATCTCAGTAAGAATTATCTATGTTATGGTGACTCCGCTTCGTTCAACAGCAAGTACTCCCTGAACTCAACTATTATCATTTCCATGCCAACACTGGGAACTCTTTGTTGCTGGATTAAGCTGCACCACTCACATAACCAGTATATTTGCTTCATCCTCTGGTGTGCCAACTGGCCTAATTGTGTTTCCAGTGCGATGTTTCATTTATATGTGGGTTAGGTCTGCCTACTGTGACAGGAATTGCTGTTGCATTGGCCTCAGTTGCCATCAATGGCCAGGGATACTGGTGTGCTAACCCTGTCTACTTTTGTGTTGTGTGCATATCCCCTGGGCTAAAGTCTGCCAGCTAACCCCTTTATAGAAGGGGAGAAGGGAGAGAGGAGAAGGGAGAGAGGAGAAGGGAGAGAGGAGAAGGGAGAGAGGAGAAGGGAGAGAGGAGAAGGGAGAGAGGAGAAGGGAGAGAGGAGAAGGGAGAGAGGAGAAGGGAGAGAGGAGAAGGGAGAGAGGAGAAGGGAGTGCTACTTGCATTTTTGTGCATTTTTTGTAAGGATTAGATTTCTGACGTGAAATATAAGGATAAACAAAAAACAAAAAGAATGTTGGAAGTGCACAAAACTCAATTGCATGTACTAGTTCATTGGAGTAGAGAGGTTTTCTTAAAACTTAACTATTATTGGTACAAAAAAAGCGAAATAAACCCAACCATGAATAAAAACAAAGTGTGTTTTAAAATCCACTGATTGAGCTATTAGCTCATGTATTTAATAATCAGGGAACGGATTAAAAGGTAGTAGTTATTTTAGAGATAACAATGCAGTATTTTCATGCTGCATTCTAGGTGCCCCATCCGTTTCAATGACTAAATCACAGTATAATAGCTGCTTCGATTTAGCAAACTCTATAACTGTTTATTGAACTCCTAGGATGGGTGAGCTCCACCTGATATTGCCCTATAGGATAATGCAACGTGTATTGCTAACTACCTAACTGATGCTCCTACTAACTTTGGATCTATGGAGCAATAAATGAAATCCCCTGTGATCAGAAGAGGCAACACACTCAATCAGCGGCACTTCCAACATTCTTTTTGTTTATGTTATCTAACAATGCTTAGTGCACCCCCTCTTTATCATTTAGGATAATCTACATTATAGTAGTCCAGATAGTTTTACGGGGACAAACTCTTTTTCACCGGTGCGACAGAAATAGCTCCTTCTTTTCTGTTCTATCTTGTTATTTTTTCAAATAGGTTATTTTCTGTGAAATAGAAGGATAACTGGATATCAAGTGACTGTATAATACATCATATCATCAAATCATCTTATCCGGATTTTTTTTTTTCCTTTTTTTACAGGGATTTATATATTTTCACATTATTGATATTTTTTTTAGATATATTACACTTTTTATTTTTGGTATACATATGTGACTTATTGAAATTGATGTGTAACGTTGTTTTAATATATTGTCCATAACAAAGTTCAATTATATATTTTATCTATTTTTATTTTTATACTGTACTAATTTAGAAATAAATTGAACAAACCAGCGTTCCGATTCCCTTTCCAATATACCGCATGATACATTCCAGTAGGATGTTTTTCTGGTAGCAGCTAGCATTGTTATTCATTGTTTATTGATCGGTATTGATACCATAGAGCGCCTTTTTTATTCCTTTCTACTTGCATTTTGGCTATCCAAACTGAATATAAAACTATGGAGGCAAGTCAGGGCTTATAAGCCTACATGTCCTCTCAGTATCCTTAGCGTCATGTGTGTGCCATGACATCACAAAATCATTACAAATCAAGTACACTTATGGCTTTAGCAAAAATGGGTCTGTCTACATTAACATGTAAAGTTATGTTATTAAAAGTTTAGCATGTGCCATACTAAAGAGCACAAACATGGATGCAAAGCTCAGTTTGTTATAATGTACCAAATTTTATAGTTAAGCATAAAACATCTTAATTGTTACCAAATAAAGACAAAGTTTTACACAGCATTGTATATATAAAAGTGTGTCCTAAAGTGAAACGTGATGGTTGTAAACTGCGTTATAACAGGGCAGGGACTCAAACAATAACAATATGAACTCACGCAGAGAGTACTTTAAAATCCCTGTGTCTTGTTGAATCTACACAATGCTATTTAGGTCACCCCCTGCACATGAAATAACAGAACCCACACCTAACATTAACTGCAGGCCTGTAAAAGTTTACAAAAGTCTTTGTAGATCCTATAAATAAAAAACAAAACATGAACTTACTGGAACAATGTAGCAATCTTGCATAGAACCTAATATAATGGTAAGGCCAAGGCAGAAATCACCATGGAGAACCTCAGTTGCAATAATATATATATATATATATATATATATATATATATATATATATATATCTATCATTATTATTTTATTATTTGATACGCAATGATAAAAAACAATTGTGCATATCGCCACAGAGGGGCTGTTCATGACAAGTAGGTTACTCCATCTTGGAGCCGGATCTCTGATGAATTTTTGTGTCTGTTAAAGCTATGACCTCCCCGAGTTTTTTTTTTAATGACACTAGTTTAGACTAGCATTATCAAAATTATGTTGCTATAAAAACACAAATAAATCAATACATCTTTTTTTAAATGCAGTTAATGCTTTAGCAATTAAATAATTCCCAAATACTCTGCACAGCATGGATAGGATTGTCTGCTTAGATTAGGGTAATTTAGAGTGTTCATCCTCAGGCAAGCATTTTTTTTATTTTACTGTATTCTAATTTCATGCAAAGTTCAACTTCTGTGCCCATTATATATGCTGGTATTAAGTAAAACAAACAGTTGATGGATGTAAATTGCCTTGTGTGTTTTCTTTTTCCTTCATGTGAAGTTTGGGGTGTTTTTAAACACCGCTCTCATTTTATGCTCCTTGGTAATCGCTCAAACAAAACAAATGAAAATACATTCCAGGGAATAAAATGTATTTGCCGTTCAGCCACTTATTTCAGGTGCTGACCTTCCGTCATGCTCCTACCCTTCCCTGTTCTGTCAATCACTTCTTTGACAAGGGCTAGTTCCCCTGTGTGTTAAGGACTTTGTGATGTCACTGTGCCACACCACACTTACTATAGGAGCAGCACTTCCACTTATTGTTTCATCATTACTGCTAATATCAGTGAAATCAGGGCCCTAGGGAAGATACCAGAGAAATCCCAAGGTCTTCCACAAGCAAACCGAGATCCCCTCCCCCCCCCCCAAACACTGATGCCACTGTAATTAGCACTGCTAATTAATCACTAGGCAGATGCACTGTTCCTATAACTTGAGTAGCACTGTATAGATTAAAGTTCAATGTATGGATTGAGGACTACATTACATAATGCTGGATAAATAACTGGAATGCTTAAAGCAGTTTTCTTTTTTTGCTGGTAGATTGGGTGCCAAAAGTGCCCTCTTTACGATATGCTCCACTTCAAGAAGTCTAGAACAGCAACAAATATGGCACACATTGGAGTCAATACATGTTGACCTGTCTGTGCTGTCCTTTTCATACCTTGTTGAGTACAAAGATGAGAACAAATCACTAACAGGAAGTTATATCGAACACAGTGACCACTATGAACAGGACACATGGCTTCATATTTAAAGTATCTCTAAAAATTTATATAAACTACTTAATAGTTGAATGCCCATTCCAATATAAAGCTACTAGTGCTATTTTCATGTTTATGGATTAAGGACCAGATCATCTTTAACATAAAATGTTACATGTAAAGCGTACATTTGTGTTTATTTAATAAAGAAGAGTCTGCATTTTTATTGTAAAGCATTTGGGTGGTTAACGTACATGGTGACACATCAATATTCCACTTCTCATGATCCCTGTAAAACACATAAAAATTGTAATCCAGACATTTTGTTAATACCATGATCTTTTTTTTCATAACTTCCTTGACCAATAATAGTAACAGCACTGTTGCTATTGCACTAGGTAACATCGTATAGCAATGGTCTTCAGATCTTTTTCCTATAGACACACGCACATATGCCTCGAATTCCTGATGCAAACCAACATATTGTTAATTACTGCAAAACTGTAATTCAAAATCACATCTGGTATTTTCCGCTACCATTTCTATTTTTTTTTATAATACACACCAGAGTAGAAGTATCCATATCCACAATCACAAATTTGTTGCTCGCCAGTGATTTACTGCCATCTGTTTAAGAATGAACTGAAAGTGAAACACGTGTCTTGTTTAAAGGATGTAATTATTTTACATAGGTTGTACTCAACATGCAGCCTATGCAATTTACTAAAAAAAGAATGGGTAAAAGTGACACCAGGGGTATACACAAACACCCCCCTCCCCCCACACCCCAAAAAGTGTTATGGTCTTTTGTAAACTATCCTAATAAAATCTGGTAATCCATACATAGAATACATGAAGTTCCCTCACTAGAATCCCTATGGATCCGAAAAGTTGGATAGTGCCACAGCTCACGGTGCTGGAGAAACTCAATCCATCCAGTCCTCTTTAAATGACAGACCACAGAGGTCTATTTAAGATGACTGGAAGGATTTTAATATTCTGCTTTGAGCCACAGATTTACTACAGTTAAAATGAGCAAGTGGGCACACAATCCAGCTCTGATCTTAAGGTATTAGGGAGAGGAGTAGGATATATTATGGGTAGATGATAACCCCTTTATAGAAGAACTATCACCAGCAGGGGTTATAGGGTTTATTTGCTGGACAAAAAAATTTGCAATTTTGTGGTGCATCGCAATAGCAGGAACAAGGGCGCCGAGAGGGGGAGTACCGAATACCGGGGCCCGAGTACGCCAAGGGGCCTGGGCCCACAATGCAGACTAGCAAGATTTTATTTATTTTTTTGGGATATATTCATGTTCCTGTGTGTTGTGCAATGGAGAAAAGGGTAAGAGCAAGGGGTGTTGTGCTGGGGAGGGGAACATGTGTGACTAAAGCTGCTGGGCATAGAGGGGGGCATGTGTAACTAAAGCTGCTGGGCATAGAGGGGGGGGGGGAACATGTGTGACTAAAGCTGCTGGGCATTTCTGTAATGATAGTGCTACAGGGCTCCGTCCCTAGACTACGGGAGCCCTGTAGCACCAAATGATTTGAGGATTGTCGTGAAAATAGAGAACTTGCAGTTATTTATAAGGGATATATCATAACTGCAGTGTACATATGTTATATCAAATGAGTCCATTGATAAGTGTAGTCAAAGTGTAAAGTTTGAAGACATTGGGCTAGATTTACTAAGCTGCGGGTTTGAAAAAGTGGGGATGTTGCCTATAGCAACCAATCAGATTCTAGCTTTCATTTATTTAATACCTTCTACAAAATGACACCTAGAATCTGATTGGTTGCTATAGGCAACATCCCCACTTTTTTAAAACCCGCAGCTTAGTAAATCTAGCCCATTGAGTCTAATGCATATGTACTTAATGGCTTTGCACATCCCAGTGTGAGAAGATAACCAGGCCACTTGTAACAGCTTTAAAGAGCTCTTGGACTCCTGAATAGACGTTGTGGGGCCGGTCACAGCTGGACATCTTTGCAGCCAAAGGCAGCATTGTGCATGCTTATACAGGTATATAGAAATATGAAGGAAAAAAAATGCCTTTACAGTTCATATTTTGGGAAATCCAGGTGTCATTCCACACTGAGGAGCAGAAATCACACCAGGGTTGTGAATGTCAGGTACGGGTGGTATCCGTGAACAGCTAAAATCACATACCTTTGGAAAAGGTATGTCACATTGTCATAATCCCATCATGTTTGGTATTTAAATGTGTGGGAGATTATGACCGGTTTATTGAAGGGAGAGTTATTTCTCTGGGAAGTATCTATCTGTGAAGAATTACCCACAGGGCAAAACTTTGGTAATATTTGTGAGCCAACTACAGTGACACCCAGGGGACATCCCTGCCTCCCTATTAGCATTAAACACTGCCCCTGTGAAGACCATCCCATTTGAGTTTGCTTAAAAACCTGTGATTTGAAGGGGCAAGGGGTCAGACTTTTTGGGAAAAATAAGTTACATTGATAAACTGTCCATCTTCCTAGCCAATTCCCCATGGCGCAGATTATGCAACTAAAGTGCTATTCTGAATGTAACCCTTTTTATTTTAAACTGCTTTGCTTGAATAACAATCAATAGATTGACATAACATTTATTTTTTTATCTGTATGCCCTGAATATTTGTATATTAAATCTATAATTTACTAAGTTGCGTCCTTGATACTCTAACGAATCCATTAGCCTATTAGAAGAGAGCTCGTCCAAGTTAACCCTTGGAATGCCAGTGTGTGATTTGTTAATATATTTGAATAACAAGCTGTGTGTGCTTGTATGTACATTTGTGTAACAGTCTGGAGGTGTGAAGAGGTAACCCTGTGCATGCTGGTGTGGGTCTTGCTAGTCTGTGGATAACTAGAAGCCTGTGTGCCAGTGTGGGACAGTATATTGGGGTCCTATTGCCCGTAACCAATAGGTGGTGGCACACCTGAAGTGTCTGAGGGTGCGAGAGCGCTGTGTTGGGGGCGATTCAGTAGGTCTATAACCTGTGTGATAGGTAGAGAGAGACTGCGGGCTGAAATAGTGTGTGACCTCACACAGCGAACACCCCAAAGTCACGGCAGCTGGGAGCGTGTTCGTGACAAGGATATATTAGGTTATTCTTTGCCTTGAGCTTTTCACCTCCTAGGCACGCCCCCACTGACACAGCCACACCTCCGACGGTATGGCCACACACTGCGCGTCGGTACATGGGTTTCCCTTCTAGTCGACTATAGGGGGAAGTTGCTGTACTGGGGCCCAAAATTTCTCTTGGCAGCCCTGAGTAGGAACAATCTGACGAATCATCATCATCATCACAATTTATTTATATAGCGCCACTAATTCCACAGCACTGTACAGAGAACTCACGCACATCAGTCCCTGCCCCATTGGAGCTTACAGTCCACATTCCCTAACACCCACAATTTTGTTAGCAGCCAGTTAACCTACCAGTATGTTTTTGGAGTGTGGGAGGAAACCAGAGCACCCGGAGGAAACCCACACAAACATGGGGAGAACATACAAGCTCCTCCCAGATAAGTCCATGGTCGGGAATTGAACTCATGGCCCCAGTGCTGTAAGGCAGAAGTGCTAACCACTACGCTGAATGGTCCTTCGGCTCTTTCCATACCATTGGAACTGCAAATGGCATGTGATGAGATTTACCATTCAGCCTACTATTAAGCAAAGTTACACACGAAGCACAACAGATATGAAGGACCCAACCTTTGTCCTGATTTCCAATTTTATGCCCAAAGTAGAGCTTATATAATTTGCTTATCACAGGAGTAATGTTTCTTCTATGAGACTTAAATGCTAATTCACCACACATGTAACAAAAATTGTTTGGATGATTTATACAACTACGAGGCATTTTGTGGAAGTATGCACACTGTACACTGAAAAGTGACTCATACAGTTTCATCATATAGGCAGCAGATTTATCTACTTTATTTTCTGCTTATACATAAATAAATGATTCATAGGGATGGGTAATGCATTTAACATGATAGTCTGCTCATTATGAACGTCATGCAACAAAAATAAATCCTTGTTAAAAAATGTAAAATATAATTTATACATCAGGTTGTTTTGAGCAAAATGTATAATTTAAAAAAAACAAATATGTCAGTTTAAAAATATATGGAGCCCTTAATACAAATTCTGACCCCATTTATTTTAATCAGCACTAGAAAATACTTAAATGTCAGACAAAATTATTCATTTGACAAAACCATGTTGACCAGTGTTATTTATTGGTAGGGTTTAAGAGAAAAAAAAAATACACACATTTGTTTTTCATTTTTGCAATCTCAATAAAAAAACAACACTTTTAGCCATTTGGGTAGATTATTTGCATTGGAGATCGAAGCAATCTATGTTATTGTCTGAAAATTTAAAGTCTCCTGATAGAAAACAAGGAATAATCTGTGTGGGTGTCCTGCATACATAAACTGATGGTATTTGTGTTGGAATGAACAAAAATAGGCTCAACACAAGAGTGAAAAAAGCCTCAGCAGCGATGAGGTTAACTTTATAGGTGGCTGTTGCTTTAAATACGCCAAATTGTTTTCTGCTTTGTATAAAGAGAATATTCAAAAATGTCAATTTTAAATCGGAAAAAAAAAATAACTGCACACAAATGTGTCTGCATGGACTACATGTATTTAAGATACTTGTCAACACCATGTGTACTATTCTGTTCTCACACAAGACATGCAATAGAACTGTCAACAAAGCGCTGTTCTTTTCTAGATATTATTTTGTTCATTTTACTAGTCCTAAAATTCTTACTAGACTGAATACATTGTTTGATTAAAAGAACTACGAGACTACACTGCCAATCACTGTCACCACACAGGATTCCGACAGGAAGGAATTATTTTGCACTCTAACATTACATGAATTAACATGAATTAAGCTCAGCTGCACATTAAATTGTAACAAAAATGATGCATTGTATCATCTGCATGTAAGAGATATGAAAATTAAAATAAAGAGCAATGTAATGAACTACAAATTAGTTGCCAATTTACAAGATCTTCAGCAAATGAGATGACAAAAAATACATTTTCAGAATTAGGTAGGACATTGTGCCTGATTGATCGACATCTCTCACTGTTTAAACAGGATGATCCCAGGCAATTGGAGTGAACATATCCTGTACCATGCATTTCTTTTGCACAATGTCTATAAATTATGAGCAAAATCCATTTGGATTCTCACTCTATTACCGCCTCCTTCTTCAATGCCTTTTGGCTGCAGATCTCTACAAACAGAATAAGACATACAAACCAAGCAAGTGAAGTGGAAAACATTTTAGTTAACGGGTTCTGATGATGCTGTTAAAATCACTTCCACATTGGGGCCTCAACATTCAGACTCAGCCTGAGAGCCTTCAAGGAAGGATAACTTGTACTCAAAGAATGCTCAACTGAAAGCATGCACTTTGTTCCAGATGATTTAGACAGGGTGTATAATATCCTACTTAAATGCATAGCTTTTTGTTCATCATATAACCTTGATTTATATTCTTTGCAATACGATTTACATAACAAATGCATATATGCACTGCTAAGAAAAACATGTCTCTGGCACTAATTATTTGCAATAATAGGATTAAATGTACAGTTGCTTGCTGATAAAACTGTATATTCAGCAGGCATGTGAATGACATGGCCAGATGTCTGACTAGATAGCGCTGCGGTCAGAACAAACAATAATAAGTCGCCTTTTCTGCTGCCTGAGAAAGAAAAACTACAACTGGGGCACATTATAAAATTAAGGTGTTTATATAAATACATATTTGGTTACTGGCAAGTAAAGTAAAATCTATGACATATCACCACTTCAAAATGGCCATGCCTATGCTGCACAGTAGTTTTACGTTAAGCTACATCAAACTTGAGATAGCCGACATCAAGGGTTAACATTTGGAGAAATCAATCAATCTTGGAGTCCATTCACAGCTCTACAATGAAAAATATGCATCACAAATGTATACACATCACCCTATGGAATTTAAATGTAGAGCACATCTAACCCCTTTTTAGTGTGAGGGACCAGAAACAGCATATCATGTGGACATAATGTATGTGATGCAGCAGAATACAGAAGTGTATAATTTCTCGGACAGCTTGGAGAGATTTACCCTGCTTCAGAAATGTTCAGAGGGGAAAAGACAAAAAGTCAGAGATGGCATAGAGCCTGTATCATTAACGCATTAGAAACACAAGAAAACTAAATAACAATTTGATACATCAGATCAGAAAATACAATACACAGATATTAATGTAGCCTAAGTCAGCCAAGTATATTCAAAATACTAAACAAACTTCAATCAACAGAGGTCTAAGCCCAAAAATCAACATTAAGGGGGGTATTCAATTGTTAGCGAGATCACCAGAAAATGAGCGCTCTAAAGATATTAGCGTTAATACGGTAATTACTCGCTGAATTTCATCTCGCAGCTCCCTGAGCTGCGAAATGAAATTCAGTGAGTAAACTACCGTATTAACGGTATTTACGCGCATATTACCGTATTAACACTAATATATTTTGAGCGCTCGTTTTTCCGGGGATCTCGCTAACAATTGAATACCCCCCTGTGGGGCATATTCAATTAGGTTTGGGGGTCACGGATGCGCGTGTAAAGTGACAAAACGGTACCGCAACATCGCAAATTTCCCTTTGCAAACCTATGGGTTGCACACCGAAATTTACGGTGTTGCAGTGTCGGGACTTGAGCGCCCGCACGTAATCGCTAAATATGCTAAATATCAGTGATGGGCAAGAGGCAGCACACTAAGCCTTCATCTACAGCCCCCAGCTCCTTCCTGCTTTATTGGCAGATTTGTTTGTTATAGCTTCTAACACTTCTTTAAAATACCTGCTGATATGTTATTACAGATAGGGGTGTCTTTCTTTGATTAAATGTTTTGTTTTAACTTATTACGGAGATTAAGGGTAATGTGCAGCTTGTTTGAAGGTTAAAGGGCAACACCATGCCTACTCCCCCTAAGGGGGGTATTCAATTGACGGCGGATCGCCAAAAATCCCACGCTCTAAAAATATTACCGTTAATACGGTAATCTGCGTGTAAATACCGTTAATACGGTAATTTACTCGCTGGATTTACTCGCTGGATTTCAGCTCGCATGAAATCCAGCGAGATATTACCGTATCAACCGTAATATTTTTAGAGCGCGGGATTTGCGGCAATCCCGCCGTCAATTGAATACCCCCCTAAGTGTTTCAGGTTGCCCATCACTGCTAAATTAAGGGGCCTATTAAATTAGCTTCCAGGTTCACAGCATCTCGCGGCTGCGCACATAAAGTGCAATTACAGTACCGCCACATCGCAGTTGTGTGGTACAAAGGGAAATCTGCAGTGTAGTGGTATCGGGAAGGAGCTGGCCACGCATACCCACAATCCCAGAAGCTAATTCAATATGCCCTTTAAAGCTTAAACCTCTGAAGTTACATCCTGGCCACTATATTTTTTGCCAAAATAACACAGCACACACTGTATGTACATGTCTCCGATTAGTCACATCTAAGCATTGGTTACTACAAAATATGATTTTGTTGTGCGACAGCTGCAGAGTGTTTGTTTTTATCTAGCTGCAATCAATTAAAAACCCAGAAACAGAAACCCAATGTGAGTTTACTGATCATACAGGATTTTAACCTGAGCTAGAACAAGCTAACAGTGGCAGTACAAATACAATCCAACAGACAAAACGTGTACCAGGCACTACATAGTACTATATAAATATATCTACAGTTTAAAAAGCATTTCCGTAAGCATACAACTTATTACAAAAAATAAAACCTATAAAAAACAACTTAAAATAAAAGATTAAGGTATTAAAGTATAAATATTTCATAATAATAGGCAAGACTATAGTAAGCTCTGTTACTTTGTTTATCTATTACAGCAACCAATTAAAACAGGTTTCATCATTGTGGTACTATAAATAAACTTCAGACCTATCAAAGTCCATTGCATATACAGAATGCTTGCTTCGCTGCTATGGACACTTAACTTCTGCATATTAAATGGATACCATGTTCTTTACACTCACTGGTTACCAGGGACACTGTGTAATAAAATTATCCAATAAACTTTGCTTATGTCCTCCTGGTAAGTGTGGGGATTTTGGCAAATCCATACCTTCTTTGGGTATAAATATGGCATTGCTTGTAAGAACTATTGATATCAGCATTGAGCAAACAGACGAGTTAGGGAGACCTGTAGGTTCCCCCTTTAAATTAATTTTGTTACTACGTTTTTCCATTTTTGTATTATGTAAGACAGTGGTTCAGTTTTATCTAGTGCTGCTCTGACCATTACATAATAAGGTAAGGCAATGGCTTGGGTTATGTTGCACTACATACACCCTATTCATTTATGACCTTTTCAGAAGGTTAACTTACTTCCACAATCTGAGATCAAAAAGAGAAACATAAAATTAATCTCTAGCTTTATAAATGTAAATATAAATCAGACAAAAAAATAGAAGTGAAATTGAAGTGACGTTTCTTGCTTTTGCCAGAAAACTGCTGCAAAATTAATACCCCAACTACACATCACCTATTTCCACCCTACATAGAAAATCATCAATGTTTTGTTACAGCCACTTATTCCTACCTGCTCAGTGCCCTTTCTATAGGAAAAGTACAATCATCAGAGCCATTGAAGGCAAAATTACATTAAAAAGAAAAAAAAAAAATAGTAGAAAGAAAAAAAAACTTCTTAAAAAAACGTCTTTATATAATATTTTACATTGATAAATTGTTTTGATTTTTGGAAAATATCTGCCCTGTCTACCTCATTTCAGCGCTCCTTAGTATATGCTGGTGGAACCTGGCTTCTTTAAACAAAACAATTTTAATGGCCCTTAAATCTGTGAAATTAGGTATGTGGTTTTCTATACATCTACCCCAAGGGGAGCACTTGGCAGCTGTCAGGCCAAGAACCACATCAATTGGCCACTGGATGAAATGTGAAATTTATGCATTGGCAAGAGCATTTCTCAAGACAGCATTCATTTGTTGTGCTTCTACTGCTGTTGTTATCTTTTGCTGTTCGATTGAGCAGTTTGTTTATTTTCTTTTTGAAATTATGCCATTTCTTATTTGTTGAAATAGATCAATGTTACCCTGGGTAGGTTTTCACCTCCTGTTATCCAGTTCTGTACCAGGTCAAGACTGGCTGACTCACAACAGCAGCTAATAAAAAGAGGGGATATACAAGCATGTTATTCCAGCACACTACACAACTCTTTTTTGGCAACAAGCATGAGATCTTTCTGTGGGAGTGCAAAGATGAAATACACTAACAAGCAGGCACCTTAGTGTAAGGATGTTCACTGAAATCTATCCATATCGATACCGTTGTTCAATGTACGTGAACCTGCGTCATGGGACTCCTATACAGAGATACTGTCATACTAGATGGAAACAAACCGCACAGACAAGGGCTGAGCTATTGACAACTTGTGAGGTCAAAACATTTGCAATGCACAATCAGAAACAAAAGCAAAGACTGCTAAGGAACAGACAGTAATGCTAAAAGCACATTGTTCACAAACATAATCTGTGATAATACAAAGATTACATTCCCATAAACTACTGGAACACCATACTAAAAAGACGATCTGCAGCGTTGTGTCTTCACTAAACTTAATGACTAAAAGGGAACATAAGGCCTTAGGTACAGAGAAAGAATAATTAGGGATGTGCACCGGCGACTTTTGAGGTCTCGTGTTTTGTGTTTTGGATCCGGATTTTCGTTATTTTTGAGGTTCGGATTTGTCTCGCAAAACACTTGACGAAAGGTCTCGGTTCGGATTTAAGGTATTGGATTCGGATTTTTTTTGAAAAAAACATAAAAAGTTTAAAAATCAAGTTTTTGGGCTTATTTTCACTCCTAGGCTATTATTAACCTCAATAACATTCAATAACAAGCATTTCCACTAATTTACAGTGTATTCTGAACACCTCACAATATAGTTATTAGTCCAAAACGTTGCAAAAAGGTATCTTTCTGGACTGCGTAGAGGAGTGGGTCACCACAATATCTTAAAAACCCTGAACTTTTATGATTCGCACCAATAATTGTACCTGGACTGCGTAGAGGAGTGGGTCACCACAATATATTAAAAACCCTGAACTTTTATGAATCGCACCAATAATTGTACCTGGACTGCGTAGAGGAGTGGGTCACCACAATATCTTAAAAACCCTGAACTTTTATGAATCGCACCAATAAATGTACCTGGACTGCGTAGAGGAGTGGGTCACCACAATATATATAATAAGAAAACCATCAACTTGTTTGATTCGCACCAATAAATGTACCTGGACTGCGTAGAGGAGTGGGTCACCACAATATATTAAAAACCCTGAACTTTTATGAATCGCACCAATAAATGTACCTGGACTGCGTAGAGGAGTGGGTCACCACAATATATATAATAAGAAAACCATCAACTTGTTTGATTCGCACCAATAAATGTACCTGGACTGCGTAGAGGAGTGGGTCACCACAATATATTAAAAACCCTGAACTTTTATGAATCGCACCAATAAATGTACCTGGACTGCGTAGAGGAGTGGGTCACCACAATATATTAAAAACCCTGAACTTTTATGAATCGCACCAATAAATGTACCTGGACTGCGTAGAGGAGTGGGTCACCACAATATCTTAAAAACCCTGAACTTTTATGAATCGCACCAATAAATGTACCTGGACTGCGTAGAGGAGTGGGTCACCACAATATATATAATAAGAAAACCATCAACTTGTTTGATTCGCACCAATAAATGTACCTGGACTGCGTAGAGGAGTGGGTCACCACAATATCTTAAAAACCCTGAACTTTTATGAATCGCACCAATAAATGTACCTGGACTGCGTAGAGGAGTGGGCACTGGGCACCACAATAAAATATATAAAAAACCTTCAACAGGTCTGCATTACACTACACATACGGCTGCTCCTCCATCCTCTCCATCATATACATGTTGGAGTTTTAGCGTGTGACAACCTCTTGTTTTTGATAATGTCAGTGCATTTTGAATATTTTTCAATTTGCCCCACACCACTGAATGTACTTTATCTATGATACGCATCTATCTATCTTGACTGCGTAGTGTGGTGGCCCCGGTACACAATTTGGTACCGAGGCCACAATATAATTAAAAAACCCTCCACGTGTCAGAATTCCACCAAACAAGTATCTGGACTGCGTAGTGGGGTGGCCCCGGTACCCAACTTGATACCGGGGCCACAATAAAATAAATACACCCTCCACGTGTCAGAATTCCACCAAACAAGTATCTGGACTGCGTAGTGGGGTGGCCCCGGTACCCAACTTGATACCGGGGCCACAATACCTCCTCCAAACATGCTACAGACAATTCGTCATTGACAGACCCCAGACAGACAGGGTCGTAGTGTTATTGTTTGACTTTGTAAACCCAAAAAAATGTCCCTGTTGCACTTGCACATAGTCGTGCAATGAAGACTGACTTTTTCATTTAAAGGCACGATCTTTAAAGTGTCAGAAAGAGAGAGAAGACACAGGAGAGGAGAGTTGTAGCTGGGGACCTGGGGTGGAAGCTCCCAGGCTCCCCCAGCATTGCCTGGAAGTCTGAGCGTGGTGACTGAGCCAGGGCAAGGAATGTGTGCCCTGGATGAGGGGGAGAACTCCATGCCACTATAGTGAACCCAAGAGAGAGGGGGACACTGCACATGGAAGAGGCCCTGGAGTGAGGGCTGCTACAAGAGGCATGGTAGCTGTAGTGTCAGATCCTGAGGCTGAGAGTACACAGAGTGACGTGTCAGAGCACAGGAGACATTATCCCCGCAGAGGAGGGATGAGCTGCAGTTGAGAGGTCTGCTGTTGAAATAGGACATGCACACTTTAACAAACCAATCATTTCAGCGACAGGGCCTACCAAACAACTTTGACTGAAATGATTGGTTTGTTTGGGCCCCCACACCAAAAAAGCTATTCATCTCTCCCTGTACAGACTAAACAGGCTCTACTGAGGCAAGATGTCGTCCTCATCCTCAACCTCTGATTCCTCTCCCCCTACAGTGTGTACTTCCTCCTCATCACACATTATCAATTCGTCCCCGCTGGACTCCACAACCACAGGTCCCTCTGTAGTATCTGGAGGGCAGTGCTGTACTTCATTGAGGAATTGATTATTCATTTTTATAAACATCATTTTTTCAACGTTGTGAGGAAGCAACCTCCTTCGCCGCTCACTGACCAGGTTCCCCGCTGCACTAAAAACTCTTTCCGAGTACACACTGGAGGGGGGACAACTCAGGTAAAATAGAGCCAGTTTGTACAGGGGCTTCCAAACTGCCTTTTTTTCCTGCCAGTAACAATATGGACTGTCTGACATGTCTACTTGGATGGTGTCAGCAAAGTAATCATCCACAATTTTTTCTATTGTGACAGCATCCAATGCAGCGAGAGTAGACATGTCTGCAATGGTTGGCAGGTCCTTCAGTCCGGACCAGATGTTATCAGCATCCCCGCCAGTGCCTCTTTTGGGAAAACTGAGCTTTTTCCTCGCAGCCATAGATGTGGAAGAAAATGAGGGTGGAGCTGTTGGCATGTCACGGTCCTCTTCAGAGGACAATCTCCTGACCAGCAGGTCTTTGCACCGCTGTAGATTTGTGTCCGCCGGAAACAGAGACACAACATACGCTTTAAACCGAGGATCGAGCACGGTGGCCAGAATGTATTCCTCTGACTTTAAAAGAGTGACCACCCTCGGATCCTGGCAAAGCGTACGAAGGGCTACATCCACAAGAGCTACATGCTTGCTGTAATCGCAATGGCTTACCAGCTCCTCCCTCACTTTCTCCAGCTGCTTCTGCAACAGCCTGATCAGGGGAATGACCTGACTCAAGCTGGCAGTGTCGGAACTGACTTCTCGTGTGGCAAGTTCAAATGGCTGCAGAACCTTGCACAACACGGAAATCAGTCTCCACTGCGCTTGACTCAGGCGCATCCCCACTCCTTTGCCTATGTCGTAGGTGAGGCCTGAATGGCCTTTTGCTGCTCCTCCATCCTCTGCAGCATATAGAGGGTGGAGTTCCAGCGCGTCACAACCTCTTGTTTGAGGTGATGGCAGGGCAGGTTCAAGCTTTTTTGATGTGCCTCTAGTCTGCGGTAGGCACTGGCTGAATGCCGAAAGTGTCCAGCAATTTTGCGGGCCACCGCAAGCATCTCCTGCACACCCCTGTCACTCTTGAGGTAATGCTGCACCACCAAATTAATGGTGTGGGCAAAACATGGGACGTGCTGGAAATTGCCCATATTTAATGCCCGCACAATGTTACTGGCATTGTCTGACACCACAAATCCCCATGAGAGTCTAAGTGGGGTAAGCCACTGGGAGATAATTTCCCTCATTTTCTCTAATATGTTGGCAGCGTTGTGCCTCTTATTAAAGCCTGTAATGCACAATGTTGCCTGCCTTTGCATGAGCAGCCATTTTGTAGATGCTGCTACTGATGCAGCTGTTGCTGTTGCTGCGGAAGGGGATGCATCTACCCAGTGGGCTGTCACAGTCATATAGTCCTTCGTTTGCCCAGAACCACTTGTCCACATGTCCGTGGTTAAGTGGACAGTGGGTACAACCGCATTTTTAAGAGCACTGAGGACACTTGATCGTACTTCTCTGTACATTTTTGGTATCGCCTGCCTAGTGAAGTGGAATCTCGAGGGGATTTGGTACCGGGGACACAATACCTCCATCAACCCTCTAAATCCCACTCCACTGATGGCGGACACCGGGCGCACGTCTAACACCAACATTGCAGTTACAGCCGCAGTTATACGCTTTGCAATAGGGTGACTACTATCGTATTTGGTGGTCATGGCAAACGACTGTTGGACGGTCAATTGTTTGGTGAAAGACTTAGCGGTCTTGCGACTTCCCCTCTGGGAAGATGACCGACTAACAGCAGCAACAGCAGCAGTGGCAGTAGTAGGCGTACCGCTGCAGGATTCCTCGGATGAATCCCGTATTGAGGAGGACTCAGTCTGGCTGCTGACTTGGGCTGCAGGACTGAATCTGATGGAGATTGTGGAGGAAGTTGACGAGGAGGGTGTTGCTGGTGTGTATCCAACTGGACCACGGGATTTAGGTGTCCCTGTACCAATGAGGGTCCTAGCCCCAGTTCCTGAACTAACCACTGAACTATGAAGGTTATTCAGGTGACGTATAAGGGAGGATGTTCCTAGGTGGGCAAGATCCTTACCCCTGCTTATTTGAGCTTTACATAAGCTACATATTGCCATACATTGGTTGTCTGGATTTGGATAAAAATAACTCCAGACCGAAGAGGTGCATTTTTTGGTCTTCTGACCAGGCATGACGATGGGCTTTTTCATCCCATGGACATCAGCTGTTTCCCCCCCTGGTGCCTCATTTACAATAACCACATCACCATCCTCATCATCAAGTTCCTCCACAGCGCCAGCTACATCATCAATAGCCTCCTCCCGAGCCACCTCTTCCCGTACAGTGATGGGAAGGTCAGGCTTGACAACCACCAACACCCTTGGACTCGCCTTGGGGATTTGTGATAATTTCTCTTTAGAAGGCAGAGTTGTTTGCTGTTTTGTTGCTGACAGCATAACTCTCTTCAATTTTTTGTAGGGGGGGGGGGGGAGGAGGAGGAGGGCTAAGATCCGTGGGTGAAGCTGAACCACTAGTCATGAACACGGGCCAGGGCCTAAGCCGTTCCTTGCCACTCCGTGTCGTAAATGGCATATTGGCAACTTTACGTTTCTCCTCAGATGATTTTAAGTTTCTCTTTTTGCTACTTTTTCTTAACTTGGGCTTTTTGGATTTTACATGCCCGGTACTACGAGATTGGGCATCGGGCTTGGAAGACGACGTTGATGGCATTTCATCGTCTATGTCATGACTAGTGGCAGCAGCTTCAGCATTAGGAGGAAGTGGGTCTTGATCTTTCCCTACTTTATCCTCCAAAGTTTTGTTCTCCATTATATGTAGCACAAGATACTGCAGAATGTGTGAACTTGGTAATATTGCAGTACCAATGGACTTATAATGCTGGATTGGTTTTGCAAATTTGGTTATAATTATTATATATATTTTTTTTTTTTTAATTTTTTATTTTTTTTTACTTTTTTTTTATTTTTTACAAACTTGGGAATAATGGGGAAATAACTATGCCCTTAGAAGCACAGAGCACAGGACACAGCACCAGTGGACTGAACAGGACACGGCACAGGACCCAGCAGCACTACGGAACTCAGCAGGACAGAGCACAGGACACAGCACCACTGGACGGATACTGCAGAATGTGTAAACTTTGTAATATTGCAGTACCACTGGACTTTTACTGCTGAATGTGTGAACTTGGTAATATTGCAGTACCAATGGACTTATAATGCTGGATTGGTTTTGCAAATTTGGTTATAATTATTATATATTTTTTTTTTTTTTTAATTTTTTATTTTTTTTTACTTTTTTTTTATTTTTTACAAACTTGGGAATAATGGGGAAATAACTATGCCCTTAGAAGCACAGAGCACAGGACACAGCACCACTGGACTGAACAGGACACGGCACAGGACCCAGCAGCACTACGGAACTCAGCAGGACAGAGCACAGGACACAGCACCACTGGACTGATACTGCAGAACACAGCACAGCACAGCACAGCACAGCACAGCACAGCACAGCACAGCACAGCACAGCACAGCACAGCACTAAACAGCACAGCACAGCACAGCACAGCACAGCACAGCACAGCACAGCACAGCACAGCACAGCACAGCACAGCACTAAACAGCACAGAACTAAACAGCACAGAGGACCACCTAACACACCCTCCCTCTACCCTGATCAATGCCCGAGTGAAGATGGCGGCGACTAGCGGGGAATTTATAGGATCCGAGTATCGCGAGATCCGACAACGGGATTATGAGTCAGAGCCTCAGTTTCACTTTTGAATTTGGCGCCAATACCCGGATCTGTCTCGGATCCGACTCGGATCCGCAACGTTCGGGTGGGCTCGGATTTCAGAAATCCGAGCGCGCTCATCCCTAAGAATAATTGCACAATAAAGTAATGCCTTTCAGCCACCAATGGCACACACAACCTGTCCAACTGAGCAATAGCCTTCACAAACCCAACTACATAATTTCAGACAATTAAATCATGCTTAGGAATGTGGTGGTCAGCAAAGACAGTGAAGTGTTGGTCTGTTTTCATACATCAGGCCAAGTGTGAGTTAGGAGCTAAGAGTGTTACATTCCTGGATATTGACATGTCTAGTATCCACCAAATAAAGGACAAAGTAAAAGCTATCCTTTTGTGCTTCCGAGCAAAGACCAAACAGGAACCCCAAACATTTATTGGGTTGTTAAATTTCTATCAGTTTCCTGAGGAGGGCAACTTCGTATGAACAGAGACCGCAATTCAAACCCTAGTTGGGGCAGGCAACTGGCAGAAGCATCCCAAGATGATACATGGGAGCGATCACAAGGATGCTGGAAGCATTGCGAAAACAGGGACTTGCATGGAACACAGTACTTTCTGAGTTTTCATTTAAATAAATGAATAAGTGCTTTTCAAAATTTTTAGACATTTCTAGTTATTCTTTATGAAAAGACATAAATTACACTGTATGTGCCAAATATATAAAAACAAAAAACAAAGCCTGCCCTCAGGAATACCCCAGGCGGAAATCAAGCGGCAAGAGCAGGAGGCATGGCAAAACATATTGCATCATTTTGGACCCTGACATGTGAACGCTCATCAAGGCAAACATTATATGTTTTGCAGCAAAACGCATCATTAGGGCCCAAGTCCCGCCTAGTTCACTAGGAAGTGAGCGGGTTCCGGGAGAAAGATTCCTCTCACAACCAGATTCTCATGGACATTACGGGAGAATAGGCAAATCTGAATAACGTTGGCCATTGCAAGAAAGCAGCAACAGTGTTTAATCTATAAATATTATTTAGAAGTCATAATATTCTAAAAATGTATGAAATAGTCTAGGAACCAATTAACAGAATACACGGAAATATTAACATTTTATTAAAAGTTAACTCTTAAGCACTATAAGAAAGTTATGTATGAGGCTTTGTAGCTGACTTACATACTGGTGACAAATAAAAATGGTGTTTTATTTACGGAGACTGGTAAATATATTAATATATTCAAATTATAAATATATACACATAACAGATTGGCATAAAATGTATATTTTTTTTATCAAGCAATATAATTATTTCCTGGTGAGTAAATTGCACACTGACAGACGCTGTCAGCTACACAAGAACACTGTAAATGTTCACAGCCTAAGGCTTCCTTTTCCTATTTAAAGCCAAGCAGAGTTCAATAGGAAAAAGAAAGCAGCCTTAGGTTGCAACCAATAAAAGGGTTCCTCTATAGAAGCCTGGGAGCCAAGAAGCACAAGACAGGAATACCCTGGAGCAGTGGACTGTGGTGGCTTTAAGAGACTATATGTTGGCAGTGTGAAATTATATTGAAACATACCGTGCTAACTGGATATTGGGCTGGATATAGGGCTCCCTACATTTTGAACAAACCATGCCATAGAATTTTCTGAACCTTTTTCTGTTGAAAACCGGGGACAAGTCTGGGAGTCACAGCTGTATGTGACGGAAGGATGAGTCTGGCACATGGATTGTTTGATATACTGTGCACTTTAGTTATGTAAGTATCATGTACCATCCTATATATGATACACAGATTATTTCTTCTGATCACAGGAAGCATGCTAAAAAAATGCAATTTTAAAATGCACTGTACTGCACATATCAAGTATATGTTTTCACCCTTCTTCATAAACCTAGAGATTATACTAAACAAAATATACCTCCAAAAGTCAAAATAGGTTGGATTGTATAAATAATTCTAAATATCTCCAGCTGTTTTCAGCATCACTCGGGCTGTTCACTGCCCGTTAATGTAAAAATGCATACATCCAAAATATGGCAATAATTGAAATTACTAACCTTAAACATCAATATGAATTAGCAGATGTGTATTATTGACACAATTTCTGCTTGTCCTTTCTTTGCGCAGAAGATTACACAGAATGTGATTTGTATTGATTACAAATTACTTACAGTATGTACACTGTCCACACTTATTTATGCCTATGGCTCAAAATGTGGGAAATGCAAGTACTGTAGAAGCAGCTGATGTTTTATATGGAGTTACACACATACTTATTCAAAGGTGCCTGCCTCTGCCACCAATAAAGAAAAATATAATATATATTATATTATATTTTTCTCTATTGAGAAACACATCCCCAAAATTCTGCATGCAAACACAGAATGGTTGAGTGAGCTATTTAATCAAAGGAACGTAGCGTGCTTACTGTTAGACCACATTTAATCCCAGGGGCATGAGATCAGTAAGACTAAGATCAGTGTGACAAGCAGGATTGCATGACAATACCATTGAACAGTCAACAATAAGCATCATGGGTATGCTGAATAAACTATATAGAAACATTAAAATATAGCTACATTTGTATGCTTTCCAAAGTCCCAACATAATCATTTGCTCTTCAAACTGTGCAAATATGAGCAACTTTCTGATGTATTTACATCATACTTGTCTACTCTCCTGGAATGTCCAGGAGACTCCCGAATTCCGGGTAGTACTCTCGGGAGAGCAGGCAATTCTCCCGCATCCGGCCCACTTTAAAGTGAAGTGGGTAGGATGTGGGCCTCAGTGACGCAATTTTCAGGGAATTGCGTCATTTTAACCCTGCGTCAATTTCGTCATGGGTGTGGGGCCAAATGATGCACTCAGCCCACCCTGTCCCCTTCGCCCTTCAGCCATGCCCTCTCCTCCAGGATCTCCCGGAGGTAAAAAATGAAAAGTTGGCAAGTATGATCTACATACACAAACTTTTCAGAGTGCAATTATTGTTTTAAAAAGATTTATGGAACGGCTTACCTGATATCGTTATAAATATTAATACATAACAGTTTTTATCTAAATTACAATGTTTACAGACTGAAATTGCCAATCCAAAGCAGGTATCATTCAATAATAACCACAGTTTATGAGCACAATCAAATTATTTATGCTCTAGAGCGTGTACAGAGAGCAGATTCAACAGCTCTTAAACCAAGTGTTTATTCCAATTAGGTAATGAAAAATAATAATCTGTTTGACAGTACTTAGCCATATAATAGTTTGTCATTGTTGATCACAATAGAATTAAAGGGAAAATATTTAAATTTCAAGTAGGATATATGTAGTATTATTATGTAACAAAACAGTAAAACCTATAGTCAGTCATACTATTGTGTATTTCGGCACATACAACATATACTGGTGTTACCACACTGATCAATAAGAAGCCACAAGTCATAATTTCATTTAAATCACTCGATGCCTTGCATTTATATGTCTTTTCTGTTCATTGCTTATCCAACTGAGGTTTGCTTATGTTATGGATTTTCTTCCTTATGTCTTGCAATTCCTTTCATAAAACCCAACAAAAATGTTTACTAAAAAAAAAAACCCGCCACATGCATGGAGATTGCACCATCATATTAGTTCTTGCACCTGTTTTCAGAGGCCATTTTAGAATGGCAGTCAAGCAGTTTTGACAGTCCTATAATAGAGGAACAGAGAAGACCTTGGAAAATCATAGCAACTTCAGCATTCAATTCCCAGTGCTCCAACAAGGGGAAGAATTAGCTCTCAAACATTCCACCTTGTGACGTAATGAGACTTGCATCATTTTGGCCCCACCCACTGCGGCAAAATGCGCGATTCCCTGAGAATCACGACCATATCGTGCTATAATGTAAAAGGACATTGCTAGGTCCTCTGCTCTTTAAAGAGGAACCAGGGTCGGCGTTCCCACTAAATGAGCAGCCATCAAGATCACAAAGGTTTTAAGGGGCACTTAGATCACTCAACGTTCCAGAATAGAGGCTACACTGATGTGTTAAAGTGCATAGTACTATGGTGCATATAATAAATGCTGCATTCTGTGATAATGTAAAGGTCTTTTTTAGTCTACTTGTATCATTTTATTTAAGATTTCAACTATATCAAGACAAAAACAAACAGCAGGTACATGAATATATGCAACAAATTATATATAGAAACCCAAATAAAAACAACAAAATCTCTAAAGACATTAAAGCAACAAAGTTGGTATGTAGCAAAAACAAAACCGTAAATCAGGGAAAACTGCACCTTGAGAAGGGACAAACCAGACTATAGAGATAAGAGGAGGGCAGGGAGGACATAGGAGGGGGAAGGATGTAGAAAGAGGGGGGAAGGACGGGTGAGGTTAACCCCCAGGGGCCTGACAAATCTAGCGAAGAACATTTGTCTTGTATCAGAAAAGTCTAGAGCCACACATGCAAAATATTCAACTGTACCTACAAGGTTAGGACATAGCCATCCTTATATCTAATGCTGTGGGAGAATTGCTATGGGACAAGGTATTATAATGGTACCAAAGGTTCCAGATCTGAGCAAAATTTAAAAGTTTTATTATTCAGGTAAGTGGATACTTTTTCCATAGCTTCCAGATATATTCTTTGCATGGATTGGGGAGGGGGGGGGGGGGGTTCTGGCTTTTTCAAGTGACTGACACCCAGCAGCATTAAGAATATGAGTAGCCAGTTTGTCAAAGGTAGAGTCCAAACCTTCGATCGGCACCCACAAGAGGTATAAACTCTTGGGGGGTGCCACCTATACTAAATTTTATAAAATATATTCCTTAATAAGAGTAGAGATCGAGGATTTTGAAATGCTTTCCCTAAGTGTTGCCCAAGAGTCTTCGTCTGGAGATCTACCCAAATCTGTTTCCCAATTAATTTAGTGTTTAGAAATAGGAGATTGTTTGGAATTTACCAATAGATTACACAGGAAGGAAATCATTCCATTTGAGAGTGGATCTCTATAACAACTTGACTCCAGTGGAGTCGAAGTTCTAACAATTAATGGTTTAGGGAGAGAGACGTAATGCCTTATTTAGAAATATTCAAAGAGTTTCCCAACTAGAGCCCATATTTCTGTTGAAGCATATCTAACGTAGCAGTTACCTTGGTCCAGAACATTGTGAATAACTCTGATGCCATTGAAGGACCAGTGTGTTGGCCTAGATCAAACTCAGGGTTGTCCCAAAGTGGGGTGAGGGGAGATGGGGCTGAAGGGGTGTCAAAATAGATTTTGCAATTGTCTCAAATTTGGCAGGGAAAGTGAATCACAGAATGTGAGAGCTAAGGGGGATCTACTTTTAAGCAGGACTGTCACAACAGCAGCCCAAGAAACAACATATCTCGGGCCTTGGTTGGTAGCAAACCAGGCAACAAGCTGGCATAAGCGAGAGGCAAAGTAATAAAGACGTATGTTTCTGGAAAGCCTCTGCTGCCATGGGTGGTGGCTAATCTCAGGTTTGAGAAGTTGATTCTTGGAGGCTTTTTTCTCAACACAAATTATGTGAACCATTTATGCAATTGGGGCAGAACACATCTGGGGACTTGGGTGAGCATAGTCTCAAAGAGAAAGAGAAGCCTAGGCAATATGTTCACCTTGAGAGCCACAAGTCTTTCAAGCCAAGAAATAAATAACTATTGCCATCTGAACAGGTCCAATTTAATAGTATGAATAACGTGGGGTAGATTCTCCTTGTAAAACAAATAGATGCCTGCGATGAAAACTCCCAAATACTTAATTTTATTAGTTGGTTTAATGGAGATCAATGGTGGTAGGAGAGAAATGAAGGGGGAAAAGTTGATTTTGTACCCCAATAAATGACCATAAGAGGATAAGACCTTGAAAAAGGTTCGGGAATAACGTACTCAGGGACGTTAAGGTGAGCAAGACATCAAGGAAAGACATTTTGTAGATTTCTGAGCCCACAGATACACTATTAACGTCTAAGGATTAACAATTTCTTGTGGACAGGTGCTCTATGATGAGTGCAAAAATCAGGGGTGAAAGAGGACACCCCTGTCTGGTGCCATTCGTTAGGGCAATCATCAAGACCCTAGGCGAGGAAACAGAATATAGAACCTGAATCCCCTGAAAAAAAATCACTATTAAACGAAAGTGATGCAGTATTTCAAGCAAAAGGTCAACTGAGTCTGTCGAATGCTTTCTCTGCGTCGAGAGAAAATACAAGTGCAGGGAATTTTCAAATGGTTATGGTATGGATGAGAACAACTTCAGTCCTTGTGTTATCGTAGGTCTACTGGGTACGTAACCTACCTGGCCATTTCTACTAACAGGGGTACAACTGTGTTCAGATGTTCGACTAAGATTTTCACAGAGAGTTAGACATCAGCGTTCAGCAGAGAAATTGGACGGTAATTAGCGCAGTTGGACGGGTCTTTTCCTTCTTTGAGGATCACAATTATACAGGCCAGTAAAAGTAAGAGTTCAACAAAAAACATCACATAGTAAAGTGGTAGTAGTTATTACTACGGTTAAACATCCTCTAGTTCTTGTGAAACAGATATAGTGAGTGACTTGTAGATGTTATAAGGAGACCTGTGAGAATATAATACTGTTGATCATGGAAGACCACTAAATAACCATTCTGTTCAACCGTAGGCTGGAACAAAGATTTAATAAGCTCTTCAAATCAGAAAATCAGTCCTAAAGAAACTGCCTGGACCAAAGCACCTGCCTTGGAGATCAGTGGCAGGGCAACTAAAACAGAGGGGTAGCCAGGACTGTAACCAGTAACAAATAACAAAGGCACTTAGGCCAAGAAGATGGAGGGAAGAAGGAGCTCAGGTGTTTGGTGGAGCTTTGGTTGAGACAGATTGCCAGACTCCTCCAGAAGCTTTTGGGGTAGAGGATTATTGCTATAACCTGTAGGAAGGTCGCTAGCTAGAGTCGGTGGAGTCTGGAGGTTCAACTTTCTGAGCATATGAAGAGCCTCCCCTGGTGATTTAGCAGACAACACTTTGCCACCAGATTGGACTTGAAGAGAAAAGGGAAAACCCCATCTGTATTTGATTTTATTGTCACGAAGCGTTTGAGTAATGTCCTTCATCTCTCTGCGTTTGAGTAGAGGGGGCCAGATCTTGAAAAATGAGCATTTTTGCACCATCAAAGGAGACTTTAGCCCGCAACCTCGTCTCACTGAGAATTTGATATTTCGCTTTGTAGTAATGAAGTTGTAGGATCACATTTCTTGGAGCATCAGAGTCCCGTGGATAGGGATAAGAGCTCGATATGCTCAATTATCATCTGCAGTGTTCTCCCCAGAAAATTTTGCCAGGTTGCGTTAAGAAGTAGCCCGGTGGAAGCAGTTGTAATACTTTGCAATAATACTGAAAAATGTTGGCGGGTATTGCCCACACCTGCTAGGACTGGTCAGACTGGTGGACTAACACATACTGTTGGCTGCAGTGCTCACATAGCGCCAGTTCTAATAGTACTCTGTGCTGGGGAGAACACTAATCTGGCACTGTCAGAGCCAGCTTTCTGAAAATGCTTAGCAAATAGTCTCTAGTTGGGGTCAGTCTATTGACTCAGGGGTATTGCGAATTCTGAGGTTGTTACACTGCCCCCAATTTTCAGCATCTTTTTGTTTATCTGCTGGGGGTTATTTCTCAGCTGAGTAAACTCATTTTCAGATACCTGTTGAAACTGATTTCCTTTTGCTTATTCTCAAGTCTGTCCACCCTGTTACAGAGGCTAGAGGCTTCCGACGATAGGCCAGACATTGGGTTTGCAACTTCATCTTTAATGATCTGATCTGTTTCATATTTTTAATTTCTAGGAGAACAGTCACAATATCGGCCCTGTGCTGGAGCTGTGGGGTGCTCCAGCACAGAATCCATATCAGACTCATTACCAGAGAGTGAAGCTAAACGGGCAATTTTGCTGTGGGGAAGACTGGCCCGAAGTTAGGTATGTAACCAAGGTTTGAGGTTGGTTTTTTACCTTTACCTGGTAATGCTCCAAGGGAGGATGGCCCACACACTGGACAAGACAAAAGGAAAAAAAAAATCACATCACGCATGGAAAGGCACCTAAGTTAGGGGAGCAGGTTAAAAACAATAGTCTGTGTCACTAAGAAGACAGCTGGTCCCAGTGTCGGACTGGCCCAGCGGGCTACCGGTAAAACCACTGGTAGACCCGGCTACCTTACGACCACACCCCCTTTTACCCGTGGGCGGAGCTTATCTGGCGGCCTCCACGAGAACCCGGCGTCCCCGCTGCTCAATTGCGAGCGCAGCTGCGATCATGTGACCCGCCCCCTCCCCCTGTCAGCTGATCTTCCCGCCTGCCGCCGACGCTGGAGAGAAAGAGCAGAGAGCCTGCAGCAAGCAAGATATCGGTAAGTATATTTTTTAACCATTTGTTTACACTAATATATATATATATATATATATATATATATATATATATATATATATATATATATAGTGTGAATTGTGGTGGTCACTTGCGTGGCATAACATTGGGGGCACTATGTGGCATAACATTGGGGGCACTATGTGGCATAACATTGGGGGCACTATGTGGCATAACATTTGGGGGCACTATGTGGCATAACATTTGGGGGCACTACTGGGTGGCATAACATTGGGGGCACTATGTGCAGGGCTGCCAAGAGGAATTCAGGGCCCGGGTACAACAAATTCATGGGGCCCCCCTCATAGTCGAGTAAGCCCTAAAAAAAAATTGTGACACCTGACGGCGGCACAAACATTTTTTAGGCTGTGGTCATACATTCAGGGGTGTGGCAATGCACCGTTAGGGGCGTGGCTAGCCTAAAGCCGGTGCAATTGTTTTTGGGGGTGTGGTCATACATTTGGGGCGTGGCTAGCACTAGGTCCTGAATTCACCAGAGCGGCACATATGTCCCAGCACTCCTGACTTTTAAGACATCTAGTACCACAGTGTAGTATACAAAGAATGCAGTGTGTACACAAAGAGTTCAGTCTTGGCCTGCACCTTACATTGGGCACGACACTCACCAAAAATTCCCATTGTCCCTACTAGAATCACAACATTTCACACACTGTGCTGCTCTCTCCTACCTGTTCTTCTCACTTTCACCACCTGTGACTGCTGCTTTCTTTAGTTGCGGCTTGTCCGGATCCTGAAATGTTGGAGGACCTATTTGGGAAAAAAATGGCTACATTTAGAAAATTACAGCCAGCCCCGGCGTTAAATCAATAGCACCCACGATTAACAATTAGGCCTTCCTCCAGCCCCAACATTAAAATAATAGTATTCACATTTAATAAATAAACCTATTTCCCTTCCTGCAAACAACCTACCAATACCTATTTCCCGCAACCATTACTGCCATTAATAAATTCATAGTCACATTTAATAAATAGACCTCATTCTCCCTAAACTCACCCCCATATTTAATAGCCCCCAAACCACCCCATCTTAAATTAATAGTCCCCCCACTATTAAATGTGCCTCTCCCTTTTTTTTTTTTTTTCCAACTCTGTGCTTCTCTCCCCTTTTTTATTTATTCTGTTTCTCTCCCCTTTTTATTTTAACTCTGTGCTTCTCTCCCCTTTTTTATTTATACTGTTTCTCTCCCCTTTTTTATTTATTGTTTCTCTCCCCTTTTTTATTTATTGTTTCTCTCCCCTTTTTTATTTATTCTCAGCCTCTCTCCCCCGTTGTTTTACTCCCCCTTCTTAATAGCACTGTCCCTTTCCTCCCCTTACCTCTCTGTTTCTTTACTCACCTCCTGTCAGCTTCTTTCTTTTTCTCTTCTGTCTTCTCTTCTTTCTACTAGCTTTGTCTTGTCCGGCGCTCCTCACTGACTGACGGGCGTGACTTGATGACGCCACCCCCGGCAGTCAGTGTGAATAGAGAAGAGGAGAGGGGGGACGCGGCGCCGCGGTCACGCGAGTATTTTTATTTTTCTTTATTGGTCCAGCTCCCCCGACCAACGAACCGAATCCCCCCCCTCCAGCCGCGAAAAAAAAAAAAAAAAAATTTTGTAAAAAAACGCAAGATAAAAAAAAAAAAAATAAATAATAAAAAAAAAAAATTAAAAATTAGAACCTGGCAAGCCCGGGCCCGGGTAAAATGTACCCGCTCCCCCCCCCCTCTCGGCAGCCCTGACTATGTGGCATAACATTGTTTTGGGGGCACTACTATGTGGCATAGGGGGGCTGCTTATCTATACTAAACTATAGGGGGGCTGCCTATGCTAAACAATAGTGAGGGGGGGCTGCACAGAGAACACTATAGGGAGGTGGTGATGGGACCTTTTATGCTGAGTTGGTTTGGGTCTATAATTGAGTGTGGGGGCTATCAAATGTGATTATTTAATGCAAGGAATGGTCGTGGGAAATGGATGTATTAAACATAAATGCTAATAATTTATTGCTGGGACTGTTTAGAGTGGCGGTAATAGGTTTATTTATTAAATGGGAATACTATTAATTTAATGTTGGGGTTGGTTGGAGGGAAATAGATCTAGTCATCAAATGTGAGCACTATTACTTTAATGTTGAGGCTGGAGAGAGGCCTAATAATTAAATGTGGGTGCTGTTTATTTAATGGCAGGGATGGTTGACGTTTCTAAATGTACCCATTATTTTTTCCAAATAGGGCCAGCCCTCAACATTCCAGGATCCAGACAAGCCGCAACTAAAGAAACCAGCAGCCACAGGTGTTAAAGGTGACAAAAACAGATAGGACAGTCTGTCAAATGATCCGAGTCTAGTGCAGGCTTGGCTAACCTGTGGTACTCCAGGTGTTGTGAAACTATAAGTCCCAGCATACCCTTCCAGCAATAAGCTGCTATATAATGGCAAAGTATGCTGGGGTTTGTAGTTTCACAACACCTGGAGTGCCACAGGTTAGCCAATCCTGGTCTAGTGGGACAATCCTGATTTTTGGTGACTGTTCTGCCCAATCTAAGGGGCAGGTCAACACTGTGTACTCTTTATACACACACTGCATTCTTTACATACTACACTATGGTGCTAGCTGTCCTTCGTGGACTGACCACTCCCCCTCTAGTGTCTGGTCCCGCCTCTATGATGGCTGACCACACCCCCTTTGGTGGGCCCCTAGTGCTGCATTCCCCGGTGGGCCCTTCATGCTCCTGTCCGACACTGGCTGGTCCTTTGTATCTCTCTAGTGGTGTATGTTAAGAAAGGTAGCTAAAGAGACGAGAAATGACAGCCACAGTTAAGTGACCTGAAACGTTTGTAATATTGCTTTTCTTCTGCAGGGTATAAATGCAGAGTATCAGCCACCTTGTCGTACAGTCAGATGGATACCACAGAAAGGGTTTTGGATATCTGGGGTTGTGATTGAAGTGTGGATCTTGGTGGCTGCTGTAATGTCGTGGCATGTGCCGCAAAAACAGGGAGCTGTCAGCTCTACCCCACTGTCAAATTGCAAATGTCCCATGAGTGGGAACAGTCTGGAAACCTTCCGGCTGCACTGTTGGCTCCATTACTGGATCAGTGGTGCTACTGTGGTGTATAGGCCACGACCTACAGCATTAGCCATGGGTACCAGAGGGTGAAGGTAAAAGTTTCTACAGGCACAGGGCACTCTCGGGAGTGCTATAAAAGTATAAAAGTGAGAGACTTGGTGGGGGATTCCCGATGGATGCCGATATTCGGGCTATTTAATCTACTTTTGTTTTATAGTGTTAGAGGTGGACAGGTGAGGAAGAATCCTCAACTCAACAATAAATATTTCCCTTTTCACCAGCTGCCTAACACTGCAGGCAAAAGAAAAAAGTGCTGTGCATGAGTGGCTAATATTGGGTGCATACGTAAAGCGTCCTGACAAGGCAGAGAGCCTTCAAATGGATCCCATGTTAATGACTAGTATGGGGCATCCTGAGATGGTATTACTTTGCTGCAAAAACATAATAAATTGCCTCTGATTTCTCCAGAGTTAAACATTTGTTAAATAAGAATTAAAAAATAAAGGCCTTCTACTGGCGTTTACACCATCATTTTGGCGCTTGTTAAAACGACCTCTTATTTTCAAAAAAAATGTCTAATTAGATAGCAAAAGAACAAAAAAGTTTTATAAACAAAATAGTTTTCAAAAGTTTTTTTGATGAGACAGTATTTTTGATAGGAATGATTATTTATATTGTGTTGTCTGTTGGCATATTTGTATTGTGGAAAAAACATTTTAACTAGTGCACTTTGGTATTTTTGCTTCAAAAATACTTGGTCACATTATGAAAAGGCACCACTAGTATTCAATTTATACAAATAAATAATGAAGGCAGTCACTCAGAAAAGCATATTATTGCTCATTACAAAAGGTCACTCTAAAAAGGTCTTCCTCTTCATGCATTACACTCAGGAAATGTATTCGTTATATGATTGATTTGATAGCCACAGAGATTCCCCGCTTACCAATGGATTAGTCCCATTTGGCATATAGCAAACTGCTATTAATCTCTCTGTGGTTTGAAAAGTCCTTCGGTCATAAGTCGTAAATCAAAAGAAGAGGAACAATAATAAGTGGACTCAAATTAACTATGAATTTATTAAAATCAAACCAACCAAAAATCCTGCAGCTAAAACAACCACTATGCACACAGTGCATAAACCTACAGACCTCAAATAAGTGGCTATTTTTTTACCCTGTCATGTTGTTAGACCTGAGGTCATGATCATGTGACATTTTTCTTTTGTTTAATAGCTCGTTGTATATTTCTCCAGAAGGAAGAAAGGAAGAATAGTAAACTCGAGTACTATGAAAGTGGTCCTGGGCCATGCTTGCATATAAAACAACTATTAACCAACCTAATTGAGCACTAATACAGACAAAAGTTATTAATATCGAAATAACGGCAAAATCAACAATTACTATAATCCGGCAGTTTACATAGTCAGTCACACCCTAGACCACTCTGCTACTCCTAAAACAGGCATACTGGAAACCTCAATAATCTAACTATGAACACAATCAAAAGCACAAATAGAAATCCTGATGTGAATAGCTATTAATTCAACCTCACTGTCAGCATGATGAACATCCTCACCCCCTGGAAGTCTCTTGCACCCTACTGCAGCTAAGCAAAAACTTTAGCTAAATTACACTTTGGGTCAACTTACCTTATAGACATAAATACCGCAAAGAGAGGACCTATTCTTTAAACGGATCATTTATATTTATTCTTCTACTATCAGGGTTACCCAGCGTTGCACGGGTCCGATATGCAATGTGTAGCAGTTTTTATATATTGACAAAATTTAGTAAATAGACCAAAAATGCCATTTAAAAAATAAGATTTGTTGCGTTGTCGTGTTGTGGCGAGGTTTTCTTCCAGCAGTCAAACAATTGTTTACAATAAAAAAAAAAATATATGTTTTTAATATTTATCTCTCTGCGGTCCAATAGGTTACTTTTTCGACACTATGCAAAATTTGTCAGCTTTACCTTGAGAGCTGTGGAAAATATTTGCTAAGAAAAAGCGAGAGAAAGATAAAGAAAAAGCAAGAGAAAGAAAAAGCAAGAGAAAGATAAAGCAAAAGATAAAGCGAAAGAAAAAGCAAAAGATAAAGCGAAAGAAAAAGCAAAAGATAAAGCGAAAGAAAAAGCAAGAGAAAGAGAAAGAAAAAGCAAGAGAAAGAAAAAGCAAGAGACAGAAAAAGCAAGAGAAAGAGAAAGAAAAAGCAAGAGAAAGAGAAAGAAAAAGCAAGAGAAAGAGAAAGAAAAAGCAAGAGAAAGAGAAAGAAAAAGCAAGAGAAAGAGAAAGAAAAAGCAAGAGAAAGAGAAAGAAAAAGCAAGAGAAAGAGAAAGAAAAAGAGAGACCAGATCCAAGTAAAACTTGGCATTTTATATTACATTAACTAATGCCATCCAAAACATTTTTAGTATTGAGGAAATTAAGTTTAAACCTGTCACCTTCACACAGTGAAGATAGCAACAACAGACAAGAATAGTTAGTGGCCTAGTGTATATTAAAGTCAAATGTTCAACTGCTAAATGGAGGTCTCAATGCAAATTTTACCATGCTGGGAAAAGTATATGTGGCAAGAGCAATACAACAGAGAAATATATATTAAATCTATAATAGCTGATATTAATATAATAACACCATTAATTATAATAATATTGAGTATAAAAGATTTTGAATGCACGTTGAACATAGTGGGAAAGTCAGTATTTTCGATAGTTTGCAGTAATCAGTCTAGCTACTGCCACCAGTAGGCCTGTTTTGTAAACAGGCCGAACAGACGTGTTGGGCATTGAGAATAAAAGGTCTAATTAACATGTGGGACTTTCTTTAAAAAAAAGTTATACAAATCATGACATTCTGTCTCAGAAGTTACAAATCAATACCTCAGAAATGTATACATTTCCTATACAGAAATATAACCATATATAATTAAATAAGTACATTTCTAATACACAGTATCAAAAATCAGTACATTTGCAATGATATGAATTGGTACACTGTGCTAATAACTAAAATATATTATTACAATAAGTTATTTATAAGTGATCTAGCGACACATAGTTTTGGAGTAACATTTTTTTAATGAACAGATGACCATTACATCAGATAAGAAAAAAAGAAGGACATCTCTAAAGCAAATGCTAGCCTATGGTGTGATACTAAACAGTTAATGAACATAGTCTAGGACCCGAGGTGCTGAAATTTCCAAAACCTATATTATTCCCTAATCATTTTCCTCCATCTCAGGAATATCCTCTCTCATTCATCTCCCTTTGACTATTGGATATCCCTGCTCCAAACATCTTTCATCTGACTCCACTCCTATCTGTCCTTTGTGGGTAGGGGATTTCCAGGCAACAGCCACCCCTACCACCTCCTCCCAAAGTGAGTACCTGCGTAATGGGGGGAGGACTGGTGAAACCACTCCTGTTGAGTGACTGACTCATAATAGAAGGAGAGGTGATGAGGGGAGAGAACTGGAGAAGGCAGCCATAAATATGATTAGGATAAAGGGGGCTAGCCCAGTGGCAAGAGGAAACGAAGTGAAGATATATTTTTTATAAAGCATTCATGTCAAACATGTAATTTTTTATGCACCTACCCCGGCATTTTAAGTAAATATTTTCATACAGAATTTTACCAGGCATTTTGAATTGAGAATCTGTGGAATGGAGGTCTATGCATTTTGAGGGTCTCTATGCAACTGTAGGGGAGTCTTTGTAAATTGAGAGTAACATGCTGGGATAAACACAAGAAACACCTTGGGGTATATTTACTAAACTACAGGTTTGAAAAAGTGGAGATGTTGCCTATAGCAACCAATCAGATTCTAGCTGGCATTTTGTAGAGTGCACTAAATAAAAGACAGCTAGAATCGAATTGGTTGCAGTAGGCAACATCTCCACTTTTTCAAACCTGCAGTTTAGTAAATCTAGCCCAATGTTTTCTTTTTGTGCACAGTCCTGAGTAAATAGGTCATCGGGCAGGAAGGGGGGGGGGGGGGGCATTTCTGCAAATGTAAGGCAGCATCTACTATGCAATCATTAAAAAGGTTTCTTCAGTGACCAATTTTGTAACTTCCCCCTCAGTTGCTCATCTACCTTTATAATGTGTTGCATATTTATTTTTAAGGAAGTCAATTCCACACAATGTTTGCTATTGGAAAATAAATGAATTATGCGTGCAATAACAACTGCTAATAAAAGTACACAGAGTCTTTCTCCTATTAATACCATCCACATTTTATTTATTCTACTTCCATAATTAACAACCAGTCCTAATTTGTCCTGACAATATCAATTTTATTTTTGTATACATTTTTGTTAATTATCCCTGGGAGGCTGTGTTTCTAGGAAGTGCTTCTTGACTAAATACATAGTATAGTAAGTATGCTAGATGTAGTTAATGTGCTAATTTTGTATGTAGAATTTGCCTGAACTTGGTGTGTAGTTTTTACTTTTTCTCATTCTGTATATATTTCCAAGTAACCCTTTCTTCTCTACATGTAGGGGGGATCCAATTAGCTGCAAAGTATCTCTGGAATGACAGACGCTTCACGGTAGAGATCTGACCAAAGTCACTAATTTTTCCTCGGAAAAATGAGTGGAAATTTCTACCATAATTGCCAGGAATGTACATGGCACAATGTCCGTGTGCCACATCGCCGGCAATTGAATTCTCCCCGTAGTGTGCAGTCCTCAGTATATTTGTCTTTTTCTATATTCATGGATAACTGCACATTACCACTTTTCTTATCCTGTGTGTAACTATTTGCACCTGTTCTTAATCTGTATGTATTAACAACAGGGCCGGACTGGCCATATGGCACTTTGGGCCTTTGGCAGAAGGGCCGATCCCGTACTCTGCGCAGCGATCATGTGAGTATTTGTATACTCACATGAACGCGGCGACGGAGTACCCCACCCTCACTCTCGAATTTAAATTTTTTAACTTACCTTTTAATCTTTTTTTTTTTTTGCACAGCAGGGGGAAGGGGGTTCTGACACCGCGATCATGCAAGTATAGAAATACAAATCTCGCCCCCCATTTCTGTTTGCACTGAATGTTGGGCGTGATGTGATGACATGCAGTGAGGAGCGGCACACGGAAGAGAGAAGAAAGAAGAGAGAAACGAGGAAAGAAAAGAGAAGAAAAGAAAATAAAGATGAAAGAGGGCAATACAGAGGTAAGTAAAAGAGTGGAGGAACGCATAGAGGCACAAGAGGATGAAGAAAGGAGGGGGTACAGATAAAAGGAACAGGGGGATGAAGGGGAGAGCAGCATGGCACAGGGTTATGTAGGGGGGAAAAACAGCATGGAGGGTGCAGTGCGATCATAAGAGGGCATAGTGTGGTTGTGATGAAGGGGCACAGTGATCATAAGGAGGCACATCATGGTGATACTGAAGGGACACAGTAATGCATGTGTGATGGCACAGAGAGCTTTTGGCAATGTAGTGTGTGAGGTAGATAGTGGCTAATTAATTGATGCTATTTTGTTTGCGGGGTAATGGTGTGGCAATGTAATAGTGGGGACTATTAATTTAAGATAGGGTGGTTTGGGGGCTATTGAATGTGGGGGTGAGTTTGGGGAGAATGAGGTCTCTTTATTAAATGTAACTATGAATATAATGGCAGTGATGGTTGCAGGAAATAAGTATATTTAAAAACTGTAAATGCTATTAATTTATTGCTGGGGCTGCATGTAGGGAGGGAAATAGGTTTATTTATTAAATGGGAATACTATTATTTTAATGTTGGGGCTGGAGTGAGGCCTAATTTTAAAACTTGGGTGCTATATTGAGTTAACAGTGGTGCTGGTTGAAGTTTTCTAAATTACATGAACCCATTTTTTTTTTTTTAAATAGGGCCCCCAACATTCCAGGATCCAGACAAGCAGCAACTGATCTAAAGACACCAGCAGCCACAAGTGGTGACAATGACAAGATAGGTAGGAGAAAGCAGGACAGTTTGCCAGCTGTACTGAATTTGGAGGATGACTGTCCCGCTTGTCAGGATTTGGTCTGACTGCAAGGACAATTGAGAGGTATGTCCTACTTCACATTGTACTGCTTGTGAAGGCAGAACTGTGTGACCTACCAGTAGTGCTCACAGTATTGCTTGTGTATTGGTTGAAAATGTGTCTAATAACCATATTACATCATAGGAGCCCATCCTGTCTTAATTGCCTAAGGCCCCCGAGCCTTAATCCAGCTCTGGTTAGCAGGAGGAATCCAACAGTTGCTCCTAGTCCCTGGACAGGATATAGCCTACAGAGCAAGCCGAGGAGCTCTAAGTCTAATGAGATTTATTAATCTTGTGAGACTAAGAGCTTCCCTCCTCACTCTACAGGAAGTTCCCATCCTGATGGATGTCAGCAGCATCAGAAGCATAGATAAGTACAGTGGACAGGGGTACTGTAATGTGTTTCAAGAGTTGGGGGTGGCGTGATGTGGATGGGGAGGGCCTGATAAATGTAATGTTTTATTATAATGTATCAAATGCCCCATGTTGACCATGCTCCCAACATAATGTGGCCATGCCCTTGGCAGCGGCAGTTTTTTCCTGCTCATTAACAGAGGTGGGCCTGTATGCTTCAAATGACAGGGCTGTTTTTTAGTCCCAGTCCGGCGCTGATTAACAACGCTGTATCCTGTTCTATATGCAAAATTTAAGATCAGTATCAATTCTTATTATTCCTACATGGAAAAAAATCATATTCTGTAGTTCACTGCACCAGATCTTAGTCTGTATAGAATAAAACTATAACTACACAGTAACTTTTATTTTCCTCTATGTTCTATGACCTATATCTTTTCATATTTATAAGAATTAATATTTGCTTAAGAGAAGTATTTAAATGAACAAAACACCCATTTAATGATGTTAAAATAATGAATTGTTTTGTGTACACTGGCTTTGATTGTACTGTAAAACATGGGTGCAGCCGAAAATGTACTGTAGATTAATAGGGTGCTATAATTCTCACTCATATAGAGTAGCACAATCTGCAAATAGATAACAGCATAATAGATAAGAGGGATAACAAAACACCAATATATTTACAAATAGTATTAATAAAATAGTGAAAAATAAATTATTTAATTGTATTCCATGTGTAAATAAGGAAATAAAACGTGTATTTTGAGGAGTTTCCCTTTAAACTCTGTTGTCTTCAGATTTATTTCAATATTCCATACTTCTATGGGTAATATGGAAGTATCTAGTTAATGTTGCTTAAGTTAAAATGCACTCATGAATACTTTTATCAGGCAAAGTAAACCAAGTACTGATGGAAAATACATTCTCGGTTTTAGGATGCTGCAAGGCAACAATTACCACTTTTAATGTAATGTTTTTGGAGTCTTGCCTAACTTCGAACGGG
Organism: Mixophyes fleayi; assembly: GCF_038048845.1. Taxonomy (NCBI): domain Eukaryota; kingdom Metazoa; phylum Chordata; class Amphibia; order Anura; family Limnodynastidae; genus Mixophyes; species Mixophyes fleayi. The sequence continues at coordinate 232,807,132 of NC_134405.1, forward strand.
TTAAGAGAACACGTAAAGCCCCAGGCTGCTTGCATTTTAAATGGAAATCTGAAATGATCAATTACCTAACCATAGATCAGAGGCATAAAGAAGACGCATCAATGCAGTTAGAAAAAAACAACAACAAAAAAAAGCCATACATGAACATTTATCAGATGAATCTCGTATCCTCTGAAAAATCATTCTGTGCATATTTCTCTATAGTGACAGAAACAAGGCTATTTGGTTGGTTAACACTGCCCTCTATTGTACACAAAGTGCTCTCTCCATTCACCTGTGTATTTCACTGCCTGGTAAAACATCAAAACAGGCTGCAGTAGACTAACAATAAAGTATCCAGTATTCAGGCTCTTCAATCTCTCCAGCATATTTTAAGTAAATCTTGGGGAGAGATTGTGACCAAATAATAAATGTGAATATTTGATTTTCAATGAAAACATTTTTTTTCCTAAAAGGTACTTGGCAAAACCCTTGTTCAAGTTTAGTGGGGGGTCCATGCTGCAAGTTTTTTGCATAAAATCAGACCTTCACTTTTCCCTATATAGCAGCTTAGTAACCTGCCATGTCCCTGCATCATACCACCAATTTTTCACACCAATGTGATAGATGATAGTCCAAGATCCAAAACTATCCATTCCGGGACTTTCATAAGTCATAATATCAGCACACAGATTCAATACAATGGACAGTCTTGTGTGAAGGGGAGCGAGTATGACAGGTTTCTAGGCTGCAGCCTAAGGAGCAGATCAGGGGTCATCCTTTGTGGATATCCAATATTGTGCAAGACAGTGCAGCAGAAGACAGTCACAAAGAAACGTGGTCACTTAGTTTATTTCTTTTAAAAGATATAACAAGTGGAATTATCCTTTAACCATTTAGCTGGCCAAAAAGGGCTTTGCAATAGTAACCCCAATTCACACTTTTGGAGATTGGCTGAAAAAAAAAATTGTGTGAAAACTGTCAAATGCAGGCGGAGTATAAAATTAAAAACATTCCTTCAAAATGTTTGTATTTGAAAAACAGGTTATTGCATAGTCATATCTCACAACACAGTAACACGCATCAGTTAGCCTGGGTACACTATTTTTCATTTAAACCATGATAACAAAATATTACATTGTAATCATTACAAAGTATATTTGTACAGTACTATATTTTGACTAATTAATGTAGTTTCTTTGCTTGCATGGTATTTCCATAACACTTTATTGAGCACTGAGCCCACTGGAGACATTTTCTAATCGCCCCACAGCCTACCCCAGTGATGGCTAACCTGTGACACTCCAGGTGTTGTGAAACCAGCATACCCTTCCAGCAATAAGCTGCTATATATTGGCAAAGCATGCTGGGACTTGTAGTTTGACACCTGGAGTGTCACATGTTAGCTAACACTGGCCTATCCATTGCCTTCCAAATCCATTCAAGCTCCTCACCTATAAAGTCCTCCACAATGCCTCCCATACCTACATTGGTCACCTTATCTCAAGATATAACCCTGTTCAACCCTTACGCTCCACTTCTGACTTGCACCTATTGTCAGCGGTTATTAACTCCTCCCAATGACTGAGCATCTGGTTATCGCTGTTGGAGATTGCCGAAATCCTATGAGTCTTGCCTACTACACTGGTAAAGGGGAGAATATCTAGCAAAGCTTCTGGGACCAAGGGACAAGAGAACCAAGGTGACGTTGGCCTGCGAGTGTGATAAACCTACCTTGCATTTCATACTGTTTTTTCTAGCATTTGTGTTTTGCGCAATAGAAGTGCTGCTATACTTCATTACTGTTGTTGCCCAAGTCCCTAAAATCTACCGGTTACCATCACATGGCATATAAGGTACCTCTGGATGGCCTGTTCCTTGCCATAGAATGGCAAGTAACAGATCACTATACTATATATTAGGATGAGCTAACAAAATCAAGGTACCGAAACTTGCTAAGAGTTTAAAACTTTTCGTTCCATTGTATTGAACAAACTCATCACTCTCACAGCATGGGACAACGCATCTCACAGTGAGAGGCTTGTGATTCAAGTATGCACATGTGTAAAATGGAGATATATAGGAGTGTAGGAGTCCTCCAGAGTGTTCAGGGTGACCTGATCCATAACATGCAAAGCTTCTTCAATGCAATTACAACACAGTACTCATAGGAAGATAATAGTGTTGAAAATAAATTACTTTTTCTTGGGGTGTGGGGAGCAACCAAGCAGATCATACTGTACATTACATGTATCATTAATTACAAAATGTCCTACTTAAGAATCGCGGAGAAAGTTTATATTAATCTATCCGCGCACACAATGTTTAACAAGTAGACGTCTTGCTTAAACAAAAAAAGCCACAAAAGCACCATTCTTAATACCTCCATAACCCTGCTGTGTGTGTGTAAAGCCTAGCTATGCTGTTGTTCCTGATATACTGAAAGGGCAGTTGTACATAATACACTGGCCATTCAGCTTATGTCAAGGTAACTTAGTGCACGATGAAGAGCAAAACTAAATATTACATGTCCCAAATGGTATCCATGGCCCTATTACACCTTTATACCAATAAGCGCTCATGAAAATTATAATACACACAATGAGCATAATCAATTAATCCTTTAAGCCCCAATGCTGTAGGTTTCATTGTGACAGATGCCCTAATGTTACCACAATTCAGAATTCACTGATGCTTGGGGAGAGACTGAGCACACATACAGGAACAGATAGCGCTCCCTTTGTGATTTTATACCTGCATCACACAAGAGCTGCTCTGTGCCCGTTGTGAGGTAAGCTGCTGTAGCACTTCCAGACATAAGTAACAACTATGATGCAGAAGTAAGAAAAGTTTGAACTTCAGAACCAGAGCTGATTAGCTACTGCGCCATTTATATTACATCTTTGGGCCAGATTCATTAAGGATCTTTACTTAAGAAACTTCTTATTTCAGTCTCCTGGACAAAACCATGTTACAATGCAAGGGGTGCAAATTAGTTTTCTGTTTTGCACAAATACTTGATAGCTTATTTGTACACTGAAATTTAAAGTTGATATGTGTGTGCTACATGAAAAAACAGTCAGTATTTAACTTATGTGCAAAACAGAATACTAATTTGCACCCCTTGCATTGTAACATGGTTTTGTCCTTAATGAATCAGGCCCTTTGTTTTCATGATTTAACATAAGCTTAAATGACACAACCAAAAATCAGTAGCAAGCAATTTATCTAGGTCAATTTTAACAATGAAAGCAGATATTCCATTGGTTGCCAAGGGTGCTTGCACATTTATACTTGGTTAGTAAATAACCTTGGACATGCAAACCTAAATTAGGACATATCTATTGAAACATACCTTAATAAAAAAGCGATTATAAAAAATGTAATAATGAAAACAAAATCACAACATAAAAGCCCCCCCCCCCCGCCCCACAGACACAAACATTTACTTATAAACAAAAACATTATGGGCCAAATACATAAACCAAACATCTATCATGCATCCTTATAAAGTATAAAAGAATTAACAGAGGTTCTTTGTCAATTTCACAAACTGCATTAAAAGCGACAAATTAAAACAATCCCTACCTCTAATTATTTGTCAACCAGTTTCATATTCAAATCATGTTTTTGTTTTTTTTTAATAAATTACAAAATACAGGAGCACTAATCTAATGGCCCAGCAAATGCAAGAGATATGTGCAATGTGGGTTCACGTACATTCTGGGCCTGATGCAGAGCTGGCCGTTTGCACATCATAAATTAGGAAAATTTACTATTGGAGAGGGATAAGGGGGGGGGGGGGGGGAGAGGAGGGGTTGTCTAATGTACTCAGAGTACAGTAAAGGAGTGCTCACAGACCAGACTAGCAAGACGATGTATATAACCTTATTATGGGCTGTATATTTTCCACCTGCTAGAGGGCAGGTGAAAATACACAGTTATTAGGATGACTGTCACCAGCACTAGCTAGCCGTTTGTGATTGCGAATTTACCTGAAGCGTATAGGTGCTTTCTTTTCTTTTTGTGGGTGTGCTAAAAAACGTTTTGTTACTTTCATTCATATGAGCTGTATTATAACAAGCCTAACAGGGAATGTTACCTTTCCTTGTGTTTATGACCTGGTTGTGTGTATGAAGGTATAGGTGAGTGAGCCGGAGGTGTATACGCTACAGGAGCAGAGATGGATGCATCTTGCGGGGTGCGCAATTCAGCATATGGGTGTAAATACGCTATATTTATGGGCGACTTTTTTGAGTGTAAAATAGGCTCAATATGCATCCAACTACACATTAGGCTCTCTGTTTTTACAAAAGGTAATTGTAGCATTTTATTGTAAGGAAAATGCTTGCCAGCATTTTGACCGTATAAAGCTCCTTTTCAAAACTACGTGCCTATCTCAGTACCTTACAGTATATGGTGCGCCCGCCTCAGATTTTTCTACCACAGCAAAAAAGATGCACACTAAACAACTTCAAAGAATGAGAGGAACTACAGGTGTCAGATTACGTCACAAATGTTCCACATTTATTAGTCCTGGATTTTTATCCTCTACAGTTCTATTCAGTCTTTAGTGACCAGAAGAGGAAAATCATTTTGCTAAAAAAATTAAATAAATGTAATAAACCAGGATTAAAAACAACGAAACAGTAAAAAACAACTTGTCTCCAAAGTTACATTGGCCATATGTGAAAAGTTAAATATACAGTTTGATCAGGCTATGTGTATTACATTTAAAACAAACATCTTTCTATGTGTGAACAACTGCTTCCCCAATGAATAATTAGTACATAGTCCAAGCATAGATTTGTAGTCGAGTCTCCTGATGTCACTTGATGCAGTGCTTAAAGTCAAGTATCAGCTTTGGGATCTTCCATCATCTCTACTACTGGAAGGTGCACAAAAATCATAATCTGAGTGTGGACGTAGACACAGAGTCTTCATAGTATTAACAATGGGCAGATAAACTTAGGGCCCGAGTCATTAAGGAGAGCAAAGCATAAAAAAGGAGTAACTTTGAACTTGGGCAAAACCATGTTGCATTGGAGGGGGAGGTAAATTTAAAATGTGGGGACAGATTTTTAGCTGAGGTAGGGCATATCCTAGATAAACTTTAAATTTCAGTGTAAAAATAAAGCTTTCAAATATTTGTGTGCTCCATGAAAAAATAGCCAGTATTTAACTTATGTGCAAAATAATAAACTAATTTGCATCCCTTGCATTGTAACATGGTTTGTCCCAGAAAAAATGTACTCCTTTTTTTGCCTTACTTTCCTTAGTGACTCAGGCCCTTAGTAAGTATGTGGTCAACAATATCTTTAACAACTGCTAGCTAGCAGCAAGGGCACAGAGAGGCAGCCCAGATCCGCCTAGGTGATTATTTTGTGTAAAGATAGAGCTCCATCCATACCCCTACTTCAACCAAATTAAAGGGTAGAGTGACTATGGGGAATAATAAACCCCTCATAGTGCTGGCTTTTGCTTAAGCTACGCACTCAGCCAAGGCGAGTCAGGACAGCCACTAGACTGTGCATACAGCACCAGCTTTCGCCTTGGCTGCACGCACAGCAGGGGGCCCCAAGATTGCCCGTGTGTGCCTAGCACATCTGTTTTTGACAAGGTTACAAAAAACAGACAACTATTCAATATGCATCACATTGATTTCATGGGGCAGGAGTTTCCAGAGAAAGAGCCACTTGTCCAATGTTTTTACGGGTTTTCATACACAAGAAAAGTAGACATAAAATATATAAAAAAAAAAAAAAAAGAATTTTTTTTTAAAAAAACAGGTTTATTTGCCATGAAACTCCAATTTTTCATAAAATAATCCAAGTTTCCAGCTAGCAAGGCTGTGGTTTATCAGGTTTGGGGCATAACCGCAAAATAAATAAATGAATGGAGCGTTGCTAGGGAAGAGTAGCTATGCTCAATTTTTTTCTTTTATTTATTTTTAAAACAAATTATTTGGGAAATACTGTGCTATGGTACCAATTTCACCCACTGCTTGGGAGGGAACATATTGAAAACGGGTTTTCCAAATGCAGAATATAAAACATTTTTGTCATCATTTTATTTTATAAACAGTCCCCATCATACTCAACTGACAAAGAATAAATGTCACTACTGATTTTGACACAGTTTTGAAGGCTCATATATTGCATTATTTCACTGTATATCTTATGACAGATTTGCCAAGATTAATTTGCTGTCAAGTCAGATTTCTGGTTCAATGAAACAATTATACAGATCAGATTTTTTTTTACTTTATTATATTTGATTTCCTTTCACATCTAAGCATCCAAGTCTCAAACTAAAATGCATAAAATGTAGACAATACTTTGTATTTTATTTCAGTCACATGATTACCCAATTTTGCTAGTTTACTAGTTGGGATATTTTCAGACTGCACCTAAAGTTTTAAAACATTTTACCAAGCAATTCTTCAAGAAATGCACCAAAAGCAAACATATTGTATGTTAGCTCACATATAACTCTAAAGAACAAGCTAGCTGACCTAAATGCTAGTCAGTACAGAATTAAACATTTCATACATTTATCAAGTAAATACACATCATCATATTCATATATTTTGCTATTCCCACTGCAGAAGGAGAGAAGGAAAGAGGGAAATGAAAGATGGATTTGATGGGCCACAAAAGGCCATTGATTAATGAACCAAAATGCCGTTATGTGCCATATTTCACTTAAAATCGCTCTGCACATGCCCACAACTGGGCCATATGCCAATGAACACAGCAACATCCAATTCATCTTTGAGCGCAAAGGACCCTTACTACATCCTGCGATTTCAGGGGCGGAGCGGAGGCGGGGACTGGACTTATGTACGTAGCCAATGTACTGTTAGGGCATGCCAAACTCAAGCGCACACAGCAATGTCTGATTCAATCTTTGGGCATATCAAAGGTACATGTTTTTCTGTTGTATCACTTGCACCAGCTACAGGTCAGGTGTAAGTACTGAGTGAAAGCGATAGCGGTCACTTATGTATGCTAGGTTAAGTGTTTGCAATCTGAAGCAACTGTAAAATGCATTTTATGTACAGAAGGCAATAATATGCTAGATGAATTGCATGGGAAAAAAAAAAGTTTTTTTTATTAACGATTATATTTTTAACAGATGACAATCATTGAATACTTTTTTCTTTTTCCTATTCTTTATGCTGGGACTTCATATTCCACATACGTACTTTACGTATCCTGCTGTGTACTGAGTTAAAGCAGAGCATACCTAGACCCGTATTCAAAAGACGTATCCTTAGATCCGCTTGTAGTTGCATATGGAAGTGCATATCCTAAAAATACATGCGATTTTAAAAAACAAGAAAACAATTTATGTTAGTTTTGTGTGCTTAATGAAACAGGCCTATAATATTTAATTAAGTGGGCAGGTATTGAAAACATTATTTAAGTCAACATGGCACATCACCACATACCTTGAATGCAGGTAAGCACCCTTGCAGAGAAATGCCTAATCTCTTGGAAGTCTGACAGATCTTACAGCAATTTGCGTGGTTCCCTAATTGATCAATTGGATGTTCTGGGTTACGTATTGTTCTTTGGACTAGGTTATTAAATAATTCCCATTTTTTTATTTAATTGAGCAAAACCCCACTAAGCATTCACAGTTCAATTTGCTTCCATTCATGCAACGTTTGTCTGAACACAAAGAAATAGGGACTAATACAAGTTTCTTCCTTAACAACCAAAGACAGGCTTGCAAATGAAATATACATGAGCCACTTTGGCTATTGGGAAACTATGGCCCTTATCAAATTGCAGCGATTTTATCTCTGACTGTCCAGATTCTTTTCTAGAATCAACCTTTTATTGGGGGACACCAAAAGGTTCCACCATGCTCCCTAAAGTTACTTCTAAAATAGCACCAAGCTAGTCTCATAATCCTTACATGCTTCTGATTTGGTATGTATGTACTTAAATAGGCATGAGCATTCTTGTGGGGTTTTCTCCCCAGTAATTCGAACCATTGCTGCAAATGCTTCTAACCAGTTCCCAAATGCCTTAGGCACTTAGTTTTTAGTCCATTATATCCCTCTTTGCTTTCATCTCTTATCAGATTTTGTAAACGTTGTCTTTAAATAATGGAAGCAATGTGACAATGTCCATATATACTCTCCCCTCCAAATTGCTTTCTTCATGTCTACTGCTAAATGAAAGTCTAGTTTTGGAGCTAAGCACACATAAAGCAATCTTCTAATTATCACCCGACACCTGTGCACCTGACTTGCTACTGGTGCAACTTCACTAGATTCTAACCACACTGTTGAAGCCTGGCCTGATGTATTTGAAAACGCCTCCCCTGCCACCTCTTGTCTTTGCTGCTATTACAGAACCTACAGATGCAGTCTTAGCATCATATTCCCTGACTGTTCCTTCATCTATATCTCTCGCACGTAGCCATGTTGCAGATGGACCCAATTGGCCAGCCAGACTGACAACTTGTCAAAACTCCTCTTTCTGACTTTGTTTACACATTTGTTCCCCTTACTTGTAAGACTGTGCCGTTACTGCAAGTAGCATATTCAATGGGAGTCTCAGGAGGTACCTCAATTAATTAAGTAGGGTTTGCATTAAAAAAATAAAATACAAAAATAAATAAATAAAACACCTACATTTTTTTCACTCTTGAATGCCTGCTGCAGTTCCTGTTCCAGCTCAAAGTCTAAACATCTGCAGGTGCTGCAGTTTGTCGACAACATTCACCTACAAGGCCATGCTGTGCAAGCAATGTGCAAAATACTTCTGTAAATGTGTCAACGGTGCTGACTGACCCTGTTGTGAGCCACAGTCTCTCACCTGCACCGTATGATGACCCTGCTGAACTGATCATAAGCCAGCAGTTACTTTTGCAATTCCTAATTTTACTGTCTCCAAACCTGCATTATGAGAAAAAGACAGCTAGCAACTAGGGGTGTGCACCGGCCACTTTTAGTGTTTTGGGTTCTGATTAGCTTGAGGTTTTGGGTTCTGATTGGTTTTGCCAAAACACCCCACTCAAGGTTTTGGTTCTGATTTAGGGTTTTGGGTTCTGATTTTTTTTTAAAAAGCATAAAAAGTGCTAAAATACATATTTTTGTTTTTTTTTCACTCCTACACTATTATTAACCTCAATAACATTCATTTCCAGTCTATTCTGAACACCTCACACCTCACAATATTGTTTTTAGGCCAAAAGGTTGCACCGAGGTAGCATGTCCTGGGAGTCATAGTAACAAGAACAGTACCTTTCCCTGATCTACTGATGTGCTTGTAACTCCAACAGAATTATTCATATAGATTGTAAACTCTTTGTCTGTCTTGTTTTATTGTCGTGTTTGTCCCCAATTGTAAGGCTCTATAGCGTATGCTGGCGCTATATAAATAAATGTTAATAATAATTAATTTTGTTTTTGGTTGATGTTGTTGGGGCAAATCAGGAACTCAATCTAGTTTCCTGTTCCAGCAGAAATGTCAGTCCAGAGGCTAAGACAACACTAAGTCACCTGAGAAACCCTTCCAGGCAAATGATAAGGCGGCGAGAGAGGGGGAGAGAGAGCCTTTAACGATCTAATTCGATATATGCTAAGAAGGAGTATATTATGAGATCTTTATATTTATATATATATATTTATTTTTATTATTACTATTTTTTATTATTTTTTGAGAAGTTTGAGCCAACAATCTGTAGTATTGATCTTTTTATACATTAGAATTATTGTTTTATACCTTTATCCTATTTTTAATATGTTATAGTATCTTTAGCTGTGCAGATCTGATATGTTTTGATGTGTAAAAACCATCTCTAGATACACCAATAACAAATCTTTATTTTGATTGGTGTCTATAAATGATGATTTGAAGCAGCGGATCTTACAATTAGGATTACAACTTTCACAGCTGAGTTACGAGTGACGTATTTAACAGCTGGTATTTTTTCTAAATGGGAACCTTTTTTCTAAACAGGAACCTTATTCCATTGCACCATTGTATCACATGATCAGCGATAAATGATTGCTTTACTATCCCCATGTGATTAGAAGCACTGACTATATAGAGAAGGCTGGTCTGTTATGATAATTACACCTCTGATGAAACGGCCAGAGTGCCGAGAAACGCGTCAGATATTTGCTGGATTCCAGTCAGTGATTGCAACAGCGGAGTTAGTAACATACCCCGGGGTTGAAGAAACTTTCTCCGTGATTTGAATGGTCAAACCTCTATTTATTACCGCTTGGAGGCTGAATCTCCATGACATCTGATTCCCTATTCGGGACTAACACTAAGTATACAACATCTTAAAAGGCATCTATGTTCCTCTCATAGAGAGGGTGATTTTCGTGTGCTCAAATTGGGATTTTATACACGAAGTCTGGTTCATATGAACCTCTTGAATTATCTATGAGTGATCTTTACTATTACATTAGATTGCCTATTCGGGACTAACATCAAATATATAACATCTTAACAGGCAACAATGTTCCTCTCATAGAGAGGGTGACTTTTGTGTACTCAATTGGGGATTTCACACACGAGGTTTTGTTCATATGAACTTCCTGTATTATTCATGAGTGACTTTACCATTATCATGGACTAAATCATCTGCGGTATGAGGATTTGTTTTTACATTCGTGTGCTCTAATACATTCATTTTCCAGGACCGAGCCGTGTATTTGTTGGATTATCATCTCACACACTTAGTTGTGTCTACAAGTTTCAACCTATACATATACACGAGTATATCCAATTATTATTACATCTGCTGTGAATCCATCTAGGGAATATTTTATGTGCTCTGACACATCTAGAGTGTTGAATCTGATATATGCCAGTTTTTTGTTATACCCAATACTGGCTATTGTTTTATAAATATGTGTAATGGTATATTTATATCATCTTTAAATACATATTATTTTATATAATAAATGAATTTGTAATTATTCCAACTAGTGGCTTACAGTTTTTTGCGCTCTCAGTTTTCTTTTTGTTTATGTTTATATCCTTAATCAGGTCCCAGAGCCTGTAAGGAGAGCTGCAACTGGCCATAGTTCTGTTTATTTTAAGTATCTAATAGGTTTTCAGAGCGCCCTCTTTATATATCTAATTTTGTGTTGTTGCTGTGTCTGGTTGTGTGGGCTGCTCACCCATTCAGTATTTATACCTATCAATACTACAGCTTGTAGGTTGTTGGCTCATTTTTTTTCAACAATAGGTCTATCTTAAAATGTATATCGGACAGAATTGAGAGGAGACAGGGCTATCTCTCTCGAGTAGTCCCTGGACCATCTCAAGTAGAATCTAATTGGAATGTGGAAATGTACCGTTTATTTAATAAATTGGAAACACTTTGCTTATCCGAAACAAGACATTGGTGGGACCAAGTTACATTACAAAAATATGTGGATGATAATATTATTCCCAGAGGTCTGCGGATAAATAAGATGGCTTCCTTTCAGAAAGATGTTAGCTTTACTAATGAATGGAATGTTATTCTGGATAATTGCTCAATCAGATTGATGAAACTTCTGATTCACTATAGAAATCAGAAGGTTGAGACGATACAGAAGGATATTGAAAAAGTTCAGGACTCTCTCAGAGATTATGAAAACTCTGATGGTTATAAAGAAAGGGACAATAAGATCAATAAGAGGGTTGTGGACTTTGAGAGAGCTTTGGTAGCTCGTAAAGATAGTAAACTTTTGAGAGATCGTACGGATTATGAAAATGATAGAGTTAGAACTTATAATAGGTTCCCGAGGGGAGAATCAAACAGGAGAGATAGATCTACTGGTCCTAGACAGTATGATTTCCACAATAAAGCTCGTCAACCATTTAATAGGAAGTTCAATACCCACAATACTCCCTCACCCTGGACTGCCCAATGGAGAGGTCCTAATAATAAATCAAAGAAGGATAACTCAACTTATAGACCTGCTCTAGATCGGGATACATATAATCCAGAACCTGATAGTGAATATGAGGATCCACCTCTGGATAAAACAGGAGCTCGAGCTCCATATAGAAAAGATACTAGACCTATGAGGAGGGACCCGCAGGAGAAAGCAGTTCCCCGCAGGAACATCGCGACCTCGTCTGCTACCTCTGCCTCTTCTTCCTCTTTTTTTTCTTTTTGTTTATGTTTTTATTCCAGGGAGAGATAGAGAAGGATGTGAGGTAGGGATGTTGAAGGGGCGGGACCCTTGGTTAAATATGAGGAACTGATATTTATGTGATAAATGGTAGATAAGGTAAATGTACTTATAGGACCCAGTTGTAGGGAGGAATCCAGAATTACTGGGACAGATATAGACCTTTACTGATAGCACAAGGACAAGGATCAAGAGGTTTTACAGCAGGTAGGGGAAAGGTGGAATCCTATTTTATAGTATAGCTAACACATTGTCATCCAGCCTATAGTGTCTCTTCTCCATGTAACAATCCACCCATCATATGGCCTTACCAGAGATATACAGCCGGGATTTCTAACAGAAAGAGAAATTACCATACAGTGGGTGACAGCAGTAAATCCTAATACTTCTAGGCAGGGCCGGACTGGCCATCTGGCACTTCTGGCAAATGCCAGAAGGGCCGATGGCTGGATGGGCCGGCCCGACTCCTCCCGTCTTCTTGGTGGCTGGTTCCTCCCCAGGAACCAGCCACCTCTGCTGCGCGCTCCTCAGGTCCCTCCCACGTTATGCTGTGCACTGGTGCACTGTTACACTGGTGAGTTTCCTGGGGGTTTTTTTGGGGTTTTTTTTTGTTTTTTTTTACTGAAGAGGGGGGGTGGCGGGGGGGGGCCCTCATTCTCGCGCAGGGGGGGGCAAGAGTGTGGTAGAGCCATGGGGTGCTGGGAAAGGGGGTGAGAGCCAGGGGGTGCTGGGAGAGGGGGCGAGAGAGCCAGGGGGTGCTGGGAGAGGGGGCGAGAGAGCCAGGGGGTGCTGGGAGAGGGGGCGAGAGAGCCAGGGGGTGCTGGGAGAGGGGGCGAGAGAGCCAGGGGGTGCTGGGAGAGGGGGCGAGAGAGCCAGGGGGTGCTGGGAGAGGGGGCGAGAGAGCCAAGGGGTGCTGGGAGAGGGGGCGAGAGAGCCAAGGGGTGCTGGGAGAGGGGGCGAGAGAGCCAAGGGGTGCTGGGAGAGGGGGCGAGAGAGCCAAGGGGTGCTGGGAGAGGGGGCGAGAGAGCCAGGGGGTGCTGGGAGAGGGGGCGAGAGAGCCAGGGGGTGCTGGGAGAGGGGGCGAGAGAGCCAGGGGGTGCTGGGAGAGGGGGCGAGAGAGCCAGGGGGTGCTGGGAGAGGGGGCGAGAGAGCCAGGGGGTGCTGGGAGAGGGGGCGAGAGAGCCAGGGGATGCTGGGAGAGGGGGCGAGAGAGCCAGGGAATGCTGGGAGAGGGGGCGAGAGAGCCAGGGGATGCTGGGAGAGGGGGCGAGAGAGCCAGGGAATGCTGGGAGAGGGGGCGAGAGAGCCAGGGGATGCTGGGAGAGGGGGCGAGAGAGCCAGGGGATGCTGGGAGAGGGGGCGAGAGAGCCAGGGGATGCTGGGAGAGGGGGCGAGAGAGCCAGGGGGTGCTGGGAGAGGGGGCGAGAGAGCCAGGGGGTGCTGGGAGAGGGGGCGAGAGAGCCAGGGGGTGCTGGGAGAGGGGGCGAGAGAGCCAGGGGGTGCTGGGAGAGGGGGCGAGAGAGCCAAAGGGGAAGCGGGTGCTGGGAGAGGGGGTGAGAGAGCCAAAGGGGAAGGGGGCGCTGGGAGAGGGGGTGAGAGAGCCAGGGGGAAGGGGGCGCTGGGAGAGGGGGTGAGAGAGCCGGGGGGGTAGGTGGTACAGGAAGATGTGTGAGAGCCAGCGGAGAAGGTGGTGCAGGGGGTTAAGTGAGAGGGACAAAGGAGAAGATGGTGCAGGGGCATAGGTAAAAGAAGGTGTAAAGTGAGAGACATCTTAAGAATTCGAATGTCAGGGATGCAGCCATCATAAAACACAAGTAATAATGAAGAATGGAAATGCACAGAGGGGACAAGCGTTAAAAAAAATAAAAAATCAAGCCTTCATACTCCATTCACTTATATTTTCTATACCCCCACTCCTAAATTTCTGCTTCGACCACTGCCCTCTATTCCTGCTCCCGACTGCCTGTGTGAGCCGACAGCTGCTGATCCCTCCTCGCCCAGCGCGCCCAGTAGGAGAACAGAACACAGGATGCCATAATCAGGTAAGTTCATATATTTTCTCGTGTGCAATATGTTTTTAACCATCCTTTCTTGAACTGGGGACACTACAGCGTATCCAATAATGTTTAACACTATGTATTGCTCATTATTGCGCTGTAATGTTTTTTGCATATTTATCTGTACAGAGATTTTTAATTAAGAGGAAAAAACATTGCTTGTCATAAATTTTATCTGTAATTGTGTCAATATATCTATTTTTGTTTGCATTGTAAATGATGTATTAAGCTGCTCTTGGGACTCACATTCAGTATCTGATATGCTGTACCAATTTTTATTTGTGAATGAGTTTTTGTCTGAGCTTTACTAATGATTTGGGGGCACTACTATGGCATAATGTTATTTGGGGTCACTACTATGCCATAATATGATTTGTGGGCACTTCTGCATGACCAAATATGAATTGAGGGTAATACAATGTGGCATAATATGACCTTGGGGCACTACGATGTGGCATAATATGAACTGGGCACATTACGGTGTGACATCATATGAACTTCTGCCAAAGGCAAGTCTTTCATTGTTGAATATGATGGGAGCCCAAAGAAGTTGCTGTATCGGGGCCCAAAATTCCTCTCGTCAGCCCTGCCTGTGAGTCAAGGGGGTAGATGTCTCCAGGTAAATAATCTAAATGTTTCCCATCTAATCAAACTGATGGATCACATCCAATTATTTCTCACCCACCTCCTCTATCCCCCTTAATTTATATACTGTGTTATTTAAATATATAGAAAAGACGCATATCCAATTACTGTAGTAAAACAAAAATATTTTTCTCTGACATTTTGCTGTAGATGGAAATACTTTTTATGCGGCTGTGTGGGTTCAACTGATCATTCAATAGTTATTTTTTTTTTAGATATATGTTAGTTTTATTTAATGTGGAATGATTCATGAAAATTCTGCCATTACTATTTAATTTAGGGAAAAGGGTACCTGTTACCTATATGTGTGTAAGTACTCTGTTCGTTGTTGCTATTTTGTGGGAGATTTGAAAAAAGCAAAACATTGTTTCCTACAGTGGCGCCTGTATAATTGGTGGTATTGCTGTAGTATGGGGTGGCGTGCTGGTGGCAATGTTGTAGTGTGTTTGGTGCTTAGTATTGCTAATAAGTAGGAGAGGGTTGTGCTATAATGTGGGGGGTGATGCTGGTTGCTGTAATGTGGGGGGTGATTCTGGACGCTGTAATGTGGGGGGTGATGCTGGTTGCTGTAATGTGGGGGGTGATGCTGGTTGCTGTAATGTGGGGGTGATGCTGGTTGCTGTAATGTGGGGGGTGATGATGGACGCTGTAATGTGGGGGGGTGATGCTGGACGCTGCAATGTGAGGGGTGATGCTGGACGCTGCAATGTGGGGGGTGATGCTGGACGCTGTAATGTGGGGGGTGATGCCGGTTGCTGTAATGTGGGGGGTGATGCTGGTTGCTGTAATGTGGGGGTGATGCTGGTTGCTGTAATGTGGGGGGTGATGATGGACGCTGTAATGTGGGGGGGTGATGCTGGACGCTGTAATGTGGGGGGGTGATGCTGGACGCTGCAATGTGGGGGGGTGATGCTGGACGCTGTAATGTGGGGGGTGATGCCGGTTGCTGTAATGTGGGGGTGATTGATGTAGTATGAGTGTGTGTGGGGGGTTATTTATTGCTGTAATTTGGGTACTAATAATGTATTGTCATGGTATTTATTGATGTAATTGGGGTGCTAAAAATGTAATGTTGAGGATCATTAGGAGAAATAAATACACGCCCCCCCCCCCCACACACACACTCATACTACATCATGTTGTACTGCGCCAGCATCAGTGTGCAACAATATTGTGCATGGAGCCCACAACACGTGGGCCTGTGTGCTTTAAATGCCAGGGCTGATTTTTAGTCCCAGTCCGGCCCTGCTTCTAGGTTTTCATTATTCCTGCCTGCTATCTATGCATCATACCAAATATGCTACACATGCACTACACAGAACTGCATTCCTTACTATACAGCGCAGGTAGGCACCCGATGTTCTCCAGCTGCTGCGGAACTATAAGTTCCAGAATGTCTCATAGATAAGTTACTTCATATCATAGAACAGAGGTAAGCAACCTGTGGCTAAATGCTGCAGGGCACGCTGTGACTTGTAGTTTAAAAAAAGCAGGTGAGGTAAGGCTGCCTACAAGTCACATAAAGTACAGCAGAGGGCATCGTATACAAAAGTAATGAGTCCATATATAACTGATTACATCACTGCCTGAAGATTATAACATTGTTCAGAGGATTACCATAGTATAAATGTTACTCATGTAGTTTAATCCTTCAATAGTCCAACTAGTTGTCTGAGTACTATATTTCTCATAATCATACCAGCAATGGACCTGTATGACTGGGACATCAATGGGATAAGGTTCATACACAACACCTGTACCAAGGTCCATAACTGTAACTGATCTGCTACTGACAGAGTCACTGTTTTCAAGCAATCACTGTCATTTTACAAAACTAGTGATATCATTAAAACAGGCACATTTTGGACACCTTCGAATGAATTTTGAGAATCCTGACTGTTAACTCCATATCACCAGAAAAAGATAATCAAGCCTTATTATAACAATATCAAAATTCCAAGATCTATTCTACCTACTGAATATATGAATCAGGAGGATGTCAGTTTTACTGATCTGTATTTCTCATTTGCTGACACCTAGAAAGTTAATGTGATTTTTTTTTTTTATTGACTAAAAGTAAAGGTACTGACAGCAACAGTGATCTCTAATCCGAGCTATTCCATACACAATCTCTTTAGTCACAATCTTAATACAGACATTGTAGCAGAAATAGAATGTGGGTGTAAGTGTGACCTGACATACCTAAGATGAGCAGCATGATGTAGCCAGCGGATGACAGCAGCATTCTCCTGGCTTGTTCTCGGTAGCTGGTGGCAGAGGCGGCTGCGGGCAAGTACCTGGCTGTGGTGACTGGGTGACCCCTTTTAGTGTTACCGATGTGACTCTCCAGGCAGAAAATTGGCTCACTCACTTTGTTCCCACGGAGTTAAAGAGACAGCCAATTCAGTCACTGGCTTGTATCTCCACTGGCCAACCAGTCCAAAACATGTGGATTAGGGCACACACAAACAGCTAATAAATATATTATTACACCATCGCTGGGAAAATAGATATTCTGTGAATGGCTCTCACACATCTTTATTCACTGTTCATTGAGGGATTGTTACAATGTAAACTGTGTGATTTCCATTCTGATATGAGAGGTGTAATCTGCCAGGTGTTTTATATCCAATGCTTGTACAGACCCGTCCTGGAACAATTCCGGAACAGCCGGGGAGAGATCTAAAATGTCACAGCAAAAACACTGCAGAGAGTGAAGTTCCCCTGCACAGAATTAAAGTGTCCCGTCTATATTCCTGGTAAGCCCAGCAGTTACCCCCTCGCCTGTCTGACACCCCTGTATGTATCCTGCTTATAGGGGGACAGGCTAAGGTTTGGCGCTGTCTCTTCTGGTCCCTGGAGGTCTTCTTGGTAAAACTTTCCTGTGCGAGGATCTGCACTAACCAGGACAGAGAATACACAACCTCCCACTTCCATGTACAATGCCCGAGTGAAGATGGCGGCGGCAAGCGGGGAATTTAAAGGATCAGAGTATCGCGAGATCCGGCGGCGGGATAATGACTCAGCCTCGTTTTCAGATTTGCTAAGAGCCGGAAATACCCGAACAGTGCTCGGATCCGCACTGTTCGGGGCTGCTCGGATAGCGGAGATCCGAGCCCGCTCATCCCTGCTAGCAACATGATGGCAATTGCAATTGCATATTACACAGCTCCCTTTCCTTTTGCCATACAAAGTTCCATTTTGCAATCTCAACGTCTGCCTGCTGGCAACTCAGACTTAAGTGCCCACTCTATCGCCCAAGACTCAAGCCCTGAGTGGTTCAGGCATGTTTAAAACAAGCTTGGGGATTTTCTTCCTCCACTCACGCCTTCGGTTGTTGATAGAGGCAGATGTTACCTCCATTTGTTCTGCTACAAAGAGAGGGATGTGAGCACTAATTTTGCTTCTATGTGCCTCCTCTTCCCTCTCCTTCCACAACTATAGAGAGACACCACAAGGTCCCGCACTGTCTTACATGGCCTCTTCAGGGGAAATCTTGCAATTTTTCCTCCTGAACAATCATGAGCCACCTAACGACACCTATCGGGTGCTGGGCTACAAGGGAAATCAGAATTTGATCACACAGTTTATGGAATGTAATTTAAGGTGTACTGCTTACTCCAAAAAAAGTACAATAATGGTACTGTACAAAACTGCAAATGTTTGTGTGAATGAATAATTATATATATATATATATATATATATATATATTGGTGTTGCAGACTAGTTCGGCGGTTGAGCAGGCAAAGTTAATTGCTTGCAATGGGTTACTGCACATTTGTACAGTTAGTAAGTGCTCCGTGAAAAACAATTATAAAGAGTGTAAAAAGTGCAGTCAGGAGGTAAAAATGATAATTCAATAGTTATTTTTTACTGTATAGCTCATATGATTCTTTCATTGGCTACACACGTGGCCAGATTGAATGGTATTTCTACCCAAGCAGACGGATCTTTTCTAGTGTCACTGGGGCTGTTAGTGTGGTCGCAAATTACCAGCACACAAAGGCTAATTGTGTCTATTTTCCATTTGCCAACACATCCAAAAATTATCTGATCTATTATGATCAGATTATCATTAGGGTATGAAGATCACCGGAATTACATGAGGCAAAATTAGACCAACTGCCCAGTGTTGCCTTAGATATCGCAGGGTGTTTTGAGCATTTTTCTGTACTTGCAAGGTTTGGGTAACACATAGCGTTAAGGGACTGGAGGACCATCGGGCCTTTTGTGCAGGTAATATTTTTGGGCATGTACACACATGTATGTGCAAAAACAGCTAGTTCTTTCCCAAATACTGCACATCATAATGTTATCTTCCAAAAACTGAACTGGTGGATAGTTTTGATGTTTAGGCATACCTGCCTACTTTTGGCAAGTTGTATCTGGGAGAGGGGTGTATCTAGAGAGCGGGAGGGGGGCGGTTCGCGGCCACGCATCAATTTGGCTCCGCCCCGTGTCAAATATGCTGTTTTGTCGCGGGGCGGGGCCAAAATGACGCAATTCACCACAAAACACGTCATTTTAGCCCCGCAATTGTGGGATGCGGGAGACTTGCCAGCTCTCCCGGGAGTCTGTGAGACCGACCCGAATTTCAGGAGTCTCCTGAACATTCCGGGAGAGTTGGCAAGTGTGTGTTTAGGAGAATATTGGGTGTACCATAAAATAAGACATTTGCAGGTCATGCCTTGCTGAATGTATTATTTATCCTTTACCATACAGTGAGTCAGTATACACTGAATATATAACAGTATTAATAATAACAATATGTGGCACTTGAAGTACACATAAAATGCGTATATAAATTTTATAATTATATATATATATATATATATATATATATATATATATATATATATATATATATATATATATATATATATATATATATATATATTTATTTTACACAGAGTCAGTAAATTAGGGCATATTGTTTATGAGCCATTACCAAAGAGACATAGCATGCAATATCCTTGTGTGTTGCGCATGAAGGCTTAAATACATTATTTTTTTAGCGCACAGACAAAAATATCAAGTTATGCAATGTAGGTCTACGGTGGAGAGGGAAAAAAAACGTGGCTTATTTGCCACATTAGGGATTTATGGAATGAATGTTGAAGAATGTGTGAAAAAGAGAAGAGATCAGTTTATTTGCACATGTGGGATAAACATGTATTAACTGTCAGCAATTGAGGCACTGTACACAGAAGCAGCCAATGAAAGAACAAACCATGACCGAGCTCAGTTTATAGAACATAGTCATGCCAAGAATACATTTTTACATATATAGAAAATGCCAGACATTCTTGTATATGGACCTAGGTTTCATTTCCCATGCACAACAGGGAAGCACCTCAGTAGAAATATCTAATGAACACGCTGACATTCCTCAGAATTAGTTCGCTAGAAGTTCAGCTGAATTATACGTTCATTTATACAGGAGGATACAAGTTTGGTGTTTTGAACTGCCTTCCTCCTCAATTTTTGGACCCTCAGCTCCCTTCCAATAAGGCCAAATCATTCTCCCAATTAGATCAGATGGATCACTAGGCTAGACACCAAAACAGTGTCAGACAGGAACATCACATATAATTAAGATTGATAGAAGGGTTTTAGGACAAGAAAATTATGGGCTATACAAAAAAGGTTAACTTCACATCCTGCAAGAAGACTTGGAAAAAAGCCTATAGGATCTTGGAAAATATTGTCAATATATAAAAGAAAACAAAATAAATACAAGAAAATAGGAAGAACAAATGAAAATATCTTGTGAAAGAATGATACAAGCTGAAGGCCGCTGATGCAATAGGAGAACTAGAGCCAAAACTGTAGCAATGCTGACTACAAGCATTCTTTACGATGTATTAATAGACAGTGGAGTGCCACTGTACAGCTGGCCATAAAAGTGCAATTTAGTAGTTTTAGTCTAAATCAGCAGCACACCACCAAAACAACAGCCAATTCCAATCAACGTCTGAATAAAATTTATCAGATGTCATATCTGGATAGCCAGAAAATCCAATTGATGACTCTGTGTGCAGTCTTTGGCCAAACATACCTATTGGGTACAGGCAAATAACTGGTAGCATGTGGTGAAAACTCAGTTTACTTTAGAACTGCCTGTGTATGGTGAACCCTATACATATGCAGCTATAATGCACAGCAAGCTTCTAGTGTAAACAACACACCTTTGAATGAATGGGGATTTATACAAGGTAGACAACAGGAAGAAATACATTGGAGCAGACTATTAAGTGCAAGTTGTGCAGTGTTTTGCTTATCAGCCTTCATGTGCACACTGACACATCTGGGAATGTGCTCTGTTTCTACTTGCTGGTGTCTTGGTTACTGCAGAGCAACAGGTGATATCACTGCACTCACTGGATGAAGCATGCTCCAGTAACCTGTCCAGCCGTCGTTTGCTTGCCTTCAAATTCATACACATATGCTCCCTTCAGAGAACAGTCACTGTGTTCTTCAAGGAATAAGACAGCACAGATGGCTAGTATTGACCATGTTTTTTCAGTACCCAAGAAGAATGATTATTACATTCAGACAGCCAAAAACCCTACTTTGAATACATTTTATATGAAGCCTTCTTTTAACTAAAGCACACTATGAGTATCTGTTTGTACTATAAAGCTCTGCTAGCAAACAATGACAACATTCTTCTTGGAAACAATGAAAAAAAAAAAAAGACTTTGCAGAATTACAGAATTATTAGTGACCATTGACTGTTTCCTGTAGTTTATTTGGTTCTCTTGCTCGAATGTAGGAATATAGTTTAATCTGATCCTCCACACTCCACCATTGACAGGCCTGTTGGGCTTAAGGCAGCTAAGCTATTGGTAGCTTGTTTTGTGGGGGCCCAAACAAATCTGGCACTCCTTGTCGCTGGAGTACTTGCTTTTTTAAAAATGTACATGTCCTTTTCAAAATCTTACATAAGGGTGGGTGGGAGGGCCCAAGGACAATTCCATCTTGCCCCACTTTTCTTTTCTGCCACTGCTGTGTGGCAATGTTTCTATGAACTGCCGTGTGTTTGGGTCGTTGCTCTGTCGCTTAGTATCTAGCCAGGTCGCTGCAGTCTTTGTCCGAAAGTGAATAAAAATAATATGGTGACCTGTGAGGTGGTCAAAATTGACTACAAACGACTGGAAATTAGGGTTTTTGAGGTTAATAATAATGTAGGAACAAAAACAGAGCAAGATTATGTGATTTTAGCTATTTTTCTAAAAAATACAAATCCAAAACCAAAACACGGGGGTCAGTGAACATCTCCAATTTGTGCACAATATTCATTGCAATATGTAATGAAAATGATAGTGTCAGAAATGCAGTTATTGTTAAATTGTTCTTGCTATTGTTATTTCCGCTATAAGTGGAGACCTAAGTGGTGGTAGTTAGTTTTACGGTACTGACTACCCCGACAGATGACAGCACGACATGAGGAGCCTAACTGAAGCGTAGGCCGACCTGCAAAAAGAAGTACTTATCGGAATGCAGGTGTGTTCAGATGCCGACTCGCTGTGTTGCCGGCTCCCGAAAATGACATCAATCTCAAGCATGACTTGCCTTTAAGGCAGCAATGGACGGAGTCGCCTGTCATTTATGACATGTAAGTACCATTTTTGGGGTTCGGGGTGTTAGGGATATTAGGGTTAATCAAACCCTAATGATTCTATTCTACCTATGACGCTGCCCAACTGCTCTACAGACTACCAAGAACTATGCTACCCTTCTGTGTCCCTGTGTGAAATGGCCCTCGATTGCCGTGAAGGGCGTTACTTATAGAATCCAAAAATCACGAGATCCGACGACGTAATGATGACGTTTTGCCTTGTTTTCAATCCCGAGGGCGCGCAAAAGTTTACTCGGATCTGCTAAGTTCAGGGGTGTTCGGTTCTCGGGGAACCGAGCCTGAGCATCTCTACTTTTAAGGCAGCACATGCTTTGCTACTGTAAGTATTTTAAGGATTTTGAAAATGTGTCTGTACTTGTATATTACATCATTTTATATGGTAAACACACTAGCTACTTTAAGTTCCATGGATATTACAAGCCACCAAGGAGTTCAGCGACCATATCAAAGAACCATATAAAAGTGTTTTTATACCAGTCGTAGAAATATGAATTTATTTACAATATCTGTAATAATTGAAAGTAGGAATAGTAATAACTGAAGTGATGACATCAAAACTCATCAGAAGTCACTGTTGTTTATACAATTATTTACAGCTGAGTTTACACATAATAAAGTAAAACATAGGTGTGCTTCTTTAACAAAAATCACTCTGGTTACCTTTAAAACATGCTTGTTTACTCTCCCAGAATGGGAGACTCCAGAATTTCAGAGAGTCCTCCCAGACCCAGAAAAGTAGGCACCCTCAGCAGATCCAGGCGGAGACGGTGCTTAATAACTTGTGTCATCATCTCGCGCCCCCCAATGTGCGTTGCCGTAAATCTCTGCATTACATGGCAGGAGGGCAGAGCCACATTAATGCGATAGCGTCACCATTCCCCCTCCCGCACTTGCCAGAGTGGAAGTAATAAAAGTTGGCAAACATATGTTTTAAAAAGGACATTAATATTCTTCATTTCTGTGTTTCTGGATTTTCTGCTTAGATTGGGGCTCAAAACCCTAATCAGAACTGGTCTCCACGTAAAATGAACAAAGATGCTCTGCTCTCATAGTGGTTTTAAAAGATCAGCTCCTCCCTCAGTCCATCTCCCACTGGAGTTCCTCCGAAGGGCAGTTACATGCCAAGAGGGGAGATCTTTACATGTGGCTGTCAATCATAGCTTATTCAGGGATAGCCAGAAATTCTTATACAGATCAGAGTTTACTCTTGAACATCACAATAATACATGCATCAGAGTATACATTCATCTACCTGTATGATCAATAAATACAAAAATTATTAATTATGTGGGACAATATTCCATTCTATTTTTTCCTCAACAGGTAGAGCTTTCTGCTTGACATATTAGGTGTAATTCAGTATGAATATGCACAGTAAGTTGCTCAATAAGAATGATAAAATAAAATTGCTTTGATGTGGACATTTCGTATTTTAAAGGTCTGACCATGTGCACTGAATTCAGTATGGACGGTCATAATTTCTATCTGACATGATCTGATAACAGGCATGCTTAGTGCCTGCTAGCTTAGTATAGACCTCCTCCTATGAATCAACAGTAGGGTACCTGGCTATAGAAAACTCCTTTGTTACCTACCTACGGTTACAGCAATGCATATTTCATATTTTAATCCCCGATTGTATTAAAAACTATAAATAAAACATTTTTGCTGTTTTGACACAATCTGGTTGAGACTATTAGACATAAAAAAACTTCTCTTTCATTACTCAAACTTTTTGTAACAGAGGGTTGTATCGCAAACATCTATAAAAGGCACACATTCACACTCTTCAAATGTCTGTAAAACGCACGCAATCCACAATATAAACCCATCTCCCACAATAATTCTTGATCTTTCCAACTGATTTACTGACTTATACCAAAGTGACATATTCTTAGCCTTTACCAAACTCTGTGTTTTCACTCCTATGTTCCTCCATCACGAGTGACCTTCTTGAGTTGGTGACCTACATTGGTCTATATCTCCTCTATGTTATTGGTTTTTACCTATTCACAATGTGTTGGGCTCTAAAATTACCATCTTCCACTTCTTCTTCATGGACACCAGCAAGGCGCTAACATTCCTTATCAGTCAAATCAAAATGTTGGCAGGACATTAATACATGTAAAAAAAAGTGTAGCTAAAAAATCCAGCGTAAATGAAGGACATTTAATAATAATAAAAAGGTTAATTAAAATTAACTACTAGCACATCTGGCTGGTAACGGAAAACTCAATAGACCAAGCTTTAATATTAATTTTAATACATTTATTTCTATGTGTTTTTTAAGACATTCTATGAGCTTAGTTAAACATGGTGGGGAATTCCTTTTTTGTACTTTAAATCAATGGAAATTGTTAAAATTGCTACTTCATATATTAAGGAAATGGGGCAAAGGAATACATTAATTTGAGGGATGTATTTCTAGTGGTCTTAAGCAATGTAAAAAAAAAAAAAAAAAAAAAAACAACAAACGTTTAAGGAAAAATACAAATAATTTTGTTAGATACTCTCTCAAAATCCTTACCACTGTTTGTGGAATAAGCTATGGAAACAATATATACAAAGCACCAGATATTGTTACAAGCCGCGGCTCCCTGACAGGCCGCCGCGGCTGACTTACGGTTCTCTCCTTGACGACCGGTACGTCACTTCTGCCCTGCGCGTCCCGGTTGCCTAGGCAACAACCGGGACGCTCTGCCTCGCCTGGCACAGCGCCCGGCCAGCTGTCCTACAGCCGGGCGTCTGCGCGCAGAAAAAAGTAACACACTAAGATATATGAACTGGCAATGGTTTTAATGAGCCAGTGAGTGTAGTGATCAGCGGCAGCTGTCTTATGAAGAGGAACACCCAGCTGCACTGAGCATGCAGGAGAGGAATCGCATAGTGAGCATGCTCAGGAACTTAGAAAATATCCCACTAATCCAACTGAGCATGCCCGGGGATGATATTCTGCACTATGGGAGGAGTCTCGCTGCACTCTGCTCCTATTGGTTCCTCTCACTACTTAAGGCAGTGATGACTGAGCCTCACTGCCAGTTATAGCTTCCTGTGTAGCTAGGCTCCTGTTCCTGTTTCCCTGCTCCTGTGCTGTACCTCTAGTTTGGATTTCCCGTGTATGACCCCTGGCTTGTTTCTGGACCTCGTTGTATTGCCTGTGACCCCTGACCTTGGCTCATTATCTGGTATCGCTGCCTGCTGCCGGCCCTTGACCTTTGCTTGGATCTCACACTGCTGTACTACTTCGCTACCTCAGGGTTTTCCCCAGTCAGTGCACATTACACGACCCTCCGTTCTTCTGCAGCCAAGTCTGTCCCCACCACTAGGGGCTCCAGCGAACACCAGACTTCGAGCAGACTCCGGGTTTTGTCGTGCTGACTGAAGGAGTTCCTAACAGATATGTACATAATTTACATACATAAGACAGCACAATGAACATACGATCTTAATAGGAAACAACCTTCCCCCCAAAATTTCAAACAAGTCATATGAAGTGGTGTTCATTAATAATTTAAGAAACCATGCAAGTACAGCATTTACAGATATTTTCCTACTTTTAAAACCAATTTTTGCTTTATCCCTTTGGTTCTCATTGTAAGTGTAGAGCAATATATTCCCGTTCAGTGTTTGAGCACCTACAACACCTGCTAGTGGATTACTGACCTGAAAAATATTGTAATAGCTTTGGCAAAGGACACTAACATGGTAACTACTGTACCACAGCCGAGAGGAATCAGCATGAACACTAATCCCTAGCCAAGTTTTCCAGCTTTTACATCAAATAGTGGTTTAAATGTTTAGAGAGACTTTTACAGACACTGCTAAATGTGATGTAATTAAGACCTTTATATAAATAAAGTACAGTTTCTAATTAAACCGTATCCTACCCCTATGTCAAAGTGATATAAATGTATGGACCAATTGCTTTTCAATAGGTGTGCAGCATTCTCACATGATCTTAAGAAAAAGTTTTACATCAACAATATTCATCCCATAATAAAAAAAAAAAAAACAATGCAAATTACTGCAACATACTCTCAAATTAATTTAAATTAATTCACCAAGTGAATATAAAGTCCTCCCAAATATATAGCACCTAAATGAACATCACACCAACAATCCAGTTTTTCATGAGAAAGTCCCGTTTTAGTGTGACAATGATGGCCTTGTGTGGTGAAATCTGGCATAGCTAAACAAATCATGGACATGCTCGGGTTAGTATACTAGTGTGGTATAAAGCGTCCCAATTCTGAGATCAGGAATTTTGGAAGGCAGGTAATACTAAGCCCCCAATGATAGTACTCTCTCCACAAAGGTAAAGGAAAATAGCTTAAAACTATAACCCCTCCCAAAGTTGTATAATTACTATTAAACCATGCAAATAATTTTAAATGCAACTAAAATTAATCTAATTATATTAAAAGTCCTTGATATTACTGTCTGTCACGAACACTCCAGCCTGTCCCAGATACAGCAATCTGAACAGCACATTTTAGTCGCGATAGACCCCCTCAAACAAATGAACACTGTACTACTGATACAAGGGATTTTTAAACCATTTCTTGTTGGTTCTTCACACCCCACCTTATGAATTTTATTTTCACCTAAGTTAGATGGATGCCCAAAATGACACAGGGCTTTCGTAGCAAATTATGGATGTTCCGAGACCTGGCATTTCACAAGACCTGGGTTCTCACCTCTGATCGTTCGGCCTGGCTAAGTCTAACTCCTCTGCATACACAAACTACTCAGAGATTTTATCTGTCTCTGGGTCTGGCTACTTTCAAAAGACCATTGCCTAGGTCAGACTCAGGTCAGTTAACCAAATACACTTTGAAAGGTTACATAAAATATTCACAGTGTTATACAGAAATTCAACAGAAAATAACAATCAGTCATTAGATAAACTACATTTCGTCACACTGTCATCACCCCCAAATGAATCAGCATCCAAATAAAATTCCTGAATACTTCCCAGGTGCATACTTCACAAAATGTGAAAAGGAAACATTGTGATACAAAGCCCTTGTTACGATTTTGATGCCTTAGTCAGTATTAGCACAGGCTTACCTAGGGCGCGGAGTCTAACGGCCTTCCGGTCTTCACCAAGAACCACCGCAAGGTAGTGTGGGCTTAGCTGCCGAAGAACCGCAGGTCGCGGCCCCCAGATTAGCCTACTGACGTAAGGGAGAAAGTTCTAAGTGATGGCAGGCAGACAAGAAAATAGACAATGCGGTGCAAGTACAGGCACTAACCGTTAATTCCAGGCGTAGTAGGTCTGGAACAGTAACCGGTAGATGCACGGAGGCAATGGGTGCGTGGCAGGATCCAGAGAATAGTTGGTAACACAGCCGGGTCGGTACACAGAAGGTATCAGGTATCCGGTGCCAGAGGGAGATCCAGAGAATAGTTGGTAACACAGCCGAGTCGGTACACAGAAGGTATCAGGTATGCGGTGCCAGAGGGAGATCCAGAGAATAGTTGGTAACACAGCCGAGTCGGTACACAGAAGATAGTCCAGTTGCGTAGTGCCAGGGATAAGCCAAAGAATAGTCAGGTCACAGCCAGGTAGGTACACAGGAGTAGGAGGAATAGAGGGGTTAACAGGGAGCAGGTTCACAGGAGTCAGGACACAGGAACTGTAGCCAGGAACAGGAAACACATTGCTCTGACACAGGCAGCGTGTCAGAGCAGGGAAGATATAGGAGTTTGAATTCCCCGCCCAGGAGTCACATGATCAGCAGCAGAGAGAACCCGGAAGTGCGGCAGCGCTAACAGAAGAAGCGCTGAAGAGATGGACACCGCTGTCAGCTCCCGCTGACAGCGCAGCGGAACGGGAACAAGGTAAGTTCCTAACAGTACCCCCCCCCCTTCAGGGGTGGCCTCCGGACAACCTATAAGGCTTTAGAGGGAACTTGGTATGGAATTTCTTCAACAAACTCGGAGCATGAAGGTCTCGTGCAGGAATCCAAGAACGCTCTTCAGGACCGTAACCTTTCCAGTCAACCAGGAACTGCAAGGAACCTCTGGAAATCCGAGAATCTAGAATCTCCTTCACCTCAAATTCCTGATCTGGTGCAGAAATAGCAGCAGGAGGTCTTCTTGAAGAGAAGAATTTGTTAACAACAAGTGGTTTGAGAAGGGAAATGTGGAAGACATTGGGAATCCTCAAGGTAGGGGGTAATTTTAATCTAAAGGCCACCGGATTAATGACCTCAATGATCTTGAAGGGACCGATAAATCGGGGAGCGAATTTCCTAGAAGGAACCAACAAGCGAAGATTCTTTGTAGACAACCACACTTTGTCACCAGGAGTAAGTAGTGGAGACGGTCTTCTTCTTTTGTCAAATGCTTTTTTACTGATGGCAGAGGTGTGAAGTAATTTGCGTTTGATAAGATCCCACCTAGACGAGAAGTCCGATAGAAGGGAATCCACTGCAGGAACCCCAGAAGCGGTTAACTCTTTGAAGGGTGGAACTTTAGGATGAAATCCCTGAAGAGCAAAAAAGGGAGAAATGGAGGTAGAGTCGTGTGAATTATTATTGTGGGCGAATTCTGCCCAAGGTAATAAATCAACCCAATCATCATGTTTAGCTGAAATGAAACATCTGAGGAATTTCTCCAATTCTTGATTCGTCCTTTCCGTGAGACCATTACTTTGCGGATGATATGCAGAAGAGAAATTTAACTTAATTCCACAAAGACGAGAAAAGGCCCTCCAAAATCTTGCCACGAACTGAGTTCCTCGATCAGAAACGATAATATCTGGACAGCCATGTAGGCGGAAAATTTCTTTAATGAAGAGTTGAGCCAGAATAGGAGCAGAAGGGAGACCTTTTAATGCCACAAAATGAGCGGCTCGGGAAAGGCGATCGGTGACCACCCACACTACTGAGAACCCTCTGGAGGAGGGTAAATCTGTGATAAAATCCATGGAGAGATGACTCCAAGGTCGATCCGGAATTGGCAGAGGCTGCAGCAGACCGTATGGAGCTTGAAGAGGAACTTTATTCTGAGCGCAAGTGGAACACGCCGTCACAAACTGTCGAACGTCCGAACGGATAGCCGGCCACCAATAACTACGGGAGATAAATTCCAAGGTCTTCTTTATACCGGCATGACCAGAAAAACGGGAGGCATGAGCCCATTTAAGGAGTTTAGTTTGGAGATGTGGAGGAAAAAAAGTCTTCCCGTGAGGAATGATCACCCGAGTAGGAGTAGTAGCCAAAATACATTCTGGATCTAGAATAGACCTAACACTCTCTTCTTCGGTATCCATAGAATCAAAGGAACGAGAGAGAGCATCAGCCTTCTTGTTCTTGGACCCTGGTCTGAAGGTAATGATCATATTGAATCGTGAAAAAAATAAAGACCATCTGGCCTGACGGGGATTGAGGCAGGATGCAGTTTGTAGATAAAGCAGGTTCTTGTGATCCGTAAAAATAGTAACAGGAAATCTGGCTCCCTCCAAATGATGTCTCCAGGCCTCCAAGGCCAATTTGATAGCAAGTAGTTCTCTGTCTCCAATGCCGTAGTTTTTTTCGGTGGATGAGAATTTACGAGAAAAGAAGACACAGGGAGAAAACTTTCCAGTAGAATTCTTCTGAGACAAAATAGCTCCTACTCCAGTGGAGGATGCGTCAACTTCGAGAAAAAAGGGGAAGGAAGAATCTGGCTGTTTTAGAATAGGTGCCGATATGAAGGCTTCTTTAAGATACTTGAAGGCCTCTACCGCCTCTGGTGGCCAGGTCTTAGCGTTGGCAGATTTCTTGGTCAGGGAAGTGATGGGTGCAATAACAGACGAAAACCCTTTGATAAAGTGGCGGTAATAATTAGAGAACCCAATAAAACGCTGGATGGCCTTAAGTCCAACCGGTTGGGGCCAATCAGAAATCGCCTTTAATTTCTCAGGGTCCATACGTAATCCGGAGCCAGAAACCACGTGACCAAGAAAAGGAAGATGCGTTTTTTCAAAGACACACTTGTCCACATTACAGTACAGATGATGCGACCGAAGCCGTTGAAGAATCAAGGAGACATGATGGCGATGAGTAATAATATCAGGTGAAAAAATAAGAATATCGTCTAGGTAGATGACAACAAATTGATACAGGAAATCCTGAAAAACTTCGTTAATGAAATTTTGAAAAACCGCAGGAGCGTTACAAAGTCCAAATGGCATGACAAGATACTCAAAATGCCCATCGTGCGTATTGAACGCCGTCTTCCATTCATCCCCTTGTTTAATACGGATAAGGTTGTAGGCCCCTTTCAAATCCAGTTTAGAAAAAATTGAAGCTCCCTTGATCCTATCAAAGAGTTCAGAGATTAATGGTAAGGGGTACCTATTCTTTTTCGTTATGGCGTTGAGGCCACGGCAGTCTATGCAAGGACGCAATCCGCCGTCCTTTTTTACGAAAAAGAAACCTGCTCCTGCTGGTGACGAGGATTTCCGGATAAAACCCCTGTTTAAATTCTCCTTAATATATAGGGACATGGCCTCTGATTCGGGTAGAGATAATGGAAATACCCGTCCTCTAGGTGGTATCTTATCCGGCAACAATTCAATGGAGCAATCCCAAGGTCTATGAGGGGGTAACTTGGAAGCCTCCTTTTCACAAAAGACATCAGAAAACGAATGATATTGAGGAGGAATACCGGAGGGTGTTGGAAGACAGCCCATAGCGGGTCTATGAATCCTGGGAAGACATCCGGAATGACACTCTGAACCCCATGCAAGAACTTCCGGTTTCTGCCAATCTAAAGTGGGGGAGTGAAGTCTGAGCCAAGGTAGGCCTAAGATCAACGGGTTGATAGCCTTTGGAATGACTAAGAAGGAGATTTCCTCAGTGTGCAAGGCTCCAATGCGTAGAGACATGTTGACAGTTCTGTTCTTAATGGATCCTCCAATGATACGACTGCCATCTATAGCTGTAATGGCAATAGGTGGATCTAAGGGTTGCCTAGGCAATGATAACCGCTCTACAATGTCAGCTCGTAAAAAGTTCCCCGCTGCACCGGAGTCAATAAGCGCTGGAAGAGACAATTGTTTATCAGTATATTGCAGAATAACTTGGATAGAAAAACTAGAATCCATAGGAGAGAGAATGTTCATACCTAACTTAGTCTCTCCATCATCAGTTAGGTCCGATCGTTTCCCGGGCGCTTCCCACATTGACTCAGGACATGACCGGGTTCCCCGCAATAAAGGCATAAACGATTCTTGAACCGCCTCTCTCTTTCCTCCTGGGATAAACGTGCTCTTCCCAACTGCATAGGCTCTTCCTCCGGTGTAATAGGACTTTGGAAGCGAGGAGCCAAACGGAAAGTAGATCGACGGGAACTCTCTCTCTCCTGAGTGCGTTCACGGAAACGTATATCAATCTGGTTACAGAGAGAGATCAAAGCATCCAGGGTAGTGGGTAACTCTCGGGCTGCTAGCTCGTCCTTAATACGATCGGACAAGCCTTGCCAAAATGTGGCCACTAAAGCTTCATTGTTCCAACGAAGTTCGGCCGCCATAGTGCGAAATTGAAGGGCATACTGGCCCAGAGTAAGGGTACCCTGGCGCAGACGGAGGAGTCCAGAAGCTGCACTGGAGACTCGTCCGGGTTCATCAAAGATGCGTCTGAAGGTTTCCAAGAAAGTGGCACAATTATGGAGAATGGGGTCATCATGTTCCCAGAGAGGAGAAGCCCAGGCAAGCGCTTGACCAGACAATAAGGAAATAATATAAGCGACTTTAGTTTTCTGTGTGGGAAA
Organism: Mixophyes fleayi; assembly: GCF_038048845.1. NCBI lineage: Eukaryota > Metazoa > Chordata > Amphibia > Anura > Limnodynastidae > Mixophyes > Mixophyes fleayi. Next base: position 232,839,380 of record NC_134405.1, read on the forward strand.
GTTTCCGGGCAAAAGTTCGAATTGAATAGCACACTGGTTCAAGAAGCCTCGGCATTCCTTAGGATCCCCATTGAACTTGGGTGGGTTAGGTATGCGGAGTTGAGAGGTGGTGGGAGCAGATACAGCTGAACCGCTTGGAGCGGGGGCAGGCTGTGGGGCCGGAGCAGGTGGAGGATTAGGAGCTGCCACCTGAGCTGCTTGGAGCGTATCCAACCTGTTACACAGAGTCTGCAGAATCTGTAATAACTGTTCTTGATTTTTCCCCTGTTCCTCAACCTGAGCCGCTAAGTTATCCAGTAGTACTCTCGCAGTGGGATTCCCTGTCGCTTCCATCAGTTAGATAAGGGTCAGAGCAAACTGTTATGATTTTGATGCCTTAGTCAGTATTAGCACAGGCTTACCTAGGGCGCGGAGTCTAACGGCCTTCACCAAGAACCACCGCAAGGTAGTGTGGGCTTAGCTGCCGAAGAACCGCAGGTCGCGGCCCCCAGATTAGCCTACTGACGTAAGGGAGAAAGTTCTAAGTGATGGCAGGCAGACAAGAAAATAGACAATGCGGTGCAAGTACAGGCACTAACCGTTAATTCCAGGCGTAGTAGGTCTGGAACAGTAACCGGTAGATGCACGGAGGCAATGGGTGCGTGGCAGGATCCAGAGAATAGTTGGTAACACAGCCGGGTCAGTACACAGAAGGTATCAGGTATGCGGTGCCAGAGGGAGATCCAGAGAATAGTTGGTAACACAGCCGAGTCGGTACACAGAAGGTATCAGGTATGCGGTGCCAGAGGGAGATCCAGAGAATAGTTGGTAACACAGCCGGGTCGGTACACAGAAGGTATCAGGTATACGGTGCCAGAGGGAGATCCAGAGAATAGTTGGTAACACAGCCGAGTCGGTACACAGAAGATAGTCCAGTTGCGTAGTGCCAGGGATAAGCCAAAGAATAGTCAGGTCACAGCCAGGTAGGTACACAGGAGTAGGAGGAATAGAGGGGTTAACAGGGAGCAGGTTCACAGGAGTCAGGACACAGGAACTGTAGCCAGGAACAGGAAACACATTGCTCTGACACAGGCAGCGTGTCAGAGCAGGGAAGATATAGGAGTTTGAATTCCCCGCCCAGGAGTCACATGATCAGCAGCAGAGAGAACCCGGAAGTGCGGCAGCGCTAACAGAAGAAGCACTGAAGAGATGGACACCGCTGTCAGCTCCCGCTGACAGCGCAGCGGAACGGGAACAAGGTAAGTTCCTAACAGCCCTACATCTATATATATCACAAAGAGTGCCTCCATTTATCCCAAACCCTGCCACCCAAGCATGTCTCCATTCCAATAAGTCATGTCCCCTCGTGTGTGAGGGAAATTTACAATGTTCTGGACTAGACAACTAAACTATGACTCCAACACCCCAAGGGACACAGCCCTTGTTTGACATTATGTGCTGGACCAAGGACTATGATATGGGAATCAAAACTTGGTACCACCACTTATAATCCAGGAGCATGTGGGAGGTATGCAATATCATTCTAATAATGAATTTAAAAATCAAGTTTTATATTACTCATCTATGAAATATTCTCTCACTATATATTGTTTCTGCATAATCACATAATAAAAGGCACAGTCTTAAAGACAAAAACAGTATCCAATCATACTAATAGATTTTATCACGGCATAAAAGTCAAAATGAATACCTAATGAAGGGTCACATCTTTCTAGCAGATTTTCACTAAACACTTTTCCAGCCTGACAGATTTCTTTCAGATAATGAAACGTCTAGAGGAAATTAAAAAAACCCAGCAGGTCCTTTTACATGTATCTGAGCTATGAAGATTAGAAAAAAAAATGAATAAAAAGGGCAAATATGCTCAAGCAGAAATGTTCATCTGTCACCAAAACCAGAAGAATACCGCTTCCTACATATATATACACAGGTCCTGGAATAATGTATAACCTCCTTAAAAGGCAACTCCGATGCAAGCGCTGGGGTACTTCTCTTTAAATCACTTCCTCTGTTGGTGATAGAAGTTGTTAACAGGTGACGCAAGAAACAGGATGATGTAACAGGTGGTGGACTGTACACCATCTTCTGCTGTAGCAAGCTCTGCCTATTGGGACCTCCCTTGTGGAAGCCTGATTCTATCACATCACAGAAAAGATGGATAGATATATATCCCAATCCCTGCCATGTTGTTCTTGCAACCAGTTGCCCAAAACTGTATTCCATATTTAAGATGAGGTCCCACCTGTGACTTATACAGTTTTAAAATTATATTTGTCCAGTTTGTCACCAATGCATTTTCGAATCCCTGGACATGGGTCTATCGTTATACCTAATGTTACACAAGAGCAGATTGTTGTTTATAACAGCTTTCAGTTATAATAGTCAATAAGACTGAGGAGTTTGTATGTTCTCCCTGTGTTTGCGTGGGTTTCCTCCGGGTGCTCCGGTTTCCTCCCACACTCCAAAAACTTACTGGTAGGTTAATTGGCTGATAACAAATTGACCCTAGTCTGTCTGTCTGTCTCTGTTTCAGTGTCTGTGTGCGTTTGGGAATTTAGACTGTAAGCCCCAATGGGGCAGGGACTGATGTGAATGAGTTCTCTCTACAGCGTTGCGGAATTAGTGGTGCTATATATGATGATGAATGATGATGATCATGATGAATGATTGATGAATGATGATGAATGATGATTAAGATCCCGATAAAGTAGAACTAGCACTAATCCAACAGAACCACTTTAAACAATCTGTTTTGCCCCACTAGATGTTGAGGTACATAAATTGGAGGAATGGAAGCATCTCCTCGGAAGTATTTAAAGGACCCACCAATTGGTTAGACAATGTGGTCTTACCATGTGCCAGCCCTTAACACAGACTCCCTTTAAACATTGGTTCTGAAAATTGAATGAGTCTTTGCTACAAGACACAAATTGTAAATTCTAACTAGATGTGACCATTGATGAATAATTACAGCTCAACAATGCTCTTGATTTCTTTAAAATCACCAGGTGGGAGGCACATAAATGTATTTGACAGGGTAAAAACATCCAACCGGGTCCCTACTTAAAAAAAAAAAAAAAAAAAAAAAAGAAATCGCAAAAGGGACACCTTACTGCATTAGGTCAAATCGTAGAAATCCATAAATCCTCTCTTTCCAGGTACAGGTTTTCAGAAGTAGCAGCAGTAAGATCTGTTCTTAGTAAACAGCATAAAACGGTCATACAGAAAAGTGCCACAGCAGATTCTTCCGCTGTGGAAAATGCTAGACAGGGCTGTTAGAGTGGTTTCCTTCAGTCACTCCATAAGGATGATAAAAGGGAAACACTCCATGACACAGGGGATATTGCCTCAGGTTTTGCTCCGGCAACTCCAAATTATAGAAAACTTAACTGGGGAAACATTCCAACATGAGAAAGCTAAAAAGCTAAAAGCAAGTGGTTATTAGTATATGTTTGACTAGAATAAAATATTCTACAATTTCAGCGGTGGACAGAGAACACCTAGAGAAGACATTTACCCTTATGGAACTGGAAGAGATAATATCAATGCCTGATGGCTTTACAATAAGTTACTATAAGACATTTAAAGATGAGCTTGCCCACGCACATAACGTGGTCTCGGATCAGATATTTTTCTGTAACATATCGTTAGAGGTACAGATCATCATTCCTAAAGAGAGGAAGGATGCCTTCCTGTGTCCCAACTACCATCCTATTTCCCTACTGGATAGCTGTAGGGTTGTGGCCTTAGCAAAATAGTTGGTATTTGTGGTTTATGGGGTACCCATATTGTGGGACCATTTTTTGTTGATTCTTCATTATAAACTTTATGTTAAATCTCGAGAATAAATAAAAAGTTACGTTAAAACAAAAGAAATGTTTTCTTATGAAATTCTGCACCTGTTTGATATGTCACATGACTACTTTCCCAATTAAAAACTGGAGTTGCATCCAAGATGGCCGACTTTAAGAATACTACGCCAATTGTAAAGCGCTACAGAATATGTTGGCGCTATATAAATAAATGATGATGATACTGGTCACATACCCTAATAAGTTTTCGACCAAACCCAGATCATATGTGTAGGCACTGGATTAAAATTTCCTTGCTCATTTACGTTTTAAAAGGGTGCTTCCACACTTATGGACCACCCTGTAGTACATTCACTATATCTTGTGTGCCGACACCTCTGCAGTCCTCCTGTCGACTGACACTGAAAAAGCATTAGGGTGAACTGGAAATTTATGTCTGGGCTGATGGGAACTTGGGTGTGGGTCTTACCAGCTTCCAGAGGATCCTATCCTTACATAAATCATACGCTAGAATCAATATGAACGGTTCCCTCGCACCATATAACATTAAGAGGCAGCCTTATTACCATTACTACAGCAATTTTAACACCGATTTTTGCTCGCACCTCACAGAGCTATGAGCAAAAATCAGCTGTGCCGTTCTTAGGGGCAAATTCAATTCCCCGCTTTGTACTTAACATACTTAATACCCTGCACACTTAAATACACTTCCAAACTCACTTTGACAGAACAGTTACATTGGTTGTACAAAACTTGATTGAAATCTTTTTTATGCAGCAGTACTTACTTTTAGGAAGAAAACAAAAACTATAAAACCTTTTTATTTTTCAATAGAGAACAACAACACTGAAATATTTATACATTTAATTTGGCTTTAAACTGCACTACTGTTATCTGCAAATTGGTCCTGCAGGAATGGACAGGATTCATAGTCGATGATTCATAGTCTCTATTGGCCTTGATAAACTGCTCTCCTTGTGTGTTATGTATTACATCTAAACACTTCCTACTCACATTGCAGTAAAGAAACTTTATGAGTTGGGCCAGATTAAAAGAAAATACAGACAGACATTCCACCAGCAAACTGCTGTTGCATTACCATAAAAAGGCTCCATGCTGGACAAGTTAGGCCACATGGATGTACATCAGTGGTTCCCAAACTGTGCGCCTTGGCTCCCTGGGGTGCCTCGGCGATCTCACAGGGGTGCCCCGGCCAGGACCAGTGGTAAGCAAGGCGGGGGAGTACTTGGTAATTATTTTGACTTAGGGGTGCCTTGAAAAAATTATGGAAACTCTAAGGGTACCTTGAAATGGAAAAGTTTGGGATCCACGGATGTACATTGTAAGCCACCTGGAGCACACACTCGCAATGTAGAATTTCCTGATTAGCCATCAGTTCATACTTGCCTACTTTCAGGCAGTGCAGTCCAGAAGATGGGCGTGACTAGAGGGCGGGAGGGGGGCATGGTCAATCGCGTCATTTTGACCTGGAAATGCTGTTTTCACGTGGGGGTGGAGCCAGAGATTCGCGGATTGCTGGAGACTTGCCTGCTCTCCCATGAGTCCGGGAGACCGACCCAGACATTCCGGGAGAGTTGGCAAGTATGTATCAGTTACGTCAGTAAGGAATTATTTGCCAAAACATAAGGCACTCTGCTATGTATATTTGGAACAGGGCAATGTTCTGCTGAATTATTAAGGTAAAATATAATATGATTAAATACTTAATAATGAACACACCAAGGTTTTGTATTATTGAGGTTTATTAAGTAAATGCGAATGGGGGTCCACTAATGTGATCTTTGCCTCTGGCCCACAATGCAGACAGCTATTTTGTTAGTTGAATCAATAGTCAGCCTGTTAATTCCCAAGGAAGTAGTGACATCCCAGTGGCACTATAAATAAGTTTCTAGTGAATTTATGGGCTGCACTATCATGAATTCAAACCACAAAACGGCTGCCACCACTATGTGTAAGTGATGAGACCACTTTAGCCTTTTATTTAGTGTTATTACATAAAAGAAATGGAAATTTATGTTGCTTGAGAGCAACATTGCAAAATAAAGGCTTAAACTTCATGACCTTTAAAGAGTAACAGTTACAGCTAATATTTTGTAGGGACAAGTAAAAATGTTTGCTACTGCAGCTATATTTATTTTCATCAATCCTCCGATTTTATCTATGCCCACTATAGTGATGGCAGGTCACTTTTAAATGATCACCAATAATATGCACAAATTCAGAAAAGGCATTTTGGGTTGAACGTATTCATAATGTATAAAAACCATCAGTGACATCACAGATTCGCAGTGAATGGATAGCTTGCATTCTTATGCATACATATTGTACTGCACCTTGTTCACATAAACAAAAAAAAAATGCACTTTGTATACTGTAAGAGTCACAGCACTGTGGTCAGGTTCATGATGTTTTCATTTTAAATATTCCAATATATGTTTTGCTTTATGCTATTTCTATTATCAAACCAACAACATGCAAAAGACAAAAACAACAACGATAAAATCCATTAAAACTAAGGATGAGCGGGCTCGGATTCCACTAATCCGAGCCCACCCGAACAGTGCGGATCCGAGCACTGTTCGGGTATTTCCGGCGCCAAAAAAAAATTAAACTGAGGCTCTGACGTCCAAGTCTCGCGTCGGATCTCGCGAGACTCGGATTGCATAAATTCCCTGCTAGCGGCCGCCATTTTCATTTGGGCTGTGATCAGGGTAGAGGGAGGTTGTAGGGTAGTGGTACTCCTGCGTGATCAGTCCAGTTGTGCTTTATGCTTGTGTCCAGTGCTCTGTCCTTGCTGAGTCCAATGGTGCTTTAGTTTAGTTTGTACAGGGAGAGATGAAGAGCTTTTTTTGTGTGGGGCCCAAACAAACCAATCATTTCAGCCACAGTAGTTTGGTAGGCCCCTGTCGCTGAAATGATTGGTTTGTTAAAGTGTGCATGTCCTATTTCAGCAACATCAGGGTGGGTGGGAGGGCCCAAGGACAATTCCATCTTGCAACTCTTTTTTTGGCATTATGTGCTCTTTGGGGCCTAGTTCTATCTCCATCAGAGATATTCCTGCAGGCCATGTCACCGGCACAGCTATGTTGGTGTTAGACGTGCGCTGCATACTCTGTCTGATTTAGCAGAAGCAAGGCATTGCCCTTGATAAGCAAATAGGCTTTCTGTGATATTACATTGTCAGGGATTAGGCTAAACAGAGTGTCATAGTATTTGAGATCCCTACCTTACCTACACACAGCGTATACAGCGCTGCAATTTGTTCTATCATATTAATGTTTAGATAGGGTCTCTCCATATTAACACACTCCGCTTGCTCACATCACCCAGTGAAGCAAGCGCTATATAAGTGCCAACTTTTATACACGTTAGGCAGCGTCTTTAATGAGAATACAGTCTCTATATAATTGTGAGTGCTTTAAGATCTCACATGACCTTTAATCAGGCCCCTTTAATCGCTGCTCTATTACAGATCTCTGTCCAGTGATCATCATGCATATTTTTGCAGAACCAAGTTAAATATATAAACAGGGTCTCCTAGAATACGTACTATTTTATTTAAAGGAGTTTTAAGGGGCATTACACTCTAATAGAGAGACTCATCATTTCTGAATAAACAAAATTATATAATTCTTGTTAAGTTACAAAAAAGAGGAACTGCCATTTCTATTACTATGTTCTTTGTTTTTGTAGTTCCAAAAAGGAGTAACTGCCGATTCTATTAATACTTTCTTTCAGTAGTTGCAAAAAATAGTAACTTCCATTTATATTACTACGTTCTTTGTTTTTGTAGTTACAAAAAAGAGGAACTGCCATTTTTATTACTACGTTCTTTCTTTCTGTAGTTCAAAAAAGGAGTAACTGCCGATTCTATTAATACTTTCTTTATTATTATTATTATCGTTTATTTGTAGGGCGCCACAAGGTTTCCGCAGCGCCGCTCATAGTACAAACAGTAGACTATACAGTAGACTATACAGGGTAGAACAGTACAGAACAATAAACACACAGTACCAGTACTTCAGAAACTCCGGGAGGGCAGATACAGTAGAGACGGAGCAGAAGAACAGGTATGGAGACTGGAGGGAAGAGGGCCCTGCTCATTCGAGCTTACATCCTAAGGGAGGGTAAACAAAGTCAGGCACAAAAGGGAGCCAGTGAATCAAAGGGGAGAGAGATGAGGGGTCAAGGGAGGATGAGCAGAAGAGAGGAGAGGTTAAATGGATGGTTGGTAGGCATTGAGGAACAGGTGAGTTTTAAGTGCCCGTTTGAAGTAGCACAGATTGGGAGAGAGACGGATGGAGCGAGGGAGGTCGTTCCAGTGAAGGGGGGCAGCAAGGGAGAAGTCTTGGATTCGAGAGTGGGAAGAGGTGATCAGTGTGGAGAAGAGGCGGCGATCATTGGCTGAGCGCAGGGAGCGGACAGGAGTGTGAATTTATTTCAGTAGTTCCAAAAAATAGTAACTTCCATTTATATTACTACGTTCTTTGTTTTTGTAGTTACAAAAAAGAGGAACTGCCATTTTTATTACTACGTTCTTTCTTTCTGTAGTTCCAAAAAATAGTAACTTCCATTTATATTACTACGTTAATTGTTTGTGCAGTCCCAAAAAAGAGGAACTGCGGTCTTAACATCTATGTTGGTTTTAGACGTCCATCCGGTGTCCGCCATCTGTGCAGTGGAATTCAGACCTGTTGAGGGTGATATATTGTGGCCCCAGTACCTAATTGGGTACCGGGGCCACTCCACTACGCAGTCCAGATAGATGCGTATCAGATATTAAACTACATTCAGTGTTGGGGGCAAATCCAAAAATAATTAAAATGCACTGTCATGATCGAAAACAAGAGGTATTGACATGCTAGAACTCCACCCTCTATATGCTGCAGACGATGAAGGAGCAGCCATATGTGCAGTGGAATTGAGACCAGTTGGAGGAGGTATTGTGGCCCCGGTACCAAATTAGGTACCGGGGCCACTCCACTACGCAGTCCAGAAAGCTACCGCGGTGCAACGTTTTGGACTAAAAAGAATATTGTGAGGTGTTCAGAATAGATTGGAAATTAGTGGAAATGATTGTTATTGAATGTTATTGAGGTTAATAATAGCGTAGGAGTGTAAAAAAACCAAAATAATGTATTTTAGCGCTTTTTATGCTTTTTTAAAAATAAATCAGAACCCAAAACCCTAAATCAGAACCAAAACCTTTCTTCAGGTGTTTTGGCAAAACAAATCAGAACCCAAAACCTCAAGCTAATCAGAACCCAAAACACTAAAAGTGCCCGGTGCACACCCCTAATTAAAACATAGCTGCTGATGCATTTGTTTCGTAACATTTCAAGTGACTGTCTAGAAGCAGTCGGTCACATAATCAATATTACAATAAGTAGCAGATTTAATTCATAGGTTACAATAAAAAAATAAAATAAAAAAAAAAATCCACAATGGATGGTATTGAGCAATAGGTCTCAATTGTGCAATGAAGATAATGGTAAATATAAGTGACTGTTAGAAGTTAGACTGACCGCTAGATATAAAGACTTACTTCCCGATCATAGAGAAACCAAGCTTTTGTACTTTATTTGATGTCTGATGTTATATGTCCCAAAAATAAATTGTGCTTTAAAAGTTTAGGGCTTTTTAAGACATGACTGCAGAGTTACGCAATGCACCTGTAGACCCAATCACAGGAGGGGATGGGAGAAAAGAGCATACAGGACCTACTAGGATAGTTGGACAAATGTCAGGAGGAATAGGTAATTTTGAACATTTAAATCAGAAAGGAACAGAGAGGAGCACATATATTCGTGAAAAAGGGAGGAATTACAGTTATAAGGATTAACCTATAACATAACTGTGGGGAATAAAGCCTAACCGTAAGTGACTGCATTGCAAATACTGTATATCAAATGAACCTATATAGAAACCTAGAGGGTAATGCAAATGACTTTGAAGAAAGCCTGCTCTCATGGGGTTTATGACCTAACTCAAAATATAAAATGTGAGGACAGGTACTGAATATATTTTGTCTGATATAGCATGTATCCTTTTGCACTGTTAATTCTTTTTTGACCGTTAATAAACACTGTGAGGACAGTTTATTCTGTGGCTCTGCAGAATCAAGGGCTACAGGATAACATTGACACCTTGGGTTAAGTACTAAAAGACAATGCTGTAACTCCCAACAATTTACAGCGACATCTTTACTGCGAATGTTTATGTCCCCTACAAACTATTAATCCAGAATGTTTAAAAAAAAAACAAAAAAAAAAAAACTTACTTGGAGTAAACGCGATTCAATACACAGGCTGGCAGCACATAATCACGTAGCTCTGTACAACGACAGTAATATTAGCACAGGTAAGGGGGCAGATAAAAGAGGCGCCATTTGTGCAATGTTTATTAGTAAGACTTACATAATGTAGCCTTAAGCAATTGCATAACTGTCTCCTTAACTGTACTAATATTACTGTCGGCGTACAGAGCTACATCATTATGTGCTGTCGACCTGTGTAAGGAATCGCGTTTACGCAAAGCTAGTTTTCTAAACATTCGGGATTAATAGTTTGTAGGGGACATAAACATTCACAGTAAATATGTTGTTGCAACTGTTGTCGGGAGTTACAGCATCGGGAATCTGACTATCACCGTACACCTTTAGGTGTAAATAAACAGCTTCTAAGACCTCATGTGGAGAGCTATGTCCTGGTACTGGAGTGGTATTTGGCACCTGAACAGACTTTACAGAATCGACCTAGCAGGGGGTCTTACACAAAAAAAGATATGGGCTTTGTGACCACATGATGACTTGCTATATTTTATATAGGCAAATATAATTCTATTTCCAAAATACCACTGACAATCAATATTATTATTAATTTTTATTTATAGGGCGCCACAAAGTATCCGTAGCGCCGTACAAGGACAAACAATGGCACAGTACAAGGTGAAACAGCACAGTACAAGTAACAGTAAGCACTATAACTCTGGGGGCTCAGGCACAGCATGAAAGAGAGGGAGGGAGGGGAAAAGTGAGTACAGGCAGGTAACTATGGCCCAAAAGGGTGGGCACGGATGACAGGTTGAGAGTCACTGAGGGGAGCGGAGAGAAGCGAGAGGAGACAGAGGGCAGAGGGACCGAGAGGAGGTGAGCAGAGTAGCTGGAAAGCGCAGTTAAAAGTGATGGAAACAGGAGGTAGGAGAGCCCTGCTCAAAGGAGCGAACAATCTAAAGGGAGGGGAAGACAGACACATGGATGAGACGGAGAGACGGGAGAAACAGAGACGGAGTCGAGGAAGGGGGAGAAGGGAAGAAGGGATGAGAAAGAGAGGTAAGCGACCGGTGGGAGTTTAGGCATGAGACTGGAAGGCTTTAAGGAAAAGGTGGGTTTTTAATGTTCGTTTGAAAGAGGACAGATTAGGGGAAGTTCTGATGGAGCGGGGGAGCTTGTTCCAATGGAGGGGGGCGGCGCGGGAGAAGTCTTGGATACGAGAGCGAGCGTTTCGCTTAGCTTTATCAAGGACTTGATAAAGCTAAGCGAAACGCGCGTCGGGCGTTTCTCTGTGTGCTTGCTCGTACTTCTATAAAATACAATATGACCTTAGTTATGCAGGGCTAGCAGAATTATTAGTATCCTATAGTGCAGTGAACCATAGAACCGAGGGGTCACAACAAGGAGATCACAGCACTGCAGCGATAGTTTATATATAAACCGAATATCTGAATGGACTCTATATAGGTAGAATTTCATACTTTACATAGGAGATCCTATATTCAGTTGTTACCATTGGTATTTAGGTTTATATAATGGTATAAAGTATTCCCAATTTACAAGTGATTAAAAATAAGAGTCTCAGTGAATGATTCTTCTGATTCTCTAAACATGTTACAACAAATCCCTGTTATCACTATAGAATTGGTGAGGGATATAGAAAATATAGCTTAATTTGGATGGTATATACCCACAAGATTAACAATACTGCAAAGGTCATTAACTAATTCAGAGAAGTTTTTGCGCACTCAGAGTTTTAACTCACATATTCACTTAATCACTTTAAATTTCGCGCTATTTTAAGAAGACCATTTTATATAACATACTAATAAAGGTTATATTTTAATTAATGTTGTGTCATAATAATTGAGATATGGGAAACATTGTGCACCATAAATAACCTCTAGCCTTCCTCTTTTGTTTGAAAGGAAGCACATAAAAGTAAGTAGATTGAGATGGATTGGACCATACTACCCAAAATAATGTAAAGCTGTTTAGGACACATGGTGACGTGGTCAAATGGGCTCAGGTAGGCAATTATAACCACGCCATACTCAGTTTATAACAATATTATAGGCAGTGGAGTAGTGCCAGGGTTACTCCAGTTGAAAAGGTGAGTCAGCTGTGGCACGTAAAGTTTGTTGAAAACGTGTGTGAGTGGTCATATTAAATAATGGGTGTTGCTATGCAAAACTATGGGCGTGATATACTTTACCATGAAGAACCATAATAAACATGTACAAAATTTGCTTACTTTAAAATACTACTATTTCATCTATACCCCTAATAACTTGTTTAAACCCAATAAAAATGTATTAAGTAAAAAAACAAAAAAAAAACAAAACCCAACATTATTTCAAGCAGCAATTGTAACTATAATATTGTTACATAGTAAGCTCAATAAACAGTCTATTTCTCTTTATCTTACTCTCCAGTTTCAAACCGATAACACAATGACAGCCTAAACTACCTTAGCTTTGCCCCACTCGTCCACACCAGTGTTTATTCCCTATAAAAGGAAAATTCTACCTGCATGGACACAGTGATGCCCAGATGCTTTTTCATCTCTTTCTAGTACCTAGGGACAATTATATGTGCTTAAGATTTGTCAAGGTCATTTTTTTTCATACCAACCAGTACTATACCATATCTCTTGCACAGGTCATTCTCAGTATATGAACGTAGTGTGTGTGTGTGTGTGTGTGTGTGTGTGTGTGTGTGTGTGTGTGTGTGTGTGTGTGTGTGTGTGTATATATATATATATATATATATACACACACACACACACACACACAATGCTGTGCAGAGTTCAGTTACCAGTATGTATTATTTATTCTAATTTATTCTATACAAATGGATTATGCTATATAAACTGATATTTACTATAAAATACAAATGAACTATCTTGTTCGAGGCTATACATTTTTCCTTTATTCTTCATTTACAGGCAGCTGTGGCAATCATTGCCCTTGTTCTGTATAAAGGGAAATGTAAATCTTCCAATTACAATAAGAGTTTTAGATAAATCTTGAAAATGTAAATAAATTTGTAATTGCGCTGCTGCAAGAGCAATTTGCGGTATTCACATCTGCTAGTGAACAGGAAAAGCTTTGTAAAAGTGTACAGACATCAGTCACCTGGCTTAAGATCATAGGACATCTTCCTGATGCAGGGGTCAATGAACTTGAAGGTCCTCTGCGGTAACTTGTCAAAGGCTAACATGTAGAACAGAGTCTGAACTATGCACAGGACTTGCAAAATGCCTTTCAAACATCTTATTTTAAAAATACTATTAATAGTATACAAATTGTCATTATTTGCTACACAATAAGGAACATATTCACTGTGTATGAGATTTCTACAGCTGTGTATGATGTTTGGCTTGTTAATACTTACAAATAGCCATTTAGAGAGTAGCAACGAGATGAATATACAAAACATGCTACATTATATATGCTCCCATAAAAAGTAAACCTCTCGTCATCCCTTACAAATCAGTGAAAAAAGTAAACTGATCTAGATGTATTAATACAGGTTATTCAAGGTCTAATCAGCAGTAGCTGTTTACGAAGAGTGAAATCCAGTTCTCCTGATTTTGTAATCAGTGGGGTTATTAGTACACTACTTATGCTCCCTGTCATGCTGTCTGTACCTAGAGTTGAATCATTCTATTTCTTCCTGCAAAACACAGGGGCACGTTCATTCAGGCAAGATAGCCATTAGACACTCATTTACATGTCTTCAGTTGAACAACGCTCAATGAATAAGTAAGTGACTTAAATGAGAAACTGGGTGTTCTGCAATTCTAACAATTTAGAGAACTACTAAAACCTAAAAAAAAAAAATCAATGTGCCTTCTATAAATGGGCTATTAATAAACATAAGCATTTAAGTAAAAGTTTCCATATCTTGACAAGACTTGAAATGTTGGATATTGTATATATATTTACTGTGTAGTGAAATTTGTGCTATTTGTTCTGTTATCAAGTTTTGCAGTATTTTTTTTTTTACAAAGGAAACACAAGGTGCCAATATATGGGCCAAGTGGATGGACATTTGGTCATACAAGGACACATTTACTGTCAACACTTATTGATTCCGATCAGATCGGTAATAGCAATCTTTTGGTGTCCATACCCAATTTGCAGCCAATTAGGTCTAAAATTACCTAATTGTGTCAAAACCAATGTGTGGTTGCAGTATCCTTAAATGGGCTTACTGGTAGGACATCTGTTGTTGGTAGGAAGATACCTCTTCCCATAATCAACATCTCCTGGTCTGATTATTAATAACTCTTTTATAAAAGTAAACCTGTATTTTAAGTTTAGTAAACCTTTAAGGTTTAAAGATAACTGCAATATAATTACTTAACTTTTCAAATATATATATATATATATATATATATATATATATATATATATATATATATATATATATATATATCTTTATCAGTGTACTCAGTCCTTGAAAGATAAACACACATATATGAATAGAGTATTTAAACTACATATAGGACAATGAAAACATAATAAAAATCCTCCCTTAGCAGCCAAGAGCTTCTGTAGGACAAGCACTCTGAGACAAAAGTACAGTAGATGTACGATCATTGAAGATAACACCATTACATAGACCATGAAAGACTTGTCAGATAATCCATATCCTAGGCTAGATGCTGAGGGGGCAATATGCTCTTTGTAGGTTCCTTTTATTGCAATGTCTAGGAATTGTATCAATAAATGTGTTGATTAACGTTCTGTCAACTGTATATATTGTGATTTTTTGATAAGTACATAATAAAACCAGCTACTGTTATAAAATGGCAATATGAAATATTTCCGATGTGCTAAACAGTTGATGAGCTCATCAGTTGGATCAGTCTATATCTAAAAAGTTAAATTAAATAGCTGAAAATCTTCCATAATCCAATTTAATATTTAACAAAAATGCTGCACACAATTGAAAAGGACACAAAGGCTATTGCATATCTTCATGCAATCCCCGGCAGCCTCTAATTGCAGCAATCGAAGTGTGATAAAGATCAGAATGTCAGGAACGTATAAAAAAAAACCTTTATATAAATTTATATATATATATATATATATATATATATATATATATATATATATATATATATATATATATATATATATATATATATATATATATAGTTTTTTTTTTATGGCAAACAGACTAAAAATCCGATTCTGCAGAGGCTCACTGTATATTGTGGGGCAGGCATTCTACATATTAAGGACTGTTCTATTTCTATGACATAATTACTATTACACAAAAAACAAACAATAAAATTCTAGATGTGTCCTTAAAATGATTGGAGCACCAACCTAGAGAAGTCAGATGCCAAACGACAGTCATGATAGCCTTGAAAATAAAATCTAATAATATTAAGGGAAAGCAATTTTTATAAATACTTAAATAAGATGTCCAATGAGGTCCATCAGTCAGTACAGAGAGGAGATGTGAAAAACTGTATTTGGGTGGATGAATGGAGCTGTAGAGGGAAGTAGATGAAAAGAGCGGAGGAATAAATAAGAGGCATGAGATTGAATTAGCATATATTGAAGGTGGTCTTACAGGTGCCTGAAACCCCCAATCAAAATACTGAGTTATTAACTGTATAAAGAAAACCTACAATATGTTTACAACAAAATACTTCTTGCCTTCGCTCCACTTAGCATCCAATCAATCATGTAACCTCCATGTCAAACAAAATAGATGTCATTCATTTAGTGCATAGCTTTCCTTGTTGCCCATGTAATAAATAGTGTACACTAGATCTAATTGTAATTTATTGTAAACGGTAGACTCTGAACACAGGATGTATTAGCAGTGACATGGATTCTTTGGACTCTCATCAGCATAGAAAATGACTAGCGATGTCAGAGTTATCATTTTATAGTAATGAACATTAAGCACACAGCAGATAGTATCATATGCAGGTATCACATGACTAGGAATATTATGAAATGGTCAAAGTGGCAACAAATATTAAATCACAATTTTCCCAAACTGTAATTTTCATATTAAAAGTAATCTGTAGCTAACTGAAAACATATTTGTCATTTTAAACAAAGTTTTTGCAAAATGAAACGGCATGGAATCCAGATTCGGCCAAACCCAAATCATGCTAAAAGTCCTTATGGATAGATAGACCAGTTAGACAAAGTAGATAGACATTCAGACAATGGGTAGGAAGGGGTTAAACTGATTTATAGTGAAGGTCTAACGAGTAAAGCTGACTCATGAGCAAAACAGAGTGGTTTAGTTCTATGCAGCTCATGCTAGGGCTTGAGGCGCTCTCTATACCAGAAAATATAAATATAAGTATGTCAAGGCTAGTGAATTGCCAGAACAGATTTGTTCATATTGTTTAGAGATGTATTTTCACTGACAATAGGTGTAAAAAACATTTGATTTTTTTAGATATTGCAAAAGAAACAAAGTTAAATGGAGAATGCCTAAAAAATATTTGTAATACTACTACCAGAATATATCTGGAACAATATACCAAACTGTGTATTACCTTCATTGTCTGTCAGCAGCTATAGCACCATTACTAATTATCAAAAGATCTCCTGACAGATCCTTCTTCACAAGTACCATGCTACACAATCACTGTCCAATTTTTCCCAAGGTTCAGATCACCATGTTAGAAGACCGAAAAATTAGACAATTAGAGATCATTTGCAAGAGGAAAATATCCGCTTGCAAGCAAAACAATCAACTTTGGAGCCATCATTCTCCTCGTTTTGCGCACCAATATCTCCCCTAGGGGTGATCTTATTAAGCAGCAAGATGCAAGCAGGTGTGGTGGGCGAAAGAGGGGGACAAGGGAAAAGCCAGGCTTGGTGTCCGACAGTAATTTGGTATTATCTTGAGTTACTAGGTTAGAGCTCCGTATGAGAGAGGGTGCATTTTCAGAGCCATTCAGTGCACAGTCATTTTCGAATCCTGGGTAGGAGTGGAATTAGAGACCACCATGGAGCTCTAGGTCTTTGGGTCTCGTCCTATAATTTGAATGAAGCTGCATGCACCTCCATTTTGCACTTCTGTGGAGAATACCATTTCTAGGCACACTCCGAATAAAAAAATCTTAAACAAAAGACTTCCACATGGAATAAACACAGTCCCCATACCAAATTAATAATTTAAGCCATATATGAGGCTAAACTGAAAAAAAGTTTATTTTAATGAAAGCAATGTTACTAAATTTGTAGGAAGGTGATTATACTTTAAAACAACATGATTTTCTTCCCTCTCCACGCACCTAGAACCACTTCTAGGTTGCTGAGGGGTGTCCAGGTAGTGGAGGGATCATCAAAGGGTTACAGTGCAAAAACAAGGCTTTGGTCTGGTGCTCTGCTATTCAGCAATAGTGTCATCTTACAAATGGATTTACCGCATGCCTCATAATGATCAAAAAGTGTAGGAATGGGTCACCTGGAATTGTATTCACTTAGGGGGCACGTGTATGGCCAGCTTTAGAAGAGTTTTTTTTCCCAAGGCTTTTCTGTTTCCCCCAAAGCTTATGATAAGTTCCCTACAGCATGGTGCAAAAAGACTAACGGTATAAAAAGCATAAATGCAACTTTGTAGACTGTAGCATATGAAATCATACTTCAGTATCACAATCTGCATGGTAGGCATATAATTACAGAATATAAGTAAACAGACATGCAAATGTTGGACAACTCTGATCTAGGCACCGACACACATAAATGCTGGATTCTGGTTATAGATTTTACAAATGTGTCAGCAATCTGGACGGCCTATTAATTCCATTAGTGCAAAAAGGTTTTGGAAGAAATTGGCACTGTACACCTCACAATAAATAACCAGTGTCTCAAAACTTAAGCTAATTTTAAGTAACTCTTAACACTCTCCAAATTTTTGCACAATACATTAAAAAACAACCACTATTGTTTGAAATCTTTAAAAGACACTGTAACCTCAAAAACAATATTTGCTTAATTGTGTTAGTACAATGTAACATGTAAGCCAGACAAAGACTTGCATTGCTTCTCTATGACAGGCAATAAGCATGCTTAAGCAGTTGCACCAGTACCCCCTTTGTCTGCTCCATCATTGCATACCCGACCACATATTCATGTCATAGCACATCCCTGTGGCATTTGAAGCTGTATCCTATTGGGTTTTAAAGGCAACAAGATAATTAACAGAAACAAAGGCAGCTATATAAAGAATGGAAACCATTTATAATGCAAGGTGAAATCCTGCAACATTAGAGTGCTATTAATTGTTTCAGGTATGTCGGGCTTTACTGAATGTGCGCTAATCAGAAAAAATAAATAAATTGTAAAACGGATCATACCTTAAATTCCCCTCAACGCCTTAAAATCCATTGTTTGCCAAAATACTTTCTAATGTCAACTGTATTGGGATGGGCTGTAGGCTAAAAGGTGTGCGCCGACTCGGTGTGGGAGTCGTCACTGGATAACAGCGTACACTCTCTAGATTAGAAAGCCAACAGGTGTCCCACTACCGGAAAAAACAGCTAGTCGGACTCCTTTATTCAGCTCTCTCAGCTGTTTTAAAGAGGACCATAAATTCGAAGGCTAGGTACACACTGGAGAATTTTCTAACCAATCTATAATGACTGTACCTACAACTGAAGGTCTGACTGGTCTGGCAATTCATGCATACATGATTTGTGCTCTTCATCTGGTCCTATAGTCGTTTAAAGAATGACAGCACAATATGCATGCATGTCATACTAACTAACCGCCTTGTTATAGCTAGACACATGTCATAACGAATTTCATTCGATCTGCGACTATGAAATATTCAGTCTCAGACCGAACAAATTATTCCACCTACAGAACTCTCTTCATTTAGTCACCATGTTCATTGTCGGCATTGGCTGAAAAGACCATGACTCTAATCTCTATGGAGATCATGATCATGAGTGCATATACACTACATGATCGTAATGTGATTGGAATGAGATTATTAAACAGTATAACCAACCAAATGAAGCAACAGCCGGTACTTTGGAACGACTGTCATTCATTGTGTACACACTAATGCGACATGCGGGCGAGCAGGCATTCATGGGTGATTGGCTCAATAATTGGCTGAAAAACCTCCAGCGTGTACCTAGCCCAAGTACTTTTTCATAATGAGCTGCAGGGAGACACACAACTTGGTAGCTTCCAACTACAGGTATTGGGGTAGTTCCCCTAGCTCTTGCCTGCTACATTGGGGGACTGGGTGACATTAAAGTGAAAGTTGGTTGTTCAAAAACAAACCCTTTAAAGCCTAATTTTCAGTTGTGAGTATAATTCCATAAGTTATACATTACCAAAGAATATTGCTTACCTAGGATCCAACATTCAATGTAACACAGCGGGGTCATATGAACATTGTTTTCTCAGTTAAAACCATGCTGCCAGAATACCATAAACGATTTGAGGCAGACAGTGAGGGACCTCTAGGATTTGTCGGAAAGCTGTACACCAGGTCATTTATAGTTTGTGATAATGTTCAACTATAATTACCCCACACAAAATGAAATTTGCAGTTTGGGTGCAGTTATTCTGTAAGCAATACGTGGATTCTGTAGGTACAGTACACAACTAAGCTCAAGTGCAGTTTAAATGTTAGTGTGTAATTAGTAAGTAACTTATTTCTGTACTCTTTTGTAATGTTTTGTCCGTCCCTCGTGTGAATCTCTTTATAGTTATTTGGACGGAGTCATTAACTGGGTGGATATTGTTTAAGTGCAATGGTCAAAGACACTAGTAAGCACTCTTCACCAGCTCTTCCATCGAATCAGTCACATAACTACCTAACAAAAAACAGACACAAGAAAGAACTCAGATGCATTAACTAAACAACACAAAGTTGCGGAGACTTGAAGAAGCAGTATAAATATTTAATTTCAATTCTTCATACCCTCAAACAGACCAATACCTCAGTGGGATGTGGAGACATTAAGAGAGGAGCAGCCTCATATATGCCAATCTTCCAATAAGGAATGTTGGAGCTATGGTTCCTTGTTACGCTGTATATGGGCAGCACGATGGCTTAGTGATTAGCACTTCTGCCTCACAGCATCGGAGTCATGAGTTTGATTCCCGACCTTGACCTTATCTGTATGGAGTTTGTGTGGGTTTCTTCCGGGTGCTCCGGTTTCCTCCCACACTCCAAAAACATACTGCTATTTAAATTGAGCCTAGTCTCTCTCAGTCTGAAGATTAGTATAAATATGAATAGACAACTGTTGGGTGGGGTTTGGGGTTAGAGGTATACTTTAGCTTTGGGTGGAGTGTACAGGGTGGGTGTTTTAGTTTGTTACTAGGCTAATTTTTCTTGATCTTCGTGTTAAGTCGCAAAGTATGGTCTGTTTTTCCATGATCCATGAAAATAATTGTAAGCAGTAGCTTGTGAATGAGAAGTATTTCAAATAATTATTTTTTTAGGATCTACTTTCACATTTTATTTTTTACATATGAGAGCAACTGTGATCTATGACAACAGTAGTTTTGTGTAAACACTTCATAGAAATGTTGATTACATACTTGTTTTGGTCTGCTGCTAATTATTTGAATTACATGGAAAACATTAATTAGCCAAAATGAAGCAAGTTCAAGAAACTTCAGTGACATAACCAGTTACAAGTATACCTGAAAAAAAACGCAAATGTACTCTCTCTTTGACTGCTCTATCATGTTTATAATAACTACTAAAGGTTATCTGCATAGTACATAGAAAGGTGCAAAAACTAATGGTGCATTCCATAGCAACCAATCAGATGTCAAGTTTACCAGTTAAGTGTATTTGAACCAATATAGCTTAATATCTGATTGGATGTCATTTATAACAACAAATGTCTTCTACTAGGACCATTTTATTTAATAAGCTCAAGTGTAGCTTTGCAGATAATGCATCTCCAAAACCAAATAATTTTGTTAAAACTACACCCCAGCCCTGAACCACGCAAGATATGACCAGTACCTCCATTTTGATAAAGCCACAGACCCATTTCTTTAAGATACACATCCTCTGGCACCTGGAAATTTTGACAGTCTTACCAAAAATGTTGCTAGCGAGTTGTAGGTGAAGATTTATAACCCATTAATGTGAGCAGCACAGTAACCCAATATTATACTCTTTATACAAATACAGTGTGTTTTCTGCCATATCAGAGAACCCTTGTTCAAAGGTTGCTTGATAACATATTCCCTTATAAATTGTTGTTTGAGGGCACTGTTCACAGCATAAGGTTATTTCACTAACTCTACAATGGTTGCGCTAAATTGCAGCACTAACATATCTTAATGCAAAAGGTAAAGATTAAAGTGCTGTTAATAAAATCTGACAATTAGAAAATGTGGATTACTACAAAGTATAGAATAATTCATTTTAGAGATAGTGTTAAAAAAAAATAATTTTGTTTCCCATGGTGCAACAAGGGCTCATGTCATTTAGAGATATTGAGCTACAATGGGGCAGGTGAAGGGTTATATATTCTCTGTAAAACAGTACATAATACGTTGGTGCTATTTTGATAAATGATAATAAATTCTTAAGTGTAGAGTTCTAATTTCAGGTCAAGGCTACATACACACAGGAGTTGAAAACAACTTTTCTTGACCTTGATTCAATTTTGAGGCACATTTATTAATGCATCTCAAAGCTGCATGTTGCATAGTGTACTATGTAATTTACATAGTGCTTTCACATGTGTTCCCATAGAACTCCATTAGATTATGCCGAACGCTAAAGGTTAATGTTAATGCTGCAGAGAATGCCAACGCTCATGCCATGTAACTGTATATGGGTCCATTTGCCAACACTGTGTTTTGGATCCCCAGCATCAGAGAGTATTTACTAGATTTTGCTGAAGCACGTTGAATTTCCAATTCCAAATTCATGTGTAGGAACCCTAAATGTGTAGTTCAAAGAATAAATCGGAAATCCGTATAAAAATATGAAAAGAGCTTGTTTTGGTTTTAGCCATATGTATTTCATTTCAATTACTGTATCTCCCACTGCAATGAGCAATAGAATATGTGAAATTATATCAACAATTTAGAAAAATAAAATGTATAATGTAATGTAAACTTCTCTGGGGATGCAGTTTACTATTAGAGCACATTATTCAAGTTTCTAGCCCCATTTCACCCCTTAAAAAGCTCTTAAGTGACTTAATGTAGCAGTGTTTAGTATAAGTGAGTAAACTAGTTTAGCATGCCCAATTGCGTCAGCCCATTAACTCCCAGGAAACCAAATTTAAAGTATTCAATTTTAACTTCACACTAGGACGGTACACAGTCTGAATTGACAACATAGCTACTCGCACAATATTATCATAATTTCATAAAGATTAACAGAGTTGATCTCGATCATTCAAAATTTTACATATTTAAAACACATATTACATTTTTGAATAATGACATCCAATTAACAGATTTTATTTTCTTTTATTAAGGTTTATTTATAGAGTGCCAATCATGTTACGCAGCACTGTACAGAAAAATGTAATAATTCACATGAGTCTGTTAAATATATTCTATACTTCCAACCAACAGATGTTTGTGTAACTGAGGTTCTCCATCATCACCCTGGCTAGAGAATTCTAGTTATGTTGCAAAAAGAGGCAGGAGTTTAAAAACCATCTCCACAAACACTAGGTTAAAAGTGGAATAAAATAAAAGATCAAAAAGAAACAAATTCATATATGTCTACCCTACCAGAATGTCCGAAAAACTCCAAAATTTCGGGTAGCTTTCCCAGAGAGCAGGTCTTTCTTCCAGATCCACCTACTATTGAAGTTTGTAGGATGGTGGCCTCAATGATGCGATTTGTATCAAATTGCAGCACTTTGGCATTGCCTCCACAGCAAAATTATGTGTTTTGCTGCCCCCTGCTCTTAACACTTGAATAAAAAAGTCAAGATCTCAGTGCATGTGTCAACATCAGATTTATCACCAAAAATTGTGAATGTTATTCAGTTGCCAACTTGGAGTTGAGGACACAGCCATTTCTGTGGTCTGCAGCATGCAAAAGTTGAATGCACACAGGATGCTAGACATAGAAGAAAAGTGTTGGTTTATACCATTTTCCCATAGTTTTCTTCTTCAGGCTGCTATTAATAATTTACGATTCTGGGCTACCATGGCAAGCACACTCACATGGCACATGATGTAGTGAGCAGAGAGGCTTTGGAGTACCCCTCTGAGCTCTATCTGCACTCTCCTTCTTCTACCCCCTCTATGCTTAGAGCCTATTTGTGTGCAGTGGAGTGCCTGGCAGCCATGTGTGCTTACCATTCAGGTAGATTTTGAAAAGAGGATAATTATTTGGAGGAGGATAGAAAAATGCATGCTTAAGGAAAAAAAAAAAAAAAAAAAAAAAAAGGAGGTACTTAAATTGCTATTGAAAAGGCAAAAAAACCCAAATCATCTATTTATGTGTGATTGTATAGTCTGGTAAAGAGAAAACAAACAGACAAACAAACAAAAAAAAACCCCACAAAAAAAATCAGCAGTTATATCTTCCAAAGGTATTAAACAAAAAAAATATATATTACAGTGTTAGGGCATCCCTTAGAGGACCATGCCTAGGGAATGACAAGGTTGAAGGACCAGGAATAACGCATGTTTTTTTTTTCCAACTGCATGTAGAGCAATAAGAAACAAGTTTTACTTCCCAAGTTAGAAGACAATCATGTTTATAAGGTTACATCTTGCGCAGCGAACAAAGCAAAATAGGTCTTCTAGAATTAGAAGATTTAGCAAATAAATATGAGAAAGTAAATATAAAATCCACACATTAATTAATGGGTAACTTCCCTGCCTGTTTCACATTATTAAATCATACATATGTAACAGTCTTCTACTTCTCAGAGATAAGAAACAAGTTCACACCTTAACTGTAATCTACACTCTACTCTCAGGGAAAGAAAAGTAACAGTCTGTAGGACATTGAAGAGCATTGCTTCATCACTACATCACCTTTTCACCTCCCAGCAATACAGTCCCAGTCAGTCTATGGTGTTGTGAAGTGCCCCCAGAGAGGCGTCAGCAAGTATGTACACATTCGCCATCGGCCGATCATGGCTGGCAGTCTGCCTTTTGAATTGACTTTCCACGTCACAAAGCCCCGCAAAGAAGATACCTTTGCCAGAGAAGAAAGAAGAGAAGTGGCATGATCAAGAGAAGAAGAAAAAAAAGGACAGGAGTGCATAGACAGAAGAAAAAAGGCCTCGGAGCTTGAAAATGAAGGACTACTGGTAGCAAAAGGAGAAGCTCTACGTTGACTGAACAGAACAGCGTCATACGTTGACTGAACAGAACAGCGTCATACGTTGACTGAACAGAACAGCGCCAGACTGGAAGAAGAGCAACAGCGCCAGACTGGAAGAAGAGCACTGTCCCCAATGTCTAGTTCAAGGGCTGTGGGTGCAATTTAGGGCGCTAGACCCATGCAGCACATAGGCCCGGGGGTCCCATTAGTTTATTCTAGGTTCCATAATAATAGCCATTTTGGGCACCAGAATTAGACACACATTAGGATTTCAGCCCAAGTCAGACAGACAGCAACCGGTCTAAAACCCTGGAATCTTGGTCCCTAGCATCCGTTTTTTAGTGGTCTTTTGGACACCTGTATATTGTGTACTGCTGTTCTCCCCTATCCACTGTACGTTATAATTAGTAGGGCCTGGTCAGGCATAGTACACCACAAACCTAGCTGGCTGCAGTGTTACACATGGACCCAGTGCAGTTGTTGCAATTAGATTAGGTTGGGTAGGATATACTAAAAATACACTATATGGACAAAAGTATTTGGCCACATCTGTTAATTATTGAATTTAGGTGTCTCAACCAGACCCGTTGCCAGAGGTGTATAAAATCAAGCATCTAGCCATGCAGTCACCATTTGCAAACATTTGCGTTACAAAATGGGTCGTTCTGATGAGCTCAGTGACTTCAAGCATGGTACTGTGATAAGATGCCACCTTTGCAATAAGACAGTTCATGAAATTTAATCCCTATTGGATATTCCATGGTCAACTGTAAGTGATATTAGAAAGTGGAAGCGTTTAGGAGCAACAGCAACTCAGCCATGAAGCGTAAAAATCACAGAGTGGGATCAATTACTGCTAAAACACATAATGCTTAAAAGTCGCCACTGGTCTGCTGATCCCATAGCTTAAGAGTTTCGAACTTCCACTGGCAATAATGTAAGCACAAAAACTGTGCAGTGGGAGGTTAATGGAATGGGTTTCCATGGTCCACAGCTGCATGCAAGCCTCACATCACCAAGACCAATGCAAAACGTCGGATGGAGTGCTGTAAAGCACATCAACACTGGACTGTGGAGCAATAGAAGCGTGTTCTATGGAGTGACGAATCACGCTTCTCTGTTTGCCAGTCAGATGGGCAAGTGTGGATTTGGCGGATGCCGAGAGAAAGTTTTCTGCCCGACTGAAGTTTGGTGGTGGAGGGATAATGGTATGGGGCTGTTTTTCAGGATTTGGGCTAGACTCCTTATCCCCAGTGAGGGGCAAACTTAATGCTTCAGCATACCAAGTCATTTTGGAGAATACTATGCTTCCAAGTTTGTGGCAACAGTTTGGGGAACGACCTTTTCTATTCCAACATGACTGTGCCCCTGTGCACAAAGCAAGGACTACAAAGACATGGTTTGATGAGTTCAGTGTTGAAGAACTTGACTGGCCCACACAGAGTTCTGACTTCAACCTCATCGAACACGTCTGGTATGGACTGGAACAGAGATTGTGAGCCAGGCCTGCTCGTCCAACATCAGTGCCTGACCTCATAAATACTCTACAGAATGAATGGACACAAATTCCCACAGAAACCTTCCAACATCTTGTGGCAAGCCTTCCAAGAAGAGTGGAGCGGTTATCGCTGCAAAGTGGGACCAACTCCAAATTAAAGTATATCTATTTGAATACAATGTCATTACAGTCCCTGCTGGTGTAATGGTCAAGCGTCCGAACACTTTTTTCCATATAGTATAGCTTAGGGCCAGTCAGATGTGTGGTGATGCGGCAAACGGAACAAACCTGACAGCCTCTGAGAGCGAGAGAGTACACAACAATCAAGAAAACTGATGTACCAGTGATTATGTGGACCTAGTGACTGACCTGCCCTTTCTCTCCATTCACTCCAGGAAGCCTTTAATCTGGCTCATACTTAAGCCCAAAGCATTTGAAAAATTGTATTTCCAATACCAAAAATATTCCTAAGTCTTTAAAACACACAGGTTAGAAATCTGGAAATTACAATGAATGATTTTGCCAGCATTTCTGAGATAGATATCCCAAAGAAGGGCACGCACAGAATATAACATTTCAGCACATGAAATAATTGGTCAGATCATACCAAGAATCAGCAATGTTTCAGAGTACATCTTATATTTATTACATGGCCAAAAGTATGTGGATACCTATTGTAATTAGGGCGTTTGGACATTTCATCCACCAGGTGCATAAACCAAGTAAATAGCCATGCAATCTCCAAACAATCTCTCAAACATTAGCAATGGATTTGGTCTTTCTAAGCAGTTCAGTGACTAAAATTTCTGCACTGTTAGAGCGGTCCCGGACAGCAGGAAGTGCTGTTACTGTGCGGTGGAAACACCTAGAAGCAACAACAACTCAACTGTGAGGTGTTAGGCCAAACAAACGTACCCTTTAAACACAACTTGAATTGTGGGTTTCAGTCCTTTAAAACATTGATGCATTTGGTAAAACCAAGATTTATTGGCAATAAAAAGATAGGGGAAAAATTGCCAAAAGACACTCATCAACGCTCTTCCAAAGAAGGACTGTCACAAAACTTATCTGATACACACTCCTGTGCTGCTGATTTCCTCTGCCTCCGTGTAGAGGTCTACACTTCCTGGTTCGAGCAGTCACATGATTGTGGCTGGAAGGCGACATATTTAAACCTGTAGATTACATAAAGTGCACTGACACTGCAGCAGTGTCAGAGCAATAGGTTTTCCTGTCGGTCTGACTGTTTGCTGCAGAAGCTGAGCTTACCTGTGTTTCTCCCTTGGCTTGTCTCTGTGCTCATTAACCCCTGGTGTACCAGTCCTTGCTTGTTTTGACCACTCCCTCTCAAATCATGACCTTTTTACCGCACTACTACCTGTGTACCAGATCCTGTCTTGTTATTGGACTACCCTTCTGCATAAACATTTTGTACCTTGCTACCGACAGTGTACCAGTCCTCAGCTAGTTGACCTGCTTTCAGATTTCCCTTTCTCTCCACTGTGTTATGCCTAGTGGCTGAACAGGGTGCTGCGACCTGCGTGTGACTGGCCGCAAAAGTCCATCCTGCCTTGCAGCGGTTCTCGGTGAAGACTGAGGAACCAGTTAGACTCTGTGCCTCTATTTGGCCAGCGCTAAACCAGGCTAACACATGTGTCCATCACTCCAGGGCTCTCCTTCTGAGACCTTCATTATAAGGACCAAAGATCACAACATCTTAATGAAGCTGGTGACAGTCAGCACAAGAGAATTTTTGAGATTACATACTATGCTGCTGGTCACTACATTTAACAGAAAATGTTCAGAAAATGACTACCTTACTTCTTTACACAGATAATAAAACACAAGGTTTTTCTTATGCGAACACCTTCAGTACATTAATATAGTAACAATTTGTGATCTGTGCGCCTGAAGACCATTACAGCATTAAAAATATTTATTAAACAGATTGGTATGAGCTATTACAGAACAAAGACATAATGCATTACAAGAAAAATAGCACAGCAGAAGAGATACAGTAAGTACACAAGCAGCCTGAGGATTCTTTAGACCTTTAAGTCATGCATTGCCTTAATCAAAGTGACATCTGGTTTGAATTCTTTTTGATTCAGTGAATATCAATTTAGATCTGTGCAACAGCGGCATGATTCTCATTTGCAATGCATTTGTCTTCATTTGCTTTATTCTACGAAAATCTTAAAGACTGAGAGAAAATTATATATTTAAAATGTAATTTAATAAACAAAAAAAAGAGTTTAAATGGCAAGACTTATTAAAATACTTCAGAAATAGTGAATAGTTTCCTGACCGTTTTTACAACTGCATTATCACTGTAATTTTAGGTGTGCTAAACCTATTGAATACATGCATGTACGTATTATTTTAGTTTGCAATGTTCCATCAGTACAGCAGGGGCCCACAGAATTAAACAGTGTAGAATCTTTTTTCTTGCAATGCAATTTGCCAATATTTGCATATATTCATTTTGTTTTGAAAATTGATATTGCAAATTGGTAATAGAACATGTTCTTTTCTGCTCCTAAACTTTTTGTTGAAAAATAAGCATCTATTAATGTTTAATAATTTTATTATCTTGACCTGGGGATTTCAACTACCATTTTTTCAGACTGAATTGATAAATGTCAGACTCTGCTCTCACATCTCTCTCACTATTCACAACACTAGGACCTGGCAGGCAGCCAATACTACGCTTTGTATTTTAGAATAAAGAATAGGACATGGTGCATTTGTTTTGGTTGACTTAGCGTAAAAGGGTACACGAGTACAAATATGTACATTCCATTTTATTTACATAAACATGGGTTTCTTTTTGGGGTGGGGATCAGACAGAAATAAAATATATCCTCTATATATATTTTGAAAAGGTGACCAAATGTAATGTATTTTCCCAAATAAGTCATCCCCCCCCTTGTATTTACATAAATACTTATTTAGTGATCACGATTAAATCACCAGACAAGAAATAAGGGGGCCCATTTCTATACGCAAAATGGGGAGGCGGAATTATTGTTCCAGATAAGCCTTCTTCCAATTTCTAGTTAAAAATGTTATTTTAAATTTGTATTTAAAAAAAAAAAAAAAAAGCACCCTTATTTTCCAGAGTGGACTTACCTCACTTCATTGTTATTTATTTCATTCTTGCCACGAACATGCTTTCAGCTGCCGTGACTTTGGGGTGTTCGCTGTATGAGGTCACACACGATTTCAGCCCGTAGTCTCTCTCTACCTATCACACAGGTTACAGACCTACGGAATCGCACCAGACACAGCATTCACACACCCCCAGAGAATTCAGGTTTGCCACCACCTATTGAATACGGGCAATAGGACCCCAATACACTGTCCCACACTGGCACATAGGCTTCTAGCTATTCACAGTCTAGCAAAACCCACACCAGCAAGCACAGGGTTATATCTTCACACCTCCAGACTGATACAAATGTTGTAACAGACTGTTGTAAATGCAAGCACACACAGCTTGTTAATCAAATGTATCCACAAATCACACACTGGCATTCTAAGGGTTAACTTGTTCGAGCTCTCTTCTAACAGGCTAATGGATTCGTTAGAGTATCAAGGAGGACGCAACTTTTTAAATTATAGATTTAATATACAAAAATACAGGGCATTCAGGGGGGGTTGTGGCCTGGGACACTTTTTCAATCACCATTTACATGTTGCCTGATTTACTAACCAATTCTACTATGTGGTTGATCACTACTTTTATTGATTTTAAGGGGCATATTTTAAAACTGAATTCTTTTGGTCTATATTACATATAGCCTACGTCAGCACATGGCCTCTGAGCCAGACCACATGCGGAGCTGTACCTAAACGTCTATTCAGGTGCCATAAGTAGGCTAGATCTCACCCCGAAAGCTCTTTGAAGCTGCCCCCCCCAGGTGATCCTTCTCTCTTCTCACACTGGAATGTGCAAAGCCATCCAATACATTTACATCAGACTCTATGACTTCAAATCTTACACTTTAACTGAACTTAACAATGGATTCCTATGATACAACATATTTACACTGCAGTTATGATTTTATCCTTTATACATAACTGCAAGCTCTCTATGTTCACGACAATGCCGATAAAAATTATCAGCACAGCAGGCAATAACTAGAAAGGAGCCCCCTCATTTGAAAAGTTTTTCAGAGCCAGGGATCAGGAGATCGAGCCTATTGGCATTACAAGTGCACTTTGCCAAGGGATCATGTGTTCACGTTGTGATGGTAATTTTGATTGTAGCAGTTAAAAGGCCAAGAATAGACATGGTCAACGGATTTCCACCAAAATTTATTGAATAACTCCTGATTTGCCAAATTAAATGACAGAACACCCCCAGGATAATAAGGCAACACCACCACCATTTACAAATCAGTGGTAGCCAGTGATATCTATCACTAGAACACAGCTACTTTACCATTATTTCCTATGGGGGCCTTAGTGATAACAGGACCAGCTCTCTCCCCCCCACAGAGCTCTGTGCCACTCTTGGCTTCACTGGACCAGCACTGTTCAAAACAAACAACAACCTTCCCTCACCAAATTCTCAATTAGCCCCAGCACTAGATATAGTGGGAACAAGCGCAGGCTAAGAGGGAGACCTCGAGTGTGGTAATTAAGGGCTTTATTTAATTAATGATTATTTTAAAGTTGTGGATTTTTTTATTTTTTTTTAAATATTTTGGTATAATGGTCATGGGTCTTATGGATCACTCTAAATTATACTGGGACCACTTAGAGTGGCAAAACTGGAGTACTAGCTTTGTTAATTAATCCAGCACCCACAATCAATTCTGGGAGGGAAGATCGCTAGGCTCTTCAGTATGGGGCTGGTTGATACTGGGAGGGGGCACACTTTTTTCTGGCCTTCTCTCCCATAAAGGCACTAGATCTGCATTGACCAGCTTGGGGCACTCACGTTCTCCCTGTTATAGTTGAAAGAAGCCTAGGCTGTCTGTCGCTGTGGATGGTTCTGTATTTTCAGATGGAGCCATTCTGGCCATTTTTATGGAAAAAAATACTTTAGAAGACAGCTCCAACTGTGTGGAATCTGGACCCCAGCTATGAGTTTGCTTTTTTTCCCACTGTCTTTAAATCCAAACAGTACAGGGATTCACTATTTTTGAGCTGAATTGCGGCAAACAGAATATCTGGGGTTTCATTTAACAGTGCTGCAGACAAGCTGATAATTTTGACTTCTTCCATAATGCGAATAGAAAAGTGTATATCAATGCTTGCAAATCACTGTATCAACAGAAGGATATGAACTTATGAAAATCATTGTATCATTGAAACTTAAATCATGTTTGTCAACATCAACTAGTCTGGACTCCGAGAGGATAACTGCAGTTAACGAAACAAAAAAATAATCAAAAAACAAAACAAAACAAATCAAGCAAAGAAAAAAAAACTTACATGTAACTGAACCCCATTAATGCAAGTCCTTTATAAAATACCTACCTGGACATGCATGACATGTAGGTGCTAAGTGTTAACCAGTTGGTTGGTCTAATAGTGAGTGCGAGACATATTTTTTTGAAGGAAGGGGGAGGGGGGTTTAAACACAAAACGCTGCCCCAAGATTTAGTTTGAGAGCAGACGCTCTTAGGAAGTCTTTGGTTAAGCTTGGTACACACTACAGTAATTCCATACAATTATCATGCAGATCACACAATAAACGACGTTCGGTCAGATATTGAATTAGTGTGTGCTCTCCCATGATCATGTTTTATCGTACCAAAGCACATCATTTTGTTTGATTTAGTTTTATAAAGTTCCTAAAAATCACAAATCAACTATGGTGCGATGTCATGCAATTGTTGAAATGTATGCACTCACGACCAGCAGTGTAGGCAGATCTCCATAGAGTGTACAGAGTCACAATCGTTTCAGCAGATGGTTATGACAGGTGAAGATCACAGATCTGAAGGTAAATTGTGTAAGTGTGTACACATAAATCTGCATGCTCAGCGGGACTTTCAGTCGTTGGTAATATCATTACTGAAATCACACCTGCAGTAATTTTCAACATTACAAAAAACAAGCTTACCTGAAACTAATTTTATAAGAGCAAAAACACAAAATAGTTATTAAATGGGATTTAATAATTGGGGATTTAATAGGACAAAAAGCTGCAATGCTTATTGAATAAAAATAGTGCTAAATGGCAAAACAGAAATATAAATGGAAAACAATTTGAAATTCATATGTAAAAATTAAAATTCATGTGGAGACAATTAACAATGAAAGTTTGCTAAGCTTCGATATCTCCACTTTCACACAGAAGTAGATGACAATGCCTCAAAATGGACATAAAAAATAAATTCTGGTAAATTTATTAATTCTATTTACATTGTTCTTTATGCCAAAGGAATTTGAGACAATTTTTTTTACGAGTTTGGGACTCTTAACTGGGTAATAAAAATGATTTATTACAATGCTGGGATAAGAGGGCATCTCTGAGTAAATAACTAGAGTAAGGTGACAGAAAACAGACCTCTGAATGTCCATTTTATTCATCATTACAGTCGTTAGTAGACATCACTTTGAAATAAACAGATATGGGATTGTGATATTTTGCTATTCTTAAACCTGAGAGTGATGCATTTAAAACAAGTGTAGCATATGAAATATTTATAGTGAAAATGAGAGCTCCACACGGGCTGCAATTTCGGGCCAAGTACCCAATATTGGCTACAATTTTGCAGTGTGTATGGCCTGGCTTAGTTATAGGCTCTTATAGCAAATGTATTCCAGTGTATTACAATAATAAGAAGAGTATATACAGTAATATTCAGTTGGAGAAAGGGCTGTCACCACCAGGCTCTTGCACCTAGAACTGTTTACTTATGGGAAGTTGGTTTAGCTGCTGCAGCACCTCTTTGCTGTGGGCTCGCTGGTTCTTCCTTTAACATTGTTGATAGTGGCAGGATACAGAGTGTACTTTTCCTCCCCTGTCCACGCCCTGACAGGGGGAAGGATGTCCAGTTTCCTCTCCACCACCGGTGCCACACAGTCTAGGGCGAAAGACTTAATCTTTAAATCTCCTGTCTAAAAAAAAAAACTTCCAGGGACCTTACCCAGAGTTCTGATTCTACCCTGTAGCCAATTTGGCTGCAGAGACTGGGCCAGATCCTAGGACAGGATTCCCCAGACTGCCGCTCCCGGAGCTCTTCGAACTCCTGTATGCTTCTTTGCATTTGAATTTAATAGGCATCATTTAAAGTCCCTCTGGCAGCCACTGCACTGAGCCTGCAGATTAAGGTGACTGTATGGCTGCTGGATTCAGGGCTGTTCTGGCAGCCCTCAATTGGTCCACCATAGCTCAGGTGACACCTTGGCCCCTCAGTGCTTTGGTGTCCACATATGGGGATTGGAGCACCAGTGTAACCCCAGATCCCCAATTAACCACCAGGAACAGGAAAGAGGAGATATTTTATTAAACATACATTTAAAAAGTATATACACATTTAAAATTACAACCATGTTATTAAGGCACACTTTCATTACTTACACTTCCAGCACATAGCCCTGGGATTTTAACCTTTTTGTCGCTGCATACCGTGCACTAACTAATGCTATAGCATGACACAAACATATATTTACATTTATTTCGATAAGTCTTACTAAATCCTTACATTTGTCCTCGTAGGGGCTGCAGAATCACAAGAATAATCTTGGTAATTACTATTTTTTCTTGGTTCATTTCTCTAATCTGCTGTACATGACTTATAATTCTGCAGGGTTTCCAGTGTGATGTGACTACTATGGTAACTAGTCACATGATGTAGTGAGCAGAGAGGCTTTGGAATGTCTCTATGAGCTCGATCTGCTCTGTAGAATGTAAAATCCTTCCTCTCCACTCTCTGCCATCACATGACATGCTGAGAGCTGTGTCTGTGTGTGTGTGTATGCGTCAGGCATACTTATCTGCCCTCCAGAGATATTTTGAAAAGGAGATAAAGATTACTAAGAAAACAAATAGGATGATGCATGTTTAAAACGATACTTAACTTGCAATTAATAATAAAATAAACCTAGGTACTTTATTTACCTTGTTTAAAGAAAATTAGAAAAAAATGGGTATGTGAAACTGCTGAAGTGAAAAAAAGCAAAGAAAAAACAAAACAAAACAAAACAGGACACTATTCGTTATATTAACCAAGTTCCCTTACATCACCTATCAGATTATATAGATCTTGCATTTTAGCAACTTCGGTGAAGCAGGAGAGTGATGGGCTGTAACCTAAATACAAATGCTGATGACCACGTACTGCCAAATCTGCAGTATCAGGTAATTGGCTACTATAGCAATGTATGGCACCAAATTGTTCCCATACCAAATAACGATCCAAAAAACAAACAAAAATCAGTTGTATCATTATTGGATGTGATGCAAAATGCAATCAGAAGACGAGTGCAGATTAGTTTTAATTGCCCATTTGCGGTCTTCTTTTTGCCACAGTAACAAGTCGTTGTGATGTTGAACAATATGAAGGATACTAAAAGCTACATGTACAATATAAACCTTGGAAGTAATGGTAAAGAAAGGAATTCACAAAATGAAAAGCAACCTATTTTATGGGTTGCATACTTACTTTTTCAGTGCATTCTTCTTTTAACGTTCTGGGGAGTGACAGTTTGTCATATCTGCCTGAAATTTAATTTTATGTGAATAACTACAATTTACGTATAGTTAATAGCACTTCAATAATTGCTTCAGGGAACATTCTGTTTGCATTAATAAAATCAAAATAGTTTTTTGCAAGATACTAAGTGCCAGATTAAAAAGGATCTTTGTCCAATGGCAAATAATTATCATAATATATTAATAATATTCTGCCCATAAACTAAAACGTTAATCAAATAGCATGATGCAGATCTGATTTTGTGCAGTCTACAGCATTTTTCTTGCCTCTCTCATTGTCAAAAGATTACAAATATAAAGATAGCCAAATATTGTGATGGGGCTGAAGCCCAATTAGACCCAAAACATTTAACAACTAACCCAAACGTGTATAGTGCATTAAAAGAACCATAGTATATAAAACAGCAACCTGCTCAATGAATTTATAGGTAGTGACAGGTGCTTGGAAGGGATAGGTTAGATACAGATGGCAAAAAAAACAAACTAAAAGCAAAACCATGCAGAATCCCCAGCAATCAGGTGCAATCATCAAACACAATTTAAAACAACTTCTAAAATGGTAATGTAATAAATAAGTCTCAGCTGGACACATTTTTAAATATATGTTAATCAATACATCACTTGTATGGTGCTCCCGCTACCAGGATGGTCGTAACCCTAAGTAATATTTTTAAATTGAGCTCAAAATGTACCAGAAGCTCCAACAAGTACTGGAAAAATGAACACTGCTGAGATACATATTTGTACATTTTGCCCTCAATTTAAAAATACATGAATATAAGTGACCCACTGTGTGTAATCACTAGTGATTCGAGTTTGGTTCATCCTATAAGCAGAAAGACCTTGAAAATGGCTTAACATGTGTTTACAAGATGCATTCAACTGAGACTTTGGAATTGTATTAATATTACAGAAGCAGTTTTAATTAATAATTGTTGCTAGCACCACCTTTGTGCTTGGGGGATGTTGTGGTTTGTTTTTTATATTAAAATAAT
Organism: Mixophyes fleayi; assembly: GCF_038048845.1. Lineage (NCBI taxonomy): Eukaryota > Metazoa > Chordata > Amphibia > Anura > Limnodynastidae > Mixophyes > Mixophyes fleayi. The sequence goes on from NC_134405.1 coordinate 232,874,943, forward strand.
GTAATCTGCACCTGGGTTACTTTGTTAAATATTAAAAAAAGGGTAAAATAAAGTGTCAAGTTACTTGTGTTTAAATGCAAAGCACATTATATCCACAAACAAGTGCATTTTTACAGTAACTGTATCACATATAGAAAGAACCTATATTGGCTTAGGATTTAATTTTTATCTCAAATTAAATATCTTCTTTTATAGTTTTCCCTTTGATTTTGCAGGCATGCTATATTAAGAGGGTTCTCCACTTTAAGAAGTTTATTAAATCCCCTCCCTTGCCAACACTACATACTGTTTCTAACTGAAATCTATCAGAACTGCTGTGTGGGATCTTCTGTCATGGAGAGCCAAGATGCACCAAAGGGGATCAGCAGAGGTCTTGGCTGTATAGGAGTTCAAGGACCTTGTCAAATAGAGCAAAAAGTTCTATTACAATGAAGGGAGGGAATTTAGTAAACTTATCAAAGTAAAATTAAACACTTTTCCTGTATTGCTTGGGACTTCTGCGTACCGTCACTTCAGAAACTTCATGTGCCATTGTCAAGGTTTATAATAAAAGTACTGGTGCACACTGCACTCTTAACAAATGTGCTATGAAAGTATTTCCCCAGATTCATTAGGATCCTGTAGGACATATACAGAAGTAGTTATTGAATATTTCCAAAATCATTTTTACATCCCAAAAAAAACATATACAAGTAAATCACTCATGTTAAGAAATTATACATGACAAAAATATGTTTCAATGTGGCGTGTACATTTAGTTCAGGAGCCTTTGCAGCTTAATAGTAACAGATCCTGAAGACATTTTCCATTTAAACTCAGTATCTCAAAATGTATACTGCACAAATGTTAGGCTTGAGCTCTAAATTATAAGCATATATTTAAATAAATAATAAAAAAAAATTAAAATAATGACATACTTAAAGTGTTTTCCCAGTTGAACACGGTATAGTGAGAATGGTCACAATTGAAAAAATTAAACAAATGAACCTAACTGCAAGACATGCAATATCCCCTTTAATCATTCTATTTCCTCTAATGCATCTTCGCATACAGTACATGTCAATATTACATTATGGTGGAATCTTGGCAAATAACATATCCAATTAGTGTAAGTTGCATTATTTCAGCAGGTATTTTGAATATGTTCTATTCTGCAGTTCGGCAATACGCTCCATAATGCAGAAGTTTATTTGTGGCTGTACGGCTGCATGCCAGCATTATATTTTATTGCTCCACTGGGATCCAATATCTAGCGCCATTGACGGATGTATCAGTTTGAACAATTATATTTTATCCTTTGTGAAATTGTTATAGAATACAGAAAAATCAATAACTCTGAAATTTTACCACATATGTTTGTCTGCATTGATTTCAACATTGAACTCAATTGTTCTGAATGATTAAATGATGTTCCAAAAAGTGTTACAAGTTATTACATAGCTCACAGTTAGCTATTTATAGACAATACTTATCTGGCTGATATAGGTGTATAATGCAAATAAATATCAGACTTCTTATTGGAAGGGAATCGGAGGGTCCCCTTGTCACTCACTTCAGGATCTGCCCACCGGGTCAAAGGGTGATTTCTCTGGGCCAATTTCTCAGTTACTAAGTAAGTAGTAGAAACAGTAGCTGGGTTTTGGAGAAAATTTGAACGTTGCTCCACTGTACGGCAGCAGGTCACACACAGCATTAATGCTCCTGACATTAGTTTAGGTCAGGTGCAGAAGAAAGAAGCAACAAGGAAAAAAGGCCTCTCTCCTAGCCTGCAACATAACCTGCCATGGAACAACAGTCTGCAGTATGGAGTCAGAGCATGCACTATATAAATAGATGATGATGTTGCCCCTAAAGTTGAAGGACACCAGGGACTTGGTTCTTTTTTTTATGCACCAATTTATTTTTCTATTATTTAGTTTGGCTAATTTAGGCCCTTACCCAAATTCTTTTTTTAGTCCTCTTTCAGACCCTTTTTTAGTTTGTTTGTGTGTGTGGGAGGGGGGGGGGGATGGGGACGACGACGACTGGGGATATGCATTACAAAGTAGGAGGAGCATGTGATAGACAATCAGCAAATGATTACATGGATACATTATGTGTGGAATGTATCCCTAAATAAGATCATTCAAACCAACCACCAGAGCAGTTTAATGAATTAATAGAATGGAAGATAAAAGAACTCTGCATCAATTAGTGTAAGTCAGACAACTTATAGGGGTTACGAGAACAGGATCCCTTACTTGTTTAGATTGGGATAACATTCAGGAACCAACAGAATCCTGTACCTAAAGTTGATTCTTCAGTAGCCTATTTGTCTTTAAAGATTGCAAAAGGATGAAGATTTATTTAAAAATCCATTGGGAAAAAATACAGAAAAACGTTTTTTAGAAATTGAATATTTCCACAGGCACCACAATTAAGCTGGAATAGTCATAGATGCAGTCTTCCGAGCCATCAAAACCCAGATGGATAATCTCTATGCTGATACTCAAGAAGAAGTAAGTAGACAATACCTGCTACAAAATATGGAGACTGTAAGGAAAAGTATTGACTTTCTATGTAAAGCATCCATAGACACTGTTATAGGTACACCTAGAATTGTGGCCTTTACTGTAAGGGCAAGAAGAGCCCTCTGGTTAGGTTCATGGGCAACATATCAAAAGTCTAAAAGCCTCTTAATTACATTTCTCTCTGAGGTGTATTTTTTGTTTGGGAAAAAAATTATATGAGGATTCAAAAAGGTATAGAAGGAAACTTACATCCATCACCTAGGATTAGTAAAAGATTTTTCTCTGTAGCATATTCAAGGCAATTCAAAGAATCCAGGCTTAGTATTATGTTTTTATGATGTTACAATTTCTTTATCACTCGCCATCCAAAACGAATACTGGTGAAAATACATTTATATAACCTGTGTTTGTTGTTAAACCTCAATAAAAACTTATTTAAAAAAAAAAAAAAAAGAATCCAGGCAAAGAAGGAAGATAACAAGGAAATCCACAATGACAATTGGCTGATCCAATCTCCAGCAATCCTTGGGAGCGGAAGAATTTCAAGGTATGTATGTAGCGGCTTGGATACTAAGTACATAGGACCATTGGGTTCAGGACATTTGTACCCATTGTGTACAGAGAGCTCCACAAAGTACCCAGGGGATTTTTATTTAATAAAGTCATAAGATCCACAAATCCTAGTGCAAATGGAAGCGTTACACAACAGTCTACACGTACCATTAAAAAAAGATAGAAATTTGTCCAGTACCTATGGTCAGGGCCGGATTAACCAGAGGTCTAACTGGGCTACAGCCCAGGGGCCTCGGGCATCCAGGGGGCCCTTGACAGTGCTCAGCGGCATTATTGATCGGGCCGAGGGCGCCCCGGACCCATTCAATAATGCTGATCCTGACACTGTATTGCTTCCACGGCGCTCAGTAATCTCCTTACTGAGGAGATCTCGTGAGTCTCACTCGCACGAGATCTCCTCAGTAAGGAGCTTACAGCGCACCGTTGAAGGACTACAGTGACAGGACAACAGAAAGACGTAAGCGCTTGGGGTGGGGGGGCGGCGGCTCATAGGGGGGCCTCACGGGGGAATGGAGGCCCCTTAGCCCAGGGGCCTCCATTCCTTTAGTCCGGCCCTGCCTATGGTTCAGAAACAGGATTTAATTAGAGACTCTTTTTTGTAGAAAAATAGTCAAGAGACTTCTGGACCGTTCTGGACTTAAGAAAACTCAGTTTGTAAAGGCAAAACATTTTCGCATGGCGTGTGCAAGCTCCAACCTCACAGTGGGAGAAGTAGGAGATTGTTTAATATCATTATTATCTTTTATAAAAGGCGCCACAGAAGGTCCACACAGCCATATAGAGATCATACATGAGACAGTAAAAAGGATTACAAGTCAATAAAATAGGCAAAAACAGCACAATACAATACAGATACCTGAACCAGAACTGATTAGGCAAAGCCTTATATCAAAAATAGAGATAAGAAGCATTAATGTTTGGGACAAAAAAAAAAAAAGGTGCAAAATCAGTGCAAACTGAACTTGAACCTAGGAGGATGAGTGCAGCAACCGTAGCAATGGCACCGATTGAGGAAAGGAGAGAAGACACAGGTGTGATTGTAGCATAAGTAATGAATGGAGGAGGACACAAGGAAAGTGGGCACTGCTTGAAAGAGCTTACAAACTAGAGGGAAGGGGCACACAAACAGGATAACAGCGTGGGTGAAACTGTGACAAGGGGTAATATAGGTGGTTTAGCAGGAGAACTTGGCTTTTGCAAAGAAATAGGTGTCTAGTTGTCGTTTAAAGCCTTGGAGAGAGGTGCAGACCACCAGTGTATCAAGACAGAATACCCAAAAGATCAACAGTTGACTTATCTAGTCTAAAAACAGCATCAATCCTCAGTGAGAGAATGTCTCAGACACCTGAAAAGTTCTCCTCAACCATCAGGGGGTACCACCAAAAATTAGAAGAAAGAATTTGGGTACCACAGATAGATCTGATGGTAACAAGCCAGAGTAGAAAGATTCTATCATCATCATCACAGGGATTCAAAATCAGAAGGGATAGACTGGATTATGTCTTTTCCCCTGTTCCTCCAATTGCATGGACATTGAAGAAAATATAAAAGGAAGCAGTGATAGTGATAGCAATTCTTCCATTTTGGCCTTGCAAATCATGGCTTGGAGTAGCTTTGGTGATGCTCCAAGAACGACCATAGCCCCTGCTAAGTCAATCAGACCTTCTACAACACAGACCAGTTTAAAACCCAAATCCAAAGACACACTCTTTGATGGTGTGGAGGTTGAGCGGTCACTGTTGAAGAGTAAAGGTTTGTCTGGGATATTTATATCAATGGTGGAGCCTATAATTTAAGATGGAGTGATGGGACCTTTAATTTAGTGATGGGGTGGTTGGGGGCTATTAACTGAATGAGGGAATGGTTGCAGGAAATAGGTATAGTTACTAAACATAAATGCTATCAATCTATTGCTGGGGTGGGAGAGTCTACTCTAATTTGGGTGGGAGGAAGGCTATTAATTTAATGGTGGAGTGTGGGTCAGAGCTAATTATTTAATGGTAGGTGCTAGTGGGGCTGCTTAATTTAACAGTGGAGCCTATTAATTTAAGATGAGATGACAGGACCTTTAATGTAGGGGTGGTCTGGGGCTATTAATTGAACGTGAGGTCGAGTTTGGGGAGGAAAGCTAAAATGTGAATACTAGTATTTTAATGTTGGGACTGGAAGGAGTCCTAATTATTAAAGGTGGGTGCTATTGATTGGAGTTTTCTAAAGGGTGTGAGGTGCAAAAATATTGAGGGCACATTCCACAAGAGCAGTGGCAACATCCTGGAATCATAAGACACAGGTATCGGCAGAAGGTATTTGCAAAGCAGCAGCTTGGCCAACACATGCATTTTCCAGATATTATCTTCTGGCTGTTAGGACTTCCGAGGATACACAATTTGCAAGATAGGTTCTTCAAACAAGTGATCAATAAAATCAGTTTTTCGTGTGCATAAATCAGTGCCCTCCCCTTACGCTGCAGAATTAGGGGCGTTATATAAATAGATGATGATTATATTGATTTAGTCCCTTAGTCAGCTGAGTATAGACAGAAGGTTGACACCCTGAAAGGTATATAGTGTGGCTCCTCTTATCCTTCCTAAGCCATCTCTGAAAAACACCTTCAAAAAACATGGGTGGAAAATTGGGGCTGCCATGAAGTTCTTCAAGGAATATAAATTATCAGGTAACATAATTTGCATCCTTCTCCTTCTAGTCAAATAAGACGCAAAGCCACAATTATTGTTAGAACTTATTAAAATGATACTGCTACCCCAAGGAGTCTGCAAACCAACATCCCTGAACCCCCTATAAGATACAAAATATACACAAAAACACATTTTCCCCCAAATCCTGAAAAAAAAAAAAAAAATGTTTAGAATTATTACACCCAATGGACTTAATGAAGGTAGATGAGCTTACACAGCTGGATCAAAAGGTGATTTTAAGAATATTACTTTGAATGAAATGCTAATTCTAGCATATATGTTGGGCAGGTCTGAAATAAATTATATGGGTATGATATACAGTACATAATAATTTTAAATTGAAAAGTAACAAATAAAAAAACAAAAACAAAAAAAAACACACACACGGACACATTGCTCTTGCTCCAAAGCCAGCAAAGTATAAAATAGTTACAGTCATCAAGGAGCAAACAACTCCAGTTATAAAGAGATTAAAGGATCGTGGTTGTTTTTGCATGCAATTGTTCAGATGTTACAGTTTTAAATGTTTAAGTGTATGCTTTATGCTAATTAATATGCACAATGTAAGCTCAGTTATGCATACGAATATTTATAATCATGGGAGATGGCAGAAGGGTTGAGAAAATTAAGATTTAATTCACAGGTGTGTATGACGGTAATGCAGAGGTAAAACCAGAGGAGTTTATTCATTTGGAAAAAATGTTAAAAGCTCACATAACAAGTACTGCTGGATTCACATGAGTGGTAAAAATGCATAGCCATTTTGTATCATGATAGTTAAAGGATTAATCATTGAGGCTTGTGGAAAAGCACATCTGTAAAAGTTTCCATTCGTATTATCTTTACCGTTTGAGTATTGAAGTTACAGACCAGTGGTGTATCTATATACCATGCGTATAAGGTCAACAGCCCACAAGTCAGGGGGCCCCACGCTAACCCCTTGATTAATGGGCACACCCTGCACCCATAGCTGTATTCCCATGGTAGGAGGGGGGGCTCTGGTGTGACCAGACACCATATTAAATGCGTTCCTGCTTACAGCAGGAGTCAGGCCACTGCACTGACTGGCTCAACTCACTGTCTGTCAGCCTAGATCAGGATACCTAGGCAGACAGGGTGCACAGTCACTCAGGGCAGGATGCTGATCCACTCCTCCACTTTTGTATATGACTGGCTCCCACCCTGTCCTGGTCCTCACCTACACCTTCCCCTTCTGTTTCTCACATTCCTTCTCATCCCTATCCCTCACCTCTGCATGGACCGTCCCCCTCCAGCCCATTTGGCCACTGCAGTCAGAAGAGTCTCCCACTGCACTCTCTGCAGATCAGGTAAAAGTGTAGCGGGATATTAATGTAATGTACTTGTGTATATACTAAATATAAAAAGTCTACACACGCTGTTTAAATTAACCAGTCACCAGGTTCTACCACTGGCTTTTTACTCCTTTATCACACATCACATTTCCAAAAAAAAAAAGGTTCTGATTGCAACGGTTCCAGAAGAAAACATTTAATATCACATATTCAACTGAGAGCTCAACTTATGCTATGCCTGAGCTGTGGAAAACAGAGTCACATTGGAACCGGTCTTTTTTCTTAATACAAAGTGCAGGAGGCATTATTTACTAAAGTCAATGTCTCGTGCAAGTAGCAGCAATATCCAACACCGGTGGACAATTGCTGTGTAAAGTGAACACGTCTAAAGTTACAGCCACCAGAGAGGGAGATAGAGTTTGGGTGGTTGGCAAGAAGGATAAGCCTGGCAGCCCATTCATAACAAACTGCACTCAGAACAGTCTGTGGAGGGAAACATTAGTTAAAAAGTTAGAAGTAGTCAGGCTGTGATAGGAGTGCATGAACGAAGGATATCAGACAATGCAGTCACGGAGTCACAATTTTATGACACCATTTCAGCACGAAAAAAAAAAAAAAAGACCATACAAAAAAGCCCTATAACATATTTACATCAGTGCACACTAAAGAGGGTTAAATGAGATGGCTGATATTCTACCACTTTAGAAGTCATAAAAAACAGCAACACTAATAAAGGATTAACTATCTACAGCTACTGGTATCATTAAAGAAATTAATAGGAGGAGAGATACAAACTTTACAATAGATATCAATTCACTGATAGAATAGTGCCAAGTAGCAATACCTTCCAGCTATCCAATTTCTTGCAGACATAGACACAATTATTTACTTACTAAGGCTTTTACACACAGACTTCCCACAAAAAGTATAAAATATGTTGATTTTACAGTGTATCTTGCTTAGAAACTTAGTTTATAATGATAGATGACTACATTATTCTATCATAATTATTATTTAAGGAACAGTGCTAAAAGAAAAAAAAAAAAAAGAAAGAAAAGTAAGTAAGATGGCAGCTCGCATTAAATCACTATACAGTAGACAAAACGTATACAAATGTTTAATGATTTGAAGGAGGTAGCTAAGATATTGGTTATGATTTTCTATATGGTGTAGCCATAACTGTATACTGGCAGTGTTGGGTTATTCAACATCAGATAACTCATGGAGAACGAGTGAATGTAAGGCATCCAACCCATGAGAAAGTCAATGGCATAACACAAGCACACAGTAACATCCACCACAGATCAACTGTTGTTATGACATAATAGTTTAAAGCAGTTATGGGCAACATGATACACTTCAGTGGTCCCATGGGCGGCCATCTGACCTTCAAAAAGCTGCACATTACCCTTATTCTCAGTAATAAGTTAAATAACATATTTAATTGAAGAAAGTCACCTACCTGTAATACTATATCAGCAGGCATTTAAAACAAGTGCTAAAAAGCTATAAAAGGCAAATCTGACAAAGAAAAAAACACAGGAAGGATCTAGGGGCCACAAGTAAAGGCTCAGAGGGCTACATGCAGCCCCAGAGCCTTATCACTGGTTCAAATAATAACTTTATGCAAAAGTCTGATGTGTGTTCTAAAGAAAGGTGCTTAATAGTGCAGAACTAAAAGCAGTAACACCACATTTTTTTTGCCAGCTACACAGACTTACAGCATGTCATATGAAGGCAGAAGGGGAGAATTTTACTGTACACAGAGCAGATAGAGATCAGGGGGGTGTTCTGAAGCTCCTCTGCTCACTACATCATGAGCTATAGTGGTTTATGTTAAAAAATAAACAAAAACAAACACCTATTATTCATGGGATTGCTGCTTTAAGTTAGGAAAAAGTTATCATGGAACTCAGCATGATATTATCTTGTATAAACGGGTAAAATACTTAAGACTATTTTTATGCTCCTTTATAAAGCATTCACAATGCTGCATCTTAAAATTGCAGTTACATTTTGGCCATCAATTTGCTAAAAGGATGTCCTGGAGCCACAGTGAGTACAGAGAATGGGTATGGGGCATCTGAGATGGTCATTCATCATATCAGTTAGATCTATTTACACTAGAGAAGAGACACTTAAGGATGTCTTATGAACACCATGTATAAATGGCCTATACAGAAAACATCTGACAGACTGTTCAGTATGTCCCCAAAGAGAATACAAGGTCACCCTTTGTGGTTTAAAGAAATCAGATTTAATCTGCACATAAGGAAAAGGGTCCTTAATGTAAAAGCAGTTAAACTGTGGAATACACTAACACACAAACTTCCAATAATAAATTGTAGATTGATTTAGGAAGGATTAGGTATTACACAAGTAAATCAAAATATATAGGACTATTGATTAATCACCACATATGAAATACATTTTCATCTTCTCTGGCTCAACTGGGGTTCTTGAGAATAAAGAGTTGGATTTTATGGACAGATGTCTTCATGGCAGAATGGGTGACCCTCTATCCTCAAAAACCTCAGTTGATACAGAGAAGGTAAAAAGGTATGTAAAGGGAGTATAACTACTTTGTCTTACATCTTCCTTTCTGTAATGCTAGTAAAACATATAGACTTGTGCATGTTACTAGTAATTATTTTAAATAAACCAACAAGTATTTTACAATTAATGGTCTTTTAGATACAATAATAAGCTAAAGTTGTATGGGATCAGGTAAAATGACATAATTAACATATGCCAAACAGATTAAAAAAATGGATATGTTGCCAAAAAGGATATAGGGCGTAATGTAATACAAACACAATATATGTACAGGAAAGGGATGCACATTTGGCCATTACCTATGAGCCCCAATAGAGAATATTAAAGAAGCAAATTTACATTTAATTGATAACATTTGTATGATAAACTGTAAGCAAGGAATCACAAATGGAATTTAGACAAAATAAGTCATAATTGCATTTACCAAAAGCACTTTCAGATATTTATTTTTTTATTATTTAAAATGACATACCTTGACGCATTAGTAAATATAAGATAGAAAAACAGTGATTTTTAACTTCTTTTGGTCTGAGATCATGCAATGGCAGCAATTCTTTAGTCGAACTGCAAAACCTGGGGAATAATTGGTGCATGTTCTACTATAAATTTACCCTTTATTATACTGCAATTCGATTTTGTGGACTGTAGTCCCAGGGCTATAACCTATTGGTGTCATGAATGATAGTAATTGTATGCAGAGCTATTTATCCAATAAAACCTCTTCACAGAGGGCAAGGATGTCATATAACATTACATAGAATTGGTCAGCAATGAAACACACTGCTAAATGTGTTCAATTTTAATACCACAGTTAAATCTATCAAACTGCAAAGTTTAATGAGTTATAATTGTACAAAATGTAACATGTATCTATATCATTATTTCATTTTATTTATCCAAAAGTACAACTTACAAACTGCTGATTACCACAAAATATAATCTTCCGATCATTGAGTTAAAAATAAAGGTTATCGTACCATCCTAAATGTGCTTAATCTGATCCACTTAATAAAAAAAATATTGGGTTTGAAATAATTAACATTTAATTGTTGTTATGACACTTTTAAAAAGCTTAATTTTTTTTAATTTTTTTTATTTAAATTGATCATCACACAGCCAACAATCAAAAGAATGCGGGTTACATGCCAATCCCCCATGCTGTTCAGGTGATCTCACCCCCACCAGAACAGCAATGCTTCTTATCCATGTATTGACAACTGAAAGAAGGCAACAATCAAACAATGCTGTCTCTAGCACAGGTCATCACACTGGTTAGAAACTGACACTACATTTTCAAGTTAGAACTTATCCTATTTGTCATCTCTGGGACAAGAAGCCATAACAGGACTGATTGGAGTGTGCACCCACTAACTGTAGGACCCTGGCATAGGGGCGCCGCTGTCCTCATAGTTTGACAACAACAGCACACTTTTCAGCAAAGAAACTTCTAGAAGCCAAAAAATAGAAATAGACCACAATTACTTTTCCAATATTTAATCCCACACTGGGAGAAAGTTTTATGTTTCGCAGTTGCAAAGCTCTGGCACCCCAGAATAGCCATTCTCCATGCAAAGCTGAACAGCACACACATTTAATAATGCGAAGCTGTCTAGTGGGACAGTCACAATACGCCAGGTAATGATTATTTTTAGTGGAAAATCAGGGTGTTCTATCTAACATCTAGACCCAAATATTCAGCTCAGTCAGGAGAGGAATTACATGTTAGTCAGTCAATTTGCCACTACCATTTTAGAGAAAAGTATATCAATAACAACCAACACTGTTTTCATACAAAAAACAACAACACACACTACTTCTATTCTAATGACCCTAACAGGGACACTGGAAAGTATGTATAAAATAATAGAATAATAAAACAGATTTAATATCATTAATTTATGGATGTTATACATTGGATTTACATTTACTGTCAGTATTTAAAATCAGCATTATATACAACTTACAGCGACAACTCTTTGAAACAATACCAAAAGTTCAGACACTGGTTTTATTCAATACAGAAGACTCAGAAAGAAATCAGCATTTTAGACTAGAATGACTCCTTAAACACCACACAGTTGTCTCTGTAATACGCACTTCCAAGATCTACTTACAGGTTATTAAGTCTGGGTCTGCTATCTTAGATTGTAACCCTAGACAAGTAGTAGTTTGTTACCTTCATCAGCACTGTAAAATATTCCTCGAATGGCTGAAATAATCTTCATTTCAGTACTGGATGTACGGATATCCAATGCTGCATTCCATATGTAAAGTAGTTATATAGTAAAAACACATCTGTTTGCCAACAAAACGCCATAAAAAAACAGTGACTAATGACCAAGCGTACTGTGGCGAATCTTCCATTATTCCATGCTGATGACAAACTGAAAATTACACAAATAATCTGCCAGTATATATTTTGGCCAATATAGCTATATTCATATGGCTGACAGTTACATTTTTAGTAATTCACTAAACTAATATTGTGTTTAATGACATCATAAGTTAAAACAAGAAAAAACCACATTAGTTATTAGAAGAACTATATGGGAACATCAGTATTTGACAATAGCTGTACTGTGTACACAGCAGTTATACTTAGCTGTGATTTAAGGAGCAACAACTCCACAAACCCTGGGCAAAGCATATTGCAAATGCACCAAAACAGTAACAATTCACATCTATTCCAACAACTCCCTGTTCATATAAATCATTTACTTTATAGGTAATGCAGACATTCAAAGTGAGGCCTTCTGAAAAGGGAAATGAAGTACTAGAGCATTAACAAGTTAGTAACACTGCATTGGTCAGTGTGGAAGAATTAAAGAAAAGTGCATGTTTTCAGCTCTAAGCAATTAAAAGAGTACATGAAAATGGACAGAAAATGCTCCTACTAGTTAACAAAAAGTATAAACAAACAATAGTTGATTACTTGTTTAAATTAACAACATAAAACAACTATAAGCCAGTGACATCATATACTTGGTAATCATCACCTGGGCATTGCAAAGAGCTCAGGAAAGTTCTTTGGGGATTTAGCATCCATTCACAACAAGATGTGCCACAACAAGATGACAGGAAAGATCAACACCTGAGCTCCATGTCGTCACCCGTCCAGCTAGCACTCTACGCCAGGACAACTTCCTAACCCTCACTCAATCGGGAAAATGTCAATCATTAGCAGCAGTCATATAGAGCATATAATGTACTGCAAAGGGAGCCAGAAATTCACACATCTGGACACTCTATACATGGTTGCACTGATTGCTAGAATGAGTGACAACAGCCTTCAGCATAAGTTACAGCCACTTGTTCCAGCTTCAGCCCCCAGCGTTGACCTCCCCCAGGCAAGCACGCTTACCTCGCTCCTGCTCTGCTTGCAGGCAGACGGGGATATTCTTCTTCCAGCCAGGCATGTTCCCAGATGCAGAGCTCTCTTCAGGGGTTGCGGCACCTTTGGCACATATCAGTGGAGTCTGAGGGAAGGCAGTGGGACCAGCACTGGGAGCCGGTCACCGGCGGCTAATACTGCTGTATCCCTGGGTGCACGGCACTTGACTGCTGTGCTCCCTGTCTCGGGGGAGAAGGCTCGGCCAGCGGCAGGAGGGGCTGCAGCAGCTCACGGAAGGAGGAACAAGTGCACGGCGATAGAAGCACACGGAGAAGGGAGGGAGACAGTGTCAAGGGGCGGAGGATACAACTCCACTCAGTACACAGACCTGGAGGAGGAGGTGGTGCTGTGAGAGTTCATTCCCCGCCGGGCATGTATTCTAGGTTGGGGAATGGGATGCTCATGCTGATCAGTGAGTACTAGACTACACTGCAATGTGTGTCTGTAGCTCGGCAAAGCACTGACAGAGTGTGGTCATGGCAGCAAATACAACTCCTGAAGACAGACTGATACCGGCTTTTCCTATGCTCAAGCTTTTCATTCAATGTCTTCCATTCATACCCACAGAATGGACACTCCCATATGTACCACACTCCATTAACCCTTTCCCTCGCTGTCTGGGTGTAATCCTTTCCTTGGGGCTGTTATGCTGAAGAACCAACATATTGTAAATTGATTGAAGTATAGTGTGTAGACAAAGGCACTCCGTATTTTCAAAAGCTTTTTTATTAAGCATTTTATTAGTATATTTGCTTACATGACAATTTCATTGTATTTTGTTAGGATGAGATTTTTTTCACCTGAAGCTTAATGAAGAACTGGAACATGTTTTATGTCGGTGCTTGCCAAACATTTTTGTTGTCATCTGCCATTTTCTTTTACACCAGTTTTAAATACTTTAAATAAATCCATAACATTAAAAAGTTCAGTATTTATTATTTTATTACTTTTTCAGATATTTTGCAAGAATGAGGCTGGGTACCCACTACAGTGTTTTCAGCCAAGCATTGGGTCAAACACGATAAACGACCGTGCAGCCCGATATTGAATTAGTGTGTACACTCCAGCGTTGAACGAGGATCGTTTCAAAGCACAGATCAGTGTTTGCATTGATTGTTCAGCAGAACTATAAGGCTGGGTACATCTCCAGGGGGCATGCTACTCTTATGTGTACATGCCCATACTGTACTTACCTTACACTTTCCCATCCCGCCTCCAGGCATAAGGGGTGTGTGTTCCTTATCTCCAGACTTTGTAGAGCCACTGCCCAGAGGAGGATAAAGAGACAGAGATGCAGAGACTTGGCCTCTAACAAACCCCTGGGAGCTAGATAGGATGTTCCCCATGTAATGAGAACACACCACTGTGGAAACTGGAGCCAATATAAGAACATGGGCCTGCGAATCGTTGGAGGGACTTGGTGGCAGGATTGGCTGGGGATTACAGGTCCTGCTGGACTGTGAAGTACCGGATCAAGTGGATTAAGTAGCTCTCATCTACACTACAAGAACTCTATTGGCCTTTGTGCCTATGTGTACTTGCCAAAAGCGGGGTGATGCCTGATGAATCCAATAAAGGTGCTTTAGCTCTTATGGTGACCTGTTAAAATAAATATAGTTTTCTCTATTCAGATATTTGAGTATGAAATACCCAGAGAGTAAGGCTGAAGTGAAGCCCCATAGTGCAGATCTGGTTGGGAGTCGTCTAGTAGTTTCCTGGTACATTCTTAGCTGGGCAGCCGGAGGAGATGTATTGGGGCAGGCCTGTGAAGGGAGATGTGACTAAAATGAGGCAATAGGATGTGTCAACAAAGACAGATAAGCACACAATGGATAAGTTACAAAGCAGAAGGCAAAAGCCCTACCACAGTGACAAAGTCAGGCACAATGCTATGCTAATGCAGCATGGGTAGGGCTCTAATGGGTCCAGGTTTTCTCAGGGATGACCCCTATTTTCCACTAAATTATTTAACTCAAAATGCAAATTATTAATAATTCAGTCCTGAGACTCAGAAACAGGATAAGTGTAAATAATGTTACTTGTTGGCACTCAAAAGGAAGATAGGGACTAAATCAATGGCATGAGAAAACTTCGAGTAAGATGGGTATCCAAGTATACATTGTAAAATGATGTTAGTTTTAAGCTTGGGATAAGTATGTTTTGTGTTTGTTGTGGAGAGCAACTCGACCAAGATTCAGTTCTTCACGGAATTTTGCAAGTCAATCAGGCTTTTGGAGCTTTGGGATAAATTTATTCTAAAGTTTTTTGAGTATTCCAAAATGTTTCAGTTTTGAAAATCTGGTACTTGCAGTTTCCAAATCAATGTGTTTCTTAACCACGTTACACACTAGAGAGACATTTAGGGGTTCATGCTGAGTTGGGTGTACACCTGTTTGTTTAACATAAAATATGAAAATTGTGCTGTACATGGCCACAAAAAAGTGTACTTCTACATCCATATGCAGATGTGGTCACATCTGACACTTGCACCTCATTACACTTGGAGAGGCGTGATGTGGGAGGGAATAGGAGGTTAAGTTCAGTCTGAATACAGTAAGGGCTAGATTTACTAAGCTGCAGGTTTGAAAAAGTGGGGATGTTGCCTATAGCAACCAATCAGATTCTAGCTGTCATTTTATAGAAGGTACTAAATAAATGAAAGCTAGAATCTGATTGGTTGCTATAGGCAACATCCCCACTTTTTCAAACCCGCAGCTTAGTAAATCTAGCCCTAAGGGTGTGTTTGTATAACTGCGACATAGAGATGCAGATATCTCTGTCAGTAGCCATACCTCCTGCAGGGGCCTTAGGGCTCATGCAAATAAACACTGATGAGGTTCACTGTCACAATCGCTACCTAGCTGCTTCTGATTGGCTGATTGCGGATTGACCTCTGAAGCTGCTTTTTCATCGCTTGTGCATATATTATATGATTTTGTGGGAGTATTTTAGAAGTAATGTTTTTGCTACTTTCATTCATACTTTCACTTTCATTCATACACAAGAAAGATGATTATACCTGCGGTATTATAGAGCATACTTTGTTAAATCAAGCATACTAGTTAATGTGTTCTTCACTATCAAAACCAATTTGGACATAAGTGCGCTATTTTTACATGTGTCTGGTTTGAACTTTTGTACATCAGACCTTTAGAAGGTACTCAGTCTAAAATGAACATATTAATTGGAGAAATCGTTGTTCAATTCTTGTGAAACAAACTAAATTGCAACATTTTTCACAGTGCCCAAATGTTACAAATATGACTTGAGCCTAATATTTTTTTAGATCAATTATATACACAACAACATTATATTTTTCAGCGAATATTAATAAATATGTATGTACTAGAAGACACAATTTATCAACAAATGTTCTAATTTTTATTGATATGGCAGCTAAGGTTGGTCTACATGTTTGCAGAATTTGAGCACAGAACTAGCTAACCACACTGCTCTCAGCCAAATAGGCATAGGATACAAACACAAAGTGAAAGCGGCTTTACCAGAGCTTTTACTTCTGGCCCTTGCTAGTTTATGCTCTATATTTAATCTGGGGTGGTGCACAAGTCTCTCTACACTTTAAATAGGCCCATATCAGCATCTAATCCTGCGGATTGGCATAGTTTTCAAATACACAGCTGGGTTGGTGTATACACATTGCTTTGCACCCAGCGCCTCAGTAGAAATTATATTCCCTCCCTTAGGATGTAAGCTCGTATGAGCAGGGCCCCTCTCCCCTCCTGTCTTCATACCGACTCTTCTGCTCCGCCCTCACTCCATATGTCTGCCCGGAGTTTCCGAAGCATTGGTACTTAGTGTTTATTGTTCTGTGATGTTTTACCCTGTATGGTCTACTGTTCGTATTATGTAAGGCGCTGCGAAAACCCTGTGGCGCCCAACAAATAAATGATAATAATAATAATAATAAAAAAATTCCTTGGAGATGGTCTTTTTTTCCAAACTTTTGGCTCTTGGGATCAAGTTCTCTAGGGATGATCCATTATTAGCTGTGCTTATTAGAGTGGGACATACTCTAGAGGATGGGACCACCTGTCTTCCCTCTTGGCTTCCCACTTGAATAGGTTTACGCTGAGGTGGAAGGTTGGTTATATATAATCTATTTATATTGTGAAATCAACTTGAAAAACATGCTAAGTGAAAACAAGGCCTATACATATAGAACATTTTTATTAGGGTTAAGGTGATTACAGCAAAGGCACAGACAAGTGGCTGGTGCTTCCATTATTACTAGCCAGCTTGTGATGGATGTATGCAGATTGTCACTGTCACTATAAGGATTGGATCCTTGTAGCCTGTCTGGCTGGGCTCTACTCAGCCCAGAGGTGCGGAGTCTAACAAGGCAGATGGTTTCCGCCAGGGACCCCCACAAGTAAGTGTGTCCTCTGAGTGAGTATCAGACGAGACCAGTTGAGACAACCCAGAGGCTGGAAAAAGGTGATGATCCAATAGAGGCTGAAAAAGGCCTGATGGTCTGAATGCTGCTGGAAATTAGGAGTGCAGGAAGACAGCAGAAGGAGTGACCACTTGGAAATTTCTGCAGAGTCTGCCAGAACACAGGGAGCGATGATCTGCAGGAAGTATGGAAACCACTGTGGTTAGCTTCAGGGTTGCTAATGACAAGGAGCAATAATCTGTGGCAGGTATGAAGACTACTGTGGCTAGCTGCAGAGTTGCTGGAGACAAGGAGCAATAGTCTGCAGCAGGTATGGGGACCACTGTGGTCAGCTGCAGAGTTGCTGGAGACAAGTAGCAAAAATCTGCAGCAGATATGGAGACCACTGTGGTTAGCTGCAGAGTTGATAAAGACAGGAAGCAATGTTATGCAACAGAAGCACAAACAAAGCCACATCTGAGTGCTAGAGGAATTTGACTCAAAGAACAGGCACCATACCTGTGGAACAGATGCCTTAAATATGCTGATGGATAATTAATCTCCCAGTGAATGAGAGGAGGAGGTGATAAAAGCAGGGTCTGCACATGTTCAGTCATGGAAAGCAGACTAGTGGTGTCAGGGGGAGCTGCTGTGCCATGGAGCCGGCAGGATGCTCAGGGAGCGTGGGCAGGTGAGCAGGGCCGTCTTTCTGACTGGGCACGATGGGCAGGTGCCCGGGGACCCAGCGGACAAGGGGGCCCGGGACAGGACTCCTATAAAAAAAAAAAAAAAAATTAACTTTTGCAGTCACCTAACCGTTCAGGTCAGGTGGCGATCCGGCTCCCTCCCTGGTCCCCTCTTCCGTGCTGCACTTGCAGTGAATGTTGGGCGTGATGACTTCATCATGACCGACATTCACTGCGAGCACAGCACGGAGGAGTGCAGAACAGTGATGAAGAAGAGAAGAGGATCAAACTCGAAGAACAGGGCATTTGAAAGGTAAGTTAAGGGGGATTTGAAAATAAAGTGATATATATGTATATATATATATATATATATATATATATATATATATATATACATTTATATCTATCTATTTATATATATATATATATATATATATATATATAAACACCTTTTTTTTTTACATATATGTGTATAAGGGCCTCGGTGCACTGCTTTGCTGGTGGCCCATAATGTTGTTAAGATGGCCTTGCAGGTGAGTGTGCTGGTCCGCAGGTCTGATGTGTGACACAGTTAGAGTACAACTTCTTTTGAATGCTATATCGTTTACAAGCAGGAATGAGTGGACGATGGCCGAGAAATTGTACTTTTACCAGTCACTATATCATTCTAATATTTCCATGGAATTGGCTCTATTCAGACAGAGTAGCCTTTCTACCCTCATCCCATGCCTGGTGCTTCTCTGTCACAAGTGTAATAAAGAATTGCAAAAGAGACATGAAGAAGAAATGGTATTGAAATCTGAGATCCTGTAACAAATTCTAGCATCAGGTTTTTTTTTTCAGAGGTGCATTTTCCAGAAAGGCTGGAGTGTCTGAAACTATCAGTGTGCTACTCTGGTGCCAGGGGCTAGTAAAATGCATCCTACTGGAAGTATAGGTTAAGGCTTGATCTCCACCACCTAAGATGTGTTTAAATAAACAGGCCCTTTTGCAGGAGGTAAGAGCATGTGTACTCTCACAAAGAAGGGAACTCAACCCTAATTAGGCCCACCCCCACCCCTTTATCTTGTTTAAATAATTTCATTTGTCAAAATCTCATAATTGCATGTGTGTGCAAAAGATACTCTGATTGTACTTTACTTGCACCAAAGCCTTGGATTGCCTTCATATTTCAGCTGTGTTTGTTGCTGCAAATGTCTATTTTTAGCCACTTTCTGAGGAGACTTCTAGAGCAAAGTGCAAGTCTTTTTGCATGATCCTCCATTACCAATTACTAGAGACAATACCCTGATCATAACAAATAATGGCTTCTTAAAGGGGATGTCCAACATTTATGTAATGGACATAAACATTTACAATCCCAGCAAAACTATTTTTAATGTTATTATTGTTATCCTTTATTTGTTAGGCGCCACAAGGGTTCCGCAGCGCCGTACACTGTACAAAACAGTAGACTATACAGGGTAAGACATTACTGAACAATAAACAATAAATACCAAACTTCAGAGGCCCCAGGCAGGCTAATGCAGTAAGGACGGAGCAGAAGAACAGGTATGGATACAGGAGGGAAGAGGGCCCTGCTCAAATGAGCTTACATCCTAAGGGAGGGTGAACAAGACTCAGGCACAAAGGGAGTCAGTTGATGCATATGGGAGGGAGAAGGGACCGGGAGGAGAGAGGGGAATATGGGTTAGGTGGAAGGATGGTAGGCTTTAAGGAAGAGGTGAGTTTTAAGTGCTCGTTGTTTAACGTTGTTTAATGTTGTTTAACTTTATCTGCATCTTGGGATTTATGGTTATTGAAGTACTGTAAGCATAGTAGTGGGGATGGAGACTTTTGTAGGATCAAGGTGACTTAAAGATAACACAGAAATCTCCGGCACTGGTTGACGCAGTAGAAATTTGTGAATTTAAAGAATTTGATACATTTTATTAAGTTGCATATAAAAAAATTGACTGGGGTGGCAAATGCTTATGATAGGTAAAATGTTATGAATGCAGATATCCACTTTTAGCCTTGTTCTTCTAGGGACTAGAGGATGGTAAGAGGATCACAGTGTGCTGAAAGTCAATGCCACTGTCCACACTCCAGTCTAATGAAAGGAAACTTAGAAAGGTCAAAATACAAGAGGTCCAACAAATTTAATAATCTATTTTATTTGAACACACAAAAAGTGGAAGGACACTTACACTTTCTCATCCTGCCTCCAGGCATAAGGGGTCTGTGTTTCTTATCTCCAGACTTTGTAGAGCCACTGCCCAGAGGAGGATTAAGAGACAGAGTTGTAGAGACTTGGGGGTATATTTACTAAACTGTGGGTTTGAAAAAGTGGAGATGTTGCCTATAGCAACCAAGTAGGGGGTAAATGTATCAAGCTGAGAGTTTTCCAGCGGGTTTTGAAAAGTGGAGAAGTTGCCTATAGCAACCAATCAGATTCTATGATATCATTTTGTAGAATGTACTAAATAAATGATAACTACAATCTGATTGGTTAATATAAGCAACATCTCCACTTTTTCCAACCTGCAGTTTAGTAAATATACCTCTAGGGCTCATTTACTACAACTCTATTATTTGGAGTGAACCTCAGCAATTAGCGTCTATCTGTCCTGTGCAAGTAAGACATTGTTGCTGTGGTTTAGTGCAAAATTTACACCTAAATGTAATGTTATTAAATGAGCCATTCTGTCTATTGAGCTGAGATAACACAACACAGAATTGCACTATGCAATGAGCTATTTCTGAAAGGTGATGCTGTCCACTTATCTCATATGCCCCTGGTAGGGCCAACAGTAGAGTGCTTTCCCAAGCCCCCTAACTCCTTACTCCCAGACGGGACTCTTGTTCCTACCTGTCAAGAGTCCAGCTCACCCCCCCCCCCCCCCCAGTACTGGAATGTAGGTCCCCCTCCGCGGATGTGCCACTTGCCAACTGTAAACAAAGCCTTGCTGAATGAGAGGGCCGTGCACATACGGCCGAAAGAGAATCAGGTGGCACCAATTGCTCTAACTCACAGAAATATCCATCCCATCTAAGCACTGTGAATGACAGATCAGAGTGAAGGGGGCAGCAAGATGGCATAAGGGGGTATCATGCTACCACCACCACCTCAATATGTGTGTGTATAATAATGTGCATGGATCTATTCACATTTTAGTAGGTAACATTACTCCAGTGTATGAAGTTATTATAATGCCAAAGACGTGGATGTTTTCCAAGAACACCTTCCAGAAAAAGATAAGGCAGCCAGATTAAAGCACCTAATACATCAGGAAGCTCAGAGATGGAATCTAACTAGAAATCTTTCAGTACACAAGCGTACTATATTCCCAATATAAATGTTATTTTCCTTGATTTTGATGCTTAATTCTTTAATTGTGTGTTACCTGCATTACATTAGTAAAAAAAATAGATAGCTTTTACCTAATTTGCAATGCAAACAAAATAAAATATTAATTGTGACTTTACCAAGGTCATTGTTAAGTTTGAATTCCAAGTAGGTCGAAGGCACCATGAGCAAAATAATCCAGGAATACGTACAGCGATATCCTTAAGGTAAATGAACTGATGCTGTTTACAGAGATGGTTCTTAGTTTAATAATTCTGCCTTTTAACATTGTTTGACATTTAATTTTCAGTTTTAGATATAGAAGCAAGGCGAATGAAAAGACAATAATGCCTTCTAGCATTCTCTTCCCAAACAGACATCTACACTGCAGTGTTAAATCACAAACAAGGATACAGTTATCTTTGATTTTGTAGATTTTTTTTTTATTGTACAAATTTTTTGATGAAGAAAAAGAAATTCTATTACCCGCGATTGACTTGCACAGAATAACTAATGATTGTTAATTGATATAATTACAATACGTATAAAATGTAAATACTTCATCAGTAGATAAAGTGCTGCTTCTGAATACAAATTATAACTTGATGAGCAAAAATAATTCTAAATACTTATTTCTGTTACTCTTGCCCATTGCTTTGCAATTCTCTATATAATTTAAAATAATTCTGCTATGAAAATAAGGAAGATGCAATGGTGTATAAAATATTATATTCACTGTACAACCAAAATAGGCTTTTAATAATATATCCTTCTCTCCTGATAATATATATTATATACATGAAAGGGCTAACAAGGGGACAGCAACCTGTGGACATTCTGCTCAAGTCCAAATTCTGTTGCGGGAACCTCTACTGAATAATACTTTAATGTCTAAAGAGGTTTTGTTAAAAAGACGTTACCTGGTAAGGCCAACAAGTATCCTGCCATTGTGATTTATGATGTCTTTGATTTTACAAGGTCACGCTGGTTAAAGGTCCATCATCATCATCATCATCAACATTTATTTATATAGCGCCAGCAAATTCCGTAGCGCTTTACAATTGGGAACAAACATTTATAAAACAATACTGGGTAATACATACAGACAGAGAGGTAAGAGAACCCTGCTCGCAAGCTTACAATCTATAGGGCAATGGGAGTTAGAGAGTTAGAAACACAAGGGCATGTGCTACATCATATTGCACAATGGACCAGCTGGAACGCAATTCTCGCTAATGCTTTTAAGGTACTTCAAAGCACTAATGAGAATTGTTTTTATCCACCACATTACATGCATATGTGAATATTATATGGTAAAAGCACATAATAATCATCAGGAATGCAGTTGACCATATAAAGTATTGAATCATATTGCTGCGTCATAAAAACAAGAGGTCTATTCTCATTGGGAGAATGCAATATTCTTCCAAGACTGAATGTGTCTTGTCCATTGAGCCAAGGGCTTATTGACCTGTTGTAACTACTTGCAATACACAGAAGTACACTAAGAATAACTACATACATGTGTATATCACAACAAATTTAAACCTTGGATTATATACAGCTACAATAACATTGAAAATGCAAACTTATAGATTGCGTCATTTTACAATTAAAATAGGTATTATATGTTTAGCAAAAATCTTTGTCCTACATCATAGTGCAAATTGAAATACATTTGATAGTTATTTTGCTATCCCTCAACTCTCCAAAGTCATGTCTATAATCAAACTGTATCCCTAACAAATGCCATCTCAGTCTCTTCTGGACAACTAACTCAGTTATGTTATAAGATTGATGTTCGGTCCTATGATGGATAACTATAGTAGACATTGGTGTTCAAGTTGACTTGACCTGTACTGTTTTCAAACTGTTTTACAAATCCAAAGCAAGCTATTTTTAGCTGTGGATAATCAAACAATAGTTGACATTTCTACAGAAGAATTCTGGTCAGAGATTTGACAGTCTGCCACATTCATGTGTCAGCTTGCCTGAACATTACTGAATGTGCAACTCCATTTCATACCTGGAAGCACTTTATCAAGTAGAGTTTAAATCAAACTTCTTGAAAAAAAACACAAAAAATGATTGATGTCAATGTATATTTCTCAAAGCACAGAAAGCAAACTTAACTGCATACTTGTTTCAAACATAATCATTTGTTTAGAAACTCTGTTATAGTTATCATTTTAAATGCTGGGTTAATAACGTTCTGTGTCCATTGACTTTTCTGAAACTAAACTGTCTTCATATGCGCAAATCAAGCACTTTACTTTAGATGTTGCTACGGGTCACCTTACCCTTTTAGTACATGGATGTGTCTGGTCTCTGCCATTTAACTCCTCATTGCTCCCAGCAGCATGTGAGTGTTTCACATACCCCCTAAACTGTCAGAGTATTTCTCTTAACAGTTTTAGGATATGTGAAATGTATGCACGCTGCCAGGACAAGTGAGGAGTTCAGAGAATATTATGGAGATCTGGAGTCTCCACTAAGCGCAGTGGATGAGTGATTGGTAGCAAAGACTACCATTCTGAAACTGCAGATAGGTGGGTATATTGTGTTGGGATGGTCAGGGTAAAAAATAGGAAAAAGAAAAGTAATAATAAAAAACATGCAGAAGGGGGGGGGGGGGGGCGGTCATGCTTGGGACCCATGCCAATAGCAGTTTGATCTAGCTCCCAATGCCATGTTAACTCAATTACTAAATCTACCACCACATACTGTGAATACACAAGTTCAAGAGTTATATAAAGATGGGAGGAGGCCTACGAGAAATACCAAAGGGGAAAGATCATCCCCAGGGGAAGGTACCCACTGTTTTAAGAAAAAGTGCAACTAGAGTCCTTACATAGACATATCTAGTCATGAGCCACTAGATAATTATTCTGTTTGAAAATCCCTCTTTAGAGATCTTTAAAGACCTGGCTAGAAGGTGTGAATTTAAAGAAGTGACACAAGTCCTCAGAGAGATAATCTATACCTCTGGGGGTTATCCCCTCCACCTTCTAATATGGTCTCATGACAAATTATGTTATGTGCAAACACAAGAGGAAGCCTGGAAGTTCATCTGGAACTTAGACTTTTATGTCCACTCACAATCTCAGATTTAACAAGGACCAGCTTTAGTTCCCTTTCCATTAGAGAGGCTGCCTAATACGGATTAGACCACAATATCTACTATCTGTCATGAAAGACAGATAGTGGGAATGGTCTTGATCTCTGCTTGAGTGACAGTTTACCCCCAGAGAGATGAGGAGTCTAACAGAGGAGAGATATTCATCAGGGATTCCCACAAGGGAATATGGTATTAGCTGCTCTCAACCACAGGTCGCGGTCCTCTAGGGGGCGCAGAGCAGATAATTTGGAGAACCACAAAGTAGCTGTAAGGCAGAATGGAAAGTAGCCTCAGGTATATGTAAATTCAGGAACTGGACGGATGCTGTGTGATAATCAGCAGTATAGCCACAAGTCTCAAGAGTGGAATAACATAAGGATCATAAGGATCAGAATGGAACTAAACCGGTAAGATGCGTGATACTATCCTTAAACTCTTAGCCCTGAAATGGAATCTCCAATGTTAATATGGAGACTCACTCACAGTTGCTGATCACTGCGATGAACCGGTCACCATGCAATTTGAGACCTGTCTACACCCATTAGCCTGTCACTGACCACAGCAAGACTCTACTTCACACCTACCTTGCCAAGCAAGATCTTAGAACAATAGTGGTCCAGTATGGTGAAGGCCCGACTTCCATTGTTTGCAAAGGCTGGCACAGGGATTATTACTCAGGAAACTGAGATACAATATATAAGTTTATAAATGTTTACAATTGTAATCCTTTACATTCAATATCTATGTTAAAATGTTCTAATTCTTATTTGACTCAATTTCTTGTCTGATATACTGTACTAGGAAGCATGTGTAGAGACCATATTTACTGTTACTATTGCTTATTGATTGTTATATAATCCCCTTATATGTGATGTGCGATATGTCAATATGTCGCAATGTGGTTTCCCTAGCACTTATCATTTTGGTTAGCGATTTTCCCATTCTGCCATATTCCAATACAGAATATAAGTAAGGGTTATATTTATAGTTATATCAATAACTAAATCCATATTTATAATTATTAGTAAACTTAGATACATAAACAGCTTATGTTGTTAGGCAATGTCAACAAAAGTCATTTCTCACTGATTCTCTTTGCACATTGCTCCACCTTATATGATACAATATTTCTGAGGTTATGGCAACTCTCCCTAGAGTGAATGTTTGATTACAATTGTTTTGACTTATTTTCCCTTTATCTGTCATATTCCAATGTAGAACATGGACTGTGATTTTGGTTAAGCTCTTCACCTTCTACGTGACAGGTTTATTCTGATAAATTTAAGGGCAATGCTTTATCTAAATTGACAGTTAATTTAATAGTAGACAATATTCTCATAATTATCCTTGCTTTAGCACTCCACAGACCATAGTCCTCCCTCTACAGGTGATACTTATCTATGTATTTACACTTGTATTTTTTTTCCTTAATGCTTAGTGTACCACTTATCACCTATAACCTTTCCTTTTTATCCTCTTAAAAGGAAACCTGTTCAATACTAGGTAAAATAAATACTCCCTTTATTTTCGTCTCGTTTCTAATTCCCTCTGAATCAAAAATGAGTCTAAACGTCATTGTTACATCGTCAGATCTCGCGAGTTTTGGATTCTATAAGTACCACCCTTCACGGCGATCCAGCGCCATTTCACAGAGGGACACTGAAGGGGTAGCACGGTTCTTGGCAGTCTGTAGAGCAGTTGGGCAATGTCATAGGTAGAATAAAAAGAGCAGGGGGTTGCAGTGTTCTTCAAAGTCTGCAGTGAAATTCACAAAAGCTCCATTGCTAATTGTCATTGCTGAAATAGAAATAATTTATAGGTCTGGCAGGCTTGGTCTTCTAAATCTTCAGTCCCATAATGTACAGTGTTATATAGTGTGACAAAGTACACCACTCACAGGAATCAGACACAGGTATGCTCAACCTTTTAGCTTTTTATTAGCAGTTGTCAGGATGGTAAAACAGCTCCAATGCTGGTACATCAATCATATCCAGTAACAGTACACGAAAATCCCCACCACATACATCTGGCTAGACACTACTTCCCTGTCTGCTCGTCGGCCACTTTCTGGCATCAGTGGTCCCACCCACACATACAGACAGTGTCTTTATCCTCCACCCCAAGCACTACAACAAATCACAGCAAACCAATCACACCTATGTGGAACACCTGTGTATGTGTGTGCTAAGAGAGGAACCTAGGGAAAACTTAACCCTGTCTGCAGCCTGCTGCTGCAGACTAACTGTGTTCCTACCTGTTCCCTTACAGGGAACTGTGGCAAATATCCCTCTTTGGCCACAATAGGTAACACACTAATTGTCATTGCTGAAATCCAAATACTAGGGCTGGCAGGCTTGGTGTATATCTGCAGTCAAATTGTAGGGTGTTATATAGGTTAAACACAAAGAGGAGAGCTCCATTGCTCCATTGCTAATTGTCATTGCTGAAATCCAAATACTAGGTCTGGCAAGCTTGGTCTTCTGAATTTGCAGTCAAATTGTAAGGTGTTATATAGGTTACGCACAAAGAGGAGTGCTCCATTGCTAATTGACATTGCTGAAATATAAATAATATGGCTGTCAGTCTTGGCCTAAATCTGCAGTTACATTTTATTGTACCGTAGCTCACATAGAAACAGGAAAGTTGGCAGGGTTCAGTGCTGAAAGAGAAATTGTAATAATAGGGCTGTCAGTGTTCTTAAAAGTCTCCAGAGACATTAAACTGTGCCATAGCTCGTACAGCAACAGGAGGGTGGCATTGTTCTTATCACTCTCCAGTCTCAGTCATGATAATACTAATCCCTCTACCTCATGTGCTAAAGTCTATGTTCAAGTACATATTGGTTTTAAGTCTGGGAAACAAAAAATGTAAATAAAAAGTTTGTACCTTTTTAAAGAAACACCTCTCTAATAAAGGTGAAAGTTTACTGTAGAAAAACATAAAATTGCCAACATGCCATTCTACCCAAAATATTACCAAACATACCAGCATCAGCTAGCTCCCTTCTCTCAGCTAGATCTCAAAGTCTGCACTCTCTTCACAGGTGACTACTTCGAGTGGTTTCAGCACCTTGCACCACGGAAAGAATTCTCCTCTGCGATGGACTAAAGTACAATCTCCTAAATTATTTTCTTCTTGCAGCTGCTGCATTCTCCTACATGCTGTTGCAGAATCCCGAAAATTACCCTAAATATTTCGGGACACAGACAGCATCGCCTGCATGTCTTTGTCATTTTTTTAAAAAGTTCTGTAACACCAAGTTGATTGTGTGAGCAAAACAGGGAATGTTATGGAATTCCCCCCGCTGTAACGCTGTAATGCTGTAATGCTCCCCCCGCTGTAATGTTATGGTGGCGTTATCAGAAATCACATATCCTCAGGAGAGTCCAAGCAGGATAAGCCATGTCGCAATGACATCCCTTAGTTTTTCAAACAGGTTGTCAGTGGTATTACCTCTGACCTGCACCTTGTCTCGTCTCTGATAACCACCTCTCACTCCCACTTTCATGACTTCAAGACTCCTGTACTGCTCCTCGCTTATGGAATTCCCAACCACGCTCAATCAGACTTTCCTACAGTCTTCAAATCTTTAGATGCTCTATGAAAACCCATCTCTTTTTTAGAGGTGACCGTATCCTCAGTAACACTATTCACACTAGTGTACACTCAACCTGTACCTGTATCCCAATCTTGCTCCTCTTGTTTCAGCTGTGCCCTCTTCCCTTTAGAATGTAAGCTTTCCAATGAGCAGGGTCCTCCATGCCCTTTGTTTTCATGTCTCCAATCATTTTGTCTGCCTTCTCTGTTCTTGTTTTACATATGTCTTGTTTTATATATATCCTTGTCTTCCCTACTGTATAGCGCCGTGGAGCACTGTGGTGCCTTACAAATCTATGACAACAATAATATTATGCCTCTTAGTGAAGCCAGTGATACACAGAGTAGCCTGCCTCTGAAAAATGTGACGTACTTGAGTACATGCTGCTGCTGTTCCTGCTGGTGAAGGTGAATCACCAACCCAGTGGGCTTTCACAGTCATATAATCTTTAGTTTGCCCAGTTCTGCTTGTCCACACATCTGTGGTGAAGTGTACAGTGGGTAGAATGGCATTTTGTAGCCCAATAATTACATTTTTTACGAACCTTCTGGTAGAGGTGAGGAATAGCTTTTCTAGTAAAATGATGTTGTGATGGAATTTGGTAACGGGGACACAAGACCTCAAGTAGCTGTTTAAAACCAGCTGCATTAATAGTGGATATTGGATGCAGATCTAATACTAGTATAGTCCCCATGTCGCCTGTGATCCGCTTTGCGACTGGCTGACAGCTTTCATACTTGCTAAGGATTGTTTAAGAGTCAATTGTTGTAAACTACTAGTAGTCTTCTTCGTGGTCTTCTTCAGCAGCAGTGGGCCTAACGCTCAAGGATTCTTCTGAGGAGTCCTGGATAGGGGAGGAGTCATCTCACAATAGCAACTTCGATGCAGGACTAACTCAGATCACTTGTGAGAATATTGATAATGAAGGTGTTGGGGGTGTAGATTGCAGGTGCTGGGATCTAGATGAGAGAAGGGAGGTAGCTGGTGCTGGACTGCTTGTTGTTATTTTTTTAGCATAAGTTTCTGATTTTCCCAATAGCTTTCCATGAACTCGCTTCAAATGGCGTAACTTGGATGAGGTTCCTAGATGATTAAGGTCCCTACCTGTAATTACTGTGGCTTTACAATGCTACAAATGGCTAGACAACTGTTGTCAGAATTTGGGTAAAAATAATTCCACACATAAGAGGTGGATTTTTGGTCTTATGCCCAGGCATGACAATGGCCTTCTTATCACTGGCAAGAACTGCTGCTGTCTTTGTTTGAAAGTGTATGAAAATAATATTGTGACCTTTGAGGTGGTCAAAATTGACTGTAAATAACTTAAAATTGGTGTTATTGATGTTAATAATAATGTAGGAACAAAAAAAAAGAGCAAAATTATATGATTGTAGCATATTTTAGCTATTTTTCTAAAAAATACAGATCCGAAACCAAAACACACGAGGGCTGTTTTGCCAAAACCAAAACACGAAGTTAATCCAGATCCAAAACCAAAACCAAATCCAGAACACGGGGGTCAGTGAACATCTCTACTGTTTAGTGAAACTGTCGTTTTTTTGGGTGATTTACTAACCGCCAGATGTACTAATGGAAAAATTGCTGGAAATGCGCCTTTTTACAAAGCGCCATCCCAATTTTAACATGTTAAGAAAACAAAGCGTGAAATATATCAAGCTGAGGTTTGACAAACTGAAGGAAAATATGGGTGGTTTTGAGAGACGAGATTGCTTAAATTACAAACCATTGTCCTACGCTGGCAATAAAAAAAATGGCCCCAAACCACTTTGAAAATGTACTGTAGATGTACAGAAATGGTTGACATTTGCAATGTTGTGTAAGGCCAGTTTCAACAATTTGTTATTAATGTTTTGAAGGAGAGGGGGAGGAAGTGGGGCACAGCACAAGGGTTCACAGATGCCCCCGTGTATTTAGAGTATGCTTTACTCTGGACTCCCTCTCAGATTAGGAGTTTGTGCAAATGTTTCGACTCAATACACTTTTTCCAGACACAGGTGCTAAGTTCTCAAAATATTGTGTCTGATTCACCAGCGAGAAGACACAGTGGCATTAGCTAACTTTCTATTGTCTCTCAATGCTCCCTAATATTGTGGGAGTTACATATTGCACATATATTGGTCAGAGACCACCTTACAACAGAACAGAGAACTTTATTAACCAGCATCACAATGTGGAAGTGGTCTGTGATGCTAACATGCTATCACTTTATGCCCTCGTCCTCTGTCAACCCTGATGCGTACATTGCACCTTGGCAGAGTACTCATGGCAGAAGTGGATGGTGTGCTGGCCATACTGGTTTCTGGTGAAGTGGAGTCAATAGGTGTGTGCCATCAAAGTCTGCTGTATTTCTGCAGTCTGACGAAGAACTGATGGCATTTGTTCACCTATTGTGGGTAGTTCCTCAGCAGGTGCATCACCAAATGCTTCTGATGGTTCCTGCTGTATAACGTGGCTTGCAAGTTGGTGGGATGGTCCGATAAAAGATAAATTTAAACCAAATCAGAATACTAAAAATATATATTTAGCACTCACCTGCTACCTCCTCATCTCTGGCTGCTATGTTGCAGATGGCGATCCTCCTCTTTGTGAAGAGCCTGTTGATTGAACCATGAGAATAATGATTAATTTGTGATGATTATCTATGTTTATGATAAGCAAAAACAATTTAGACTCAGGGAATTTTCCAATCCTCACTCCTTATGTTTGTGTGTGTATGTATGTTTGTGTTTATTCTTTTACTTTAAAACATTGTATAGCTCTACTCACCAGAATGTGGTGGAGGCCTGTATGTGTTATGCTCATTAATGCCCTCAATCTCAGGTGCTTCTTTTTGTGTATTTTGATGCATGTTTCTATCCGAACAAATATACAATATACAAATCTGTCTCAATAGAATATATTTGAAACCACTTATTTATTATACACCATAATCACTCCAAGCAATGCACTAAAAATAGTTTAAAAATCTCCCATAATAACAGATTCTATTATGTCTCACAATACAGATTCAATATATTCAACACACGAAGAGAGAAATATTAATGGACTTCATCTGTATAGTGTCACTCTTTGAAAGGGAATCTGTAACAAGTCCATATCAGTATTAACTTAATTAGCCAGCATGGAAGAAGTTGGAATAACTTGTAATAGATTCAAGAACACAGAGAGATACTTTGCTGGGGTAGGAATATTAGATATCTGCTTTGTTAAAATCAATATATTGTAATTGTAGGTTTCTGATGATAGCTGCACTGAATACCACCCTCTGCTCTGGGTGGCAAAAACTGTTTAACAATATGCCATGCAAAAGTCAATTGATAGAGAACTTGAAGTCTGTAATCCTTCTCCTCTATGTCCCATCTCCATTAGAGAGAACTTGCTGCAGCCCCAGGTCCCCACATAATCAATGGCAATTAATAGTGCCTCAATTAAAATGTTGTGGCTCATTTCTTAAGCAACCAAGCTATTTTCTTTAGAAGATAAGAGTGAAAGGGAACATTTCCCAATATTTAAAATACTCCTGGCCAGTCACATTAGCCAGGTTAATTGCACAAAAATATACCACTAAATGTCTAATATAATTACAGGTTATACATCTCTTTTATTGCACTTAAAGAAACCTATCATTATAGCCAGTATCCAGGAGTGAATCACACTGGGGTTCCTCTTTGGTCCTTCATCTGGATGGTTACTCTTATTTACAAAGAAACTAGAATCTAATACGTCCCTAAGTGTATCAGATTTTCTATGTTTTCTTACTGTTGCAAAGTCTGTTTACTGAGTGGGGACCATTTATTTGCACCTACACACTGTATCAATGACCAAAGTCTGCTTTTGTGGTTTGCCTGTCACAACATTTTAAAATATGTCCTTAAGAGTACTTAATTTTAATGTCAAAGATCTTAATTGCCATCTTAAATGTAGCAAGCTGTACTCTTCATTGAAAATGCTAAAGTGTGATATTGTTTTTCTTCAAGACAGTCTACACTACTGAGAGCTGAATTTCAGATCCCAGCCAGCAAGTTTCCATGTAGGTGATGCCAGACAAAAAATTAGGAGTACGAATACCTTCATCTTAGGTTTGAACCAGAAGATGTACTAAATAACAAAGGAAAAGGTGACTAATCCTGGTAGGTAAGCTGAATAACACTATATACACTCTGGTTAACATTTACACCCCTAACCAAGATTAACATGGGTTATTTGATAAAATGGACTCAGTACTCTTTCATCACCATTAGAAACATATGATTATGGCAGATGATTTTAATACTGCATTTAGGAATGGATAGGTAAACTCCTATGCCCCAAATTTCTCCAAGGACAATGTCTCAAACCTTGAAAACCTTTAATAAACTTCTTAGATTGCATCTCTTATATTTATACCCCATAAATGGATTTACATCCAACTTATGTGTAAAATCCCCAACATGAATGGAACTTATTTTATCCTTATATAACGTACTTCTTTTTCCATACCAAAATGTGCAAGAAAGGCCAAAGTGAGAATGGGAACAAGATCTCTGGAAAGATATTGGGGGGAGAAATCCAAGTGCTCTCTTTCCACACTAATGAAAAGAACATGTATATTATATTTGTGGTACTGTACTTGTGACAAATTACATAAAATGTTTGGTTGAGCTCAAGAAACTCAAGAAACTGAGCGCAAGGGCACCTTTCTCAGTATATGGTGGACATGTCCTTATATAGGGATTATATTTTAGGATAAAGTTAAAAATCTTCTAGATAAATTGTTGGGACCAAAAATTCCAAAGGACCAATGGATCTAACTTCTTTGTTACCCCATTCAAGGAGCAGATAAGCATATGACCAAATTAGCATCTCATGTTTTATTGGCAGCTAAATGTTCCATAGCCAAAACATGGAAGCAACCGGAACCATCCTCCCTAACTTCCTTTAGAAAATATATCTGATATATTGTGCCCATTGAAAATATTACTTATTAGGTATATAATAACGGTGGTAAGACTATGGCCCAATGGATATTTTTAATAGTGATTAATTTAGTTGATAAAGTTGGCTTCTATCTTACCCCATAAGCCATAGCTATGGGAGAAAGAGATAGAAGAAAGAGAAGGGAGTTAAGGAGAGAAAGACAGTAATAAAGAATAGTAATGAGAAAGGAGGAAAAATTAGGGGGAAAAAAACCAATAGATTGTTAGTAGAAGAGAATGAAAAGTAATGGAGAGAGATATGGAGACAGTGGGACATTAGAGAGGGAAAATAAACTGGAACAGAAAATATAGAGAATTGGGATTGAAAGTAAAAACCTATCTTTTTACACATAAATGCTAATTATATTAAAATATAGATGGGAGGAAAGGAAAGATGGAAAGGAAGAAAATGCTTTTAAAATCAGCTGAGAGTGTTAGGGATTTTTCATCTTCTCACCTGCCCCCTCTCCTCTTATTTTTTTCTTTACCCCCCTTTTCACTACCTCTTTCCCTACAAGCCATATACAAAAATATTGCAAACAAGAAGTGACTTATACAATGTTTGCAAACCTGTATTCTAACCTATATGCTCTTGGAAAATAAAAAATGATTTATTCTAAGGAACAGCTGTAAATTATTACTAATCTTGTAAATCCACTTAGAATTCTATGTCCTGTATAAAAGCACTTGGCCTATGGTCGTGGAACTCCTCTAATATGCTATTTACAGTAGGGATTATATTATCCCATATATTACTCATTTTCACAGTGTAGGTCTTACTCATACTATAGTCACATAGGCAAGAAAAATAAGGTAAAATGTGACTTACACACACCAAAAAAGTTGAATATACAGTATTTGCAGGTTCTTATGATATGAAGTTTTACATGTGGCTACATTATTTAGGCTAGTTCTGTATAGTAAGTATACACTGTCTTTCATTTACCTCTGCTTTAGTGCATCTGTGTTCACCGTACCATGACTGCACATAAATGGATGTAACCATGGAGTTTCTTTGATAATGACTTTACATTTGCTAAAAAAGTCAATAATTTCTATTCTTACATACAACTCCTGAAAATAAGGAGACATTATGGCTGCTTTTATTTCAAGTGGCAAAAATATATGGCTATACTTTTATGTTAGGTCTGTTAACTCTGTTTGTGTGTAGCAATTAATTTCCTCTATTTCAGTATCTGCTATCCCTGTCAGCATTATCCTCATCGGTCATGTTGTCTTTTTTTGTTTATGTTTAGTGATGACAATTGATTGCTCATGTGCTCTTGGATTCGTGTAGCTCTCACCTACAGATATTCCAAACTATTTCTTCTTTGGAGTCATTTGTCTAAACTCTTGTTGATTTTTTAGGGTACAGTCACCACTCAGAATTATAGATCTCACTTTAGCCCCTTTATTATCTAATTTCTTTGTCTTGGCATTCAATACTCTAAGCAGGAGGTTTGTACATTTTTCTTCCAAAACCTCTCCTATTTGCATTATTGTATTTGCATAAATTTTTCTGTTGTCGATAAAAGCTTGTATCTAGCGTCCAGCAACTGTGTGTGAGCTCCCTGTTTTTCTTTATTTCTAACTGGAGAGCCTGGAACAGTATCCATCACATTATAGCTTTGGCTTTCTGTCTCCTCATCAATGATTTCCCTACACATGGGGTGGCATTTCTAATCAACATTTAAGATACTGGTAGTCAGTGTCCAAAACTTGATCTTAAAAAATTAACCCTATTTCTCTGAACTTTTCTATTAAAATATTTTGCACAGATGTATTCAAAACTAAAAAAAAATAATCATAAAAAATAGCAAACAGGAAAACTATTATTACATTTGATATGTGTTATGCGTATATGTTGTCCAGCTTGACTGGCAGTAATCCTTACAAGTATTATGGTTCTTGGGAAAAAACCCAGATTACTATATATCCTCCCTTCTTAATGTACCTATTAGTCTAGGCACCTTTGCAATCTTCTTTGGGCTTGTGCACATCGTTCTTCTTACATCCAGAAGACAACTAGATTTCTCTTTCTATTTCAGAATAGAGATCATGCTAAATTGAAATCCAATATGTTAAAAAAAAGTATGAAATATATTATATATGTTATGTATTAATTTAGCTTTTTGCACCAATTCAATGCATCAGGTATACTGAGGCCTCTGGTATAATAACATTTCATGGTATCCACACAAAAATAAGTGTTGTGTGTACAAATATCATGGTGGATTGCCATTACGTATTTCATCCTGCTAAGATCAATTATTTTCAATGGCTTTTAATGTACATCTTCATTTCCATTCATTTGGAATAATATCATAATAGTTTAATTCATAAAAACAGTACTCAATTTAACAGTCAGTGAAGGAAAAATTACAAAAGTTTAACAAACATTGCAACAAAATTATTCCATTAAAAGTGTACCTAGTTAAATGAGTAAAAACAGACTTTAAAAAACCCATATATTAATATGATAATTTTAAATAGAAAAAATGTGCATTTGCTAAATGTAATGCATTTTCATATTTAATCAATAATTTTACTATTGGCACATTCCTTCATCCCAGTTTCTTCCTGCAGTGTTCCCAAAAACTGCGGTCTAGCAATGGACTGAGCAGTGCCTAAATGAATGAATCAAGCTCTTGTGGGTGATAATGTTCAGATCTCTTTATATATATTCTCATTATGGGTCTCCTAGTCTCTGTCACCATATAGTAATAACCTATTCAGCTCTGACCCATAGTAGAGGTGCTTGTAGGCTCAGTGTCAAATTAAA
The DNA here is from genome assembly GCF_038048845.1 of Mixophyes fleayi. NCBI lineage: Eukaryota > Metazoa > Chordata > Amphibia > Anura > Limnodynastidae > Mixophyes > Mixophyes fleayi. The sequence continues at coordinate 232,910,863 of NC_134405.1, forward strand.
TTGGTCACCTGAATGCTTCAAAAACTGAGTTATAAAGTTTTGTGCTAATTATCACCAATCCCATCTTGATTACTACATCCATTGAGCACTTTAATTGAACTAAATTGTTGGCAGAAAACCCCAATGCTGTGTTTATAATGTACAGGAAAAATGAATCCAGTCTGCTATGAATTAACAATCAGCAGTACCACCAAGTCTTATGAAGATGCAGGCTCCTTTGAGATAGGTTACCCCTACTGAGAATACCTGACTCTCTGTATTATCCTTATCATTTTTAATAGAGCAAAGCAGAAAATGATACTTTGGCCTGGAAACTACTTTAATATGTATGTTGCATAGTTGTCAATATTTGAAAATAATTTCATGACACCACTCCTGGGCAAGCACAAGCCAATGTGTAACAGTCTAGATTTACTTCATTCTGAACACTATAATCCTCATCATGATACTTTCACTGAACATGGTTACAATGTGCTAATCTTTAATGAATACTGTCTTACAAAAAAGGTAATGTCACAATCTACCTGTCTGCAGTACAGTATCTCCTCAGGGGATGCTGCTTTGAGTATACCAGATCCTGCCTGCAAGAGGTTAAGTTCTCATCATTGGATTTGGATCTTGATCACCTGTGTCTGGCCTTGATAAGACTGCCTTTTCAAGCAAACTGGGCCAGTTCTTCAATTGTCGCTGCTTCTAGTCTCTCTTAGAAATTCCTGTGATCCTGTTACTGCTGTTATTATGGACTAGTGCTTGCTGTTTTACCATTGACTGCACTTAGTTTATACCTGTGCGAACTTTGTTCAAAAGAAAGAAACTCTGTTTCATTTACACTTCTTTCCGTGGTATTCATACTGGGAATCCAGACATGGAAATATCCAGGGAAATAAAAGTGAAGGAATAGATCTTTAAAATGATGGACTGCCCCTGAATATTGGAACAGTTGGAAAGTATGAATTGCTGATGACTTTCACCCATAACTTATTTGTCCACACAATCCTACCTATCTATCAATCTATGAATGCTAAACGTGAAGTCTGGAATATGAAGCAAAAATAGGGGGCTTGATGATGGAAGAGAATTATTTCCACATATGTAAAGACTGTTCACTGTTGTGTGTGCGTGTGTATGTACATATTCTGCTCTTAATAAATGTTGACATGTAGTAATATATTGTCACTGCATGTGTGAGATAAGGTATTACATACAACATTATGAATGAATCCTTCAACTACAACTCAGACATTATAGAGATAAGATAAGTGAAATTGTTAACATTTCTATACAATGTTCGAGAGTAAATAAAAATGATATAAGTTAGTATTGTATGCAAAATCATTTCTATGAGATTTGATAAGCTATATAAGGACTCCGGAGGTATCTGGTAGACGAAGATACTTTGTGTCCCAGTCTCCTCTATTTTAAGATTATCTTGAAAGTGATGCAAATTCCAATTGGGGCTAGAGTTGGAACTGGAACACTTTTGCTGATACAAGATGTTTTTGTGCCAACCTTATTAACAGGTCTGATTTAACAAGTGAGTCCAATATAATACTTCCTGGACGTGATGTTTACCTTTGCTGTTAAATCAATAGATGTACGAGGTTAAATGTAAGGTTTGTAAAGTTGACTTTATTTCTTTATATTGATATATGACTGTCAAATGAAAGCATAATGTCTTAATACAAGGAGATAATAAGTAAATTTACTAAATTGTCAGTTTTGTTCTAATGTTACATTTTTAAATTGTTTATTCTATATCAAATTTCTAAATGTTCTCTAAAAATGATTTTTTTTGTACCCCAGCTAATGCAGAAACTTTGAAATTGTTTGTGAAGTACATGTTAAAAAAATGTATTCTGAGACCAAATGTAAAGTAAAATCTAAAACTATGTTTTTTGAGTTAAACTACATGTTAAAAGAATAAAACCGTAATTGCGTTTTCTGATCACATTTCATGAACTTTTGAGATGATTATTGCTCTGTTCCTATGTGTTCTGGCACTTTAGCAATAAACTTGAAGTAAGGGCTGCAAGGTATATGAATATAATACTCATATCAAATCAATGCAATTAGAGGCATTAAGATGGAGAGGTCTTAGAGAAACAAAACACATAACAGGGAAATGCAGTAAGAATCAAAGCCCATTTTCTTCTCTATTCTAAACAATCACTTATAGTAGTGTTCACACAGCAATATTCAAGATTGGTTGGCAACTATCAATATAACTGTAGTGATTATTCAGTAGTTCTATGTATAACTAAGAATAACATTTCATACTGACTGACAACCGGGAAGAAGTTATCCTACTAATTTATATGTATTACTTTTTTCTTACATCTGGTCTTCTCTTTAAATTAGGATTATATATCCTTGCCAACCGCAAGAATAAAAGATGAATTACTCTTGCTGGACATTTAATCATTTTTATCAGCTACATTTATAGCTATCATGAACTTGATATAACAGAAATGTAAATTATTATCCATGAAACACCATTGTAATTGGCTTTTTGTTAAGTCCGCATGCACATCCTGTAGCTGTGTCTAGTACTTTGAGGCAATCATTTTAATTAAATTCTGGGCATTATAAGTTACTAATAATAAATAAAATAATATTTGCAAACATATATGCTAAAAAACAGAAGATTTGTTCATAAGAGGTTTTTTTTCTTATGTCCTGTGGATATTCTGTCCTTAGATCTATTGAAAACAAAATAAGACAATGAGCTTCTTAGCTGGAAACGGCTGATAACAGAGAATAATTACTTTCTTTTGAAATTGTTTATTTAGTTTTCAGATAAAATATAGGGTGTTTAGGTTAAAGGGTGGGTTATTGGAATCAGTAATCACATTACAAAATAATGTGATATCATAACATACTGTTATAGCTAGCGACTATTGACATGAGCTTTCAGAACAGGTAAAAGAGGTCTATACCTATAGCAGCCGCCTTTCCCGTAGAGCTTGTTGCGCTCACAGGTACTTGGATGCACCCAGATCTTAACTCTTAGCGTAGTGGAAGCTTATATACAATACCGCAGCAGGTTGATAGGAGGCGTTAGCCAAAAAAGTAGCGAATGGTCAGGAGCAGTCCTGGGTCAGAAAGAGCAGTCCATAGCAGACAGAGAAATTTAGGGACAGGCCAAAGGGTCAGTGCTGGCAGAGAGCAGCGATATCCAAATAATAAAGTCAGAGGTCAGGGCAATCAAAAAATAAGCAAAGTCCAGAAACCAGCTCTAACTGCATTAAGTCTTGTATTTAAGCCCTCCCTGCCTTAAATACAAGACTTAACCAATCAGGGATCAGAGGCCTGGAGGCGAAGAAATTAGCCACAGGAGGCTTCATAATAAATCAATTCTATGCACACGCCAGGCTGCCACTTCATGGCGGGATGCAATGCTGACTGAGAGAGTGTCCTGGCCAAAGCTTTGACAGCCAGGATGAGGAGGAAGTGACGTCCCAGGCATCATGGCAACAGCCAAGATGCGAGGCACCAGTAAACAACGAGCTGTGCAGCTGTGGCTCGTAACACATACTTGTTAAAAAATAAACAAAAAGGAGTTTGACTACATTCTCAGTGTATAAGGTTGCCACTCTACCTGAGAAGTTTGAAATCTCCTTAGCTTTATTGAATGCCTGTTATCAAGGAGATGGCTCAAACATGAGGTGAAATGGTCCTTGGATGTAAGGGGGGTTGTTCCTGTGAAAAGGATGGGGATGGGAGATTAGGTGTGAGAGGCTGTTTACGGAAGCTAAGGTGCAATGCTATAGCCTACTATGAGTCTGATTCATCTAAAGTTATTGAATAATTTGTTTGAAGTAGGTTATAATGGGTAAGGGCCACCTTATCACATCAAGGTATGCAGAAGAGTTGCATAGTCATACTCTGTTGTTCACCACAGAAATCAGTAAGGGATTGGGGTTTTTCCACAGCTGCAATCTGGCAATTAGCTGCATTGATTATATGGATAATCAGTTTATTGCAGGTCTTGCCAATTGTACATCTCAAATATGGGAGAAAAACATAGGATGGGTTGTTTGGAATTTAAATATTAGTGATCTCTTGAATTGACTGCCTCACAGAGGATCACTATGCAGCAATTTTGGGACAAGACCACCACATCTGTAGAAGAATGTCATGTGCAAATAATTCCTACAACATAGTTTTCAGGAAGATTTTTTTTGTAGCCTTGAAGGGACCATGTACCAGCAAAAGTATAATGTATCAGCATTTTCCTTGATCTTAACACAGATAGAACTTTTGGAAAGGTTCCTCCTTATGGTTCCTTATGGTCCCACTTGTTCTCATGCGGTTCATTGACGTGAGGAAAAGATTTTATATATGGATTATATCTGGCTTTTGGGAGTAGTGTAAAAAGCACTAGGGCTCGAGTTGTTCTCCGGTGAGGAGTACTCACAAAATAAATGTTTTAGCTCCAGACATTATACTAAATTATAATACTATATTTAGTCCACCAGGAGACTACAAGGCCTGGTTTAAAATCTGGATTGTTCCACAAAGGGGTCATCAGGTGAAGAGGACCTGAGCTTATATTGCCATGTCATTGTGTTCAAAATGAACAGTGAGAAAGAGATCTTTTGGTAGGTCAGGCCCACCAGAGTTGATTTAATGTCACTTCATAATATAGTAAACCATTGAATGAAGGTGCTGAGTGCTACAAACACACACATACACATTATCACGATCTCCCTTGTGGATGCTGCTTGCCTCCTGCAGCTCCTGTCTGCCAAGAACTATGTTGGACTTTGCCTTTACATGTATCCAGCTTGCAGTACCACTGTTCCACCAAAGGGGCCACTGTGGTACTTGGACTGCTCTCCTATCTGTCAGAGCTAAGCTCGTTCTGCAGGATGCTTAGCACCTGTCCCTGGCCTTTAAAAGCTGCCTGTCCCAGCTAATTATTTCACTCAACTCAGCCTATCCAGGGGCAAACGCAGGATTCGAGGAGGAGGGTTTCCACGCCACGATACAAGTGGGCGTGTCCAGTATATGTAGGGGCGTGGCTACAAACACACACCGTGTCAAACACACAGATATGTAAACTGTCCCATACACAGACAAGCACAGACACACACAAACACACAATATCAAACACACAAACATGTAAGCTGTCACATACACACACATACATAAACACACAGATATGTAAGCTGTCACATACACACACATACATAAACACACACATACATAAACACACAGGATTAAACACACAGATATGTAAGCTGTCACATACATACACACACATACATAAACACACAGATATGTAAGCTGACATATAAACTGACACACAGACTCACACACATTCTTACCTGCTTCGTCTTCTGCTGCCTCCTGCATAACACCCATGCTGGCCGTGTGAGAGGAAGGGGCGGGCCACACTGCCGGCAGAGAGCTGTGCTCACACAGCAGGGGACCGACTGGGAGATGATTACAAGCAGTAGTGGCTGGTCCCGGGAGACACCCCAGGTAGGACAGGGGTTTCTGGGGACTAGGAAACCCCCCCTGGGTGCGCCCCTGCTATCCTATATGTATCCGCACCTATCTCTTTTCTCTCCATACCCTCCACCCCCTATATTCTCACCTTACCTGTAACTTTTAGGAACTTTTTTTGGTTCACACCACCCTATATAGACTCACATCCTCCCTCTATCCTCACTCCTTGCTGCCCAAATCCTTTTTACTCCTCCTATCTCACTCTCCTAGTTACCCACTTCCATTTTCCCATTTACCTCTTCTGTGCTCTATAAATAGCTACCTCCTGCATCACTGTTTGTCTCCTTTATCTTGCCACACAGAATATCCCTGTACTGTGTCGTCCTGTACCTGACCGTCCACTCGAAGCCTGAAGACAACCCTAATTCCACGTACCACTAACCCACCACAACAATTAACTACAAGGACAACAGCTACGAAACCACACCATGGCTGCCCCATACAGCCTGCACTCCACGGTCACGCAAAGATAACTACTACTTTCTTCTATTTTTACTAGGTGGAGGAACCCGTGTTTAGTAGCACGCACAAACTGACACCCACACCAGCCTAGGGCAATAGTGTTAATCATAATTATTGTAGTGTGGCAGGGTGCATTATCCTGCTGAAATAAGCCACTGGCATCAGGGGATACTGTTGCGTTGAAGGGGTTTACATGGTCTGAAACAATGTTTAGGGAGGTGATACATGTCCAAGTAATATTCACATGAATTGCCAGATCTTCACAAAAATCTTCACACTGCTTCTGCCAGCTGGCTTTCTTCAAATAGTGCATTCTGGTGCCATCTCTCCCCCAGATAAACGACACACATGCACTGAAGTCGTCCCACATCAGGATATTAATCCAAGGAACAGACAGTAAATTCAATAGTAAATAAAAAGAGAGAATAAAAATATATAAGTAATACAGGAGAGACCCCTTCTGTCCAGTCCTAACAAGATCAAATGCTAAGCTTTTTTTTTATCTGGGCTAAAGGCTCACCTGCACATTGGAGCAATGCCCTTTTTGTATATATATATATATATATATATATATATATATATATATATATATCAAACTTTGTAAAGTCTCTCTACGATCCACCTATAATAAACTGCCAAGCTGATTATAATTGCATATTTTAAAGCAGTGTAGATGGCATGGGCGGGAGTAGATTAAAATGATTTCAGTCAAGTCTGGGAGATAGCAGAAAACAAGAGCTTTCACAGGATTTTTTTTTTTTTAATTCAAACAGACTCTCCACCCATAAGTAAATTGTAATCCCTTCCCAAAATATAGTACCTAACTGTAACATTTTGTATTAAAATTACCTTTAACCCTCAGATAATGTCCACTCCATCTTCCAGACCTGAGTGAGGTATTAGAAATCAGTGAAACCAACGTGTGCTCTGTTAAATTAATACAAAAATTGTACAAGTGAATACAATCATTTGTGAAAGTGTTGCCAAGGCCCCTCCCTTAAATGAGGAAGAGAAGCAAAAAAAAAATAATATGGGGATTATTAAATGTTTCTAAAAAATAAATAAAAATAACAAATCCTTTTTATTTTATTTGTGTTGCCCCCAATATTCCTTGAGAGTGATGCCACCCATACCATCACTGAGACTTGTGCTGTCACCTCATGCAATACCAGATATAAGATAATATAAAAATAGCTTTTATTATTTTGTCAAATTCCATTCACAATATAACATTGCACAACTGCTGATAACATACCATGGGGCATTCTCCTCAAACATTTCACCTTTGTATGAAAAGCAAACTGATTGATAACACTAACAGAGGACTTCCAACAGCATCTCAAGAATAACCACTCTTGCATCTCTCATAATACAAGGGGGTTTGGAAAGACTGCATAAAAGCTGCAGACAAGGCATAGTTAAAAAATGATGACATATAATAAAGTCTGCTAAGCAAAGAAATTCTAAAAAAAAAAACATTGGAGGGTTACATGCAACCCCTGCTGTTCGGCCTTCTTTAAGATGAGTTACAATTTAACACCTTGTCATTAGTACCATGCAAAGTTCAGTACATTTTTTAATATTTAAATATGCACTAAATAAATGTATGCGTCGTTGGGATATAGTCTAGTCATCTCAAATGTATTTCACAAGGTGATTATGTTGCTAAGGTGGAATGAAATCCCAATGGGAACAAACCACGATGAATGCACAACACAAGCTGAAACAGCAAGTCTCTGTGGACTACACTCACAAATAATGTTCCTTTGCTCTCTGTGAAAAGAGGCACAGCTACTTCAGCTTTTTCCCCAGCACAAAAAGAGAACTTGCACAAGTTAGCATAGTTATGTAGAGATACTAGGATAAATATACATTTGTTCTGAGCGAAACATGAAAAAAATGTTCTGGAAACAATGTAGGCACCTGGTTTGCGGATGTCAATAATGGCACGCATCTGCTGTTCACAGAGACAGCATTGCAAAGCACTGAAACATCTTGGCACTTCCACTTTAGCAGCCCCCTTTCCTTTGCCTGCATGTATGCACTGGTACTCATTTTCCCCAGATATTGTGCATGACTCACAGGTGTGTGGTGTTTAGGAAGGCAAGACCCTGACTATATACTGGCAAAGGTAATTATAAAAAATAGGAGTGAGAACTACTCATACAGTAGGTAAAAGGAACCAAATCAGTTGACAAGAGAAAGGTTAGAGTCAGGCTATCTTGACAGCGGATCTGGCAGTAAGGTTACAAAACACAACTCAAAATGGTAGTCACGTTTCTAGCGAAGATCAAGGCACGCAGCAACCAAATAAGATCTAAGTTATGCAAATGGTCAAACAGGTCAAATAGGCAGGAGAATAAAGCACACCCAGGTATCCTAAACAGAAGCTATCAGGCACTTGCCAAACAGGAGTTAAATAGGAGCATCCGGGATCTCCATGTAAGCGCATAACACCTCTGACCTTGTGCAAAATCAAGGACCAAGGACAATATTTTATTTTAGAGCATGTTTACCTAGGTTAATTTAAAATGTAATGTGATGTGAAACTGTATACAAAGCGCGTAGACATGTTCTTAAAGGTGGCATTGCCCTTTTCAGGTAGATAATAATAGCATTCATAAGAGTTAAATTGCTGCCATTGTGACAGGCAGGGGCAATTCAAGATTTTCTGCTACACCTCACAATCCAAATACAGGATAACCATTATCAACCACTGACAACTTTAGCAGTTACATGCCAGTAACATAGACAGTAGTAGTAGTAATGACCAATAATATACAGCTAGTAGTAGTACTGAGTAATGTACCAACAGTAGTTGTATGCCAATAGTAGTTGCCAGGTAATATGCATCAAAATTGACAAGACACACCCTTTACCACTGTCTATAAAAGAGAAAAGTGTGACTCTCCCACAAAAATGGTCGTTATAGGGAATGTGTTATGATTAAAGGGAAATCATGAGAATTATAATAAAATATAATGTCTGTTTCTTCTCACTTGTTCTATTGTTCATCAGTCCACCAGTTTTTACTATGTTAATATCCAAAATGCATGTCTTTTATCATGTTGATTTCAGTTGGATGGACATACCAGCATAGTTTATGACCTCATGGACAGGCCAAAGTTTGGGTGAAACACTGCTTAGTTTCAAAATTTTGGTGCAATCAAATCTTAGAATATATTCCTTGTAAGAACATAACTAATCAAAGGAATAATCATACACATTTTTGTAGATTAATAGTCGGATCATCTGGCATAATACTATATGTTAAATGTGTCCAATCTTAGCTGGAGGGAGGCCAAGCAATATAATGGTTTCTTTGATCATCAGTATAGTTTAGTTATATTTGATATCTATGGATTGTGATAATTCTAACCAAGGCATTGATTCCATTTACATATTGACGCTGTAAAGTCTGAAAGACCTTGTGACAGTAGAGTGTTTTAACTGGTGAATTAAGATGCAAGGGTGTTTTACATAGCGGAGAGAGGAACTTGGTCCAGAGGATGGCTAGGGGTCAGCAGGGCAGTGGTCCGGAGCCAAAAGGGTTAAAATTAAGAAAGGTAGTCACAGCCAAAAGAGGAGAGAGACAGAAGAGTATTTGACCAAGTCAAAGTTAAAACACAGGTAAAAAATCCAAGGATAACAGGAACCGCAATTTAGAGACGCATGTTCACAGAGACAAGCTCAATAAACTGGCCGTGAGTTACTCCCAGAAATCTGCTTATACAGGCCTATGGTTGAGGTAACGAGTATCAGGTCATTGCCAACAGATGGTCATTAAGAGTATTCCAGATCCAAGACTGCATAAACAGTTTTTTCAAAGCTCACAGTGCTAGACCTGGGCATCACTAGACACCTTCTGGGCATTGTTGGCATGAGAACAACTATGGGGTAAATGTATCAAGCTGAGAGTTTTCCGGCGGGTTTGAAAAACCAATCAGATTCTTGTTATCATTTATTTAGTACATTCTACAAATGACAGCTAGAATCTGATTGGTTGCTATAGGCAACATCTCCACTTTTCAAACTCGCTGGAAAACTCTCAGCTTGATACATTTACCCCCATGTCTGTAACAATGGAACAGCTGCTTCATGACAGAAAAGAGGTGTGACTTTAAATGGTGACCGGTGCACTCCAACATCAAGGCCCTCTGTGCATATGAGACTCGCACAGCAGGGCTAGTTAGGGGTTGCGCCAGCACAGGACCTGTCTGTATCCCCCTCCATCCAAGGAAACTAGCAACCAAGTTAATTTGGATGTCAAGTATAGACAGCAGCAATATGCAGTGTGCATGGATATTGGCTACATGTTTCCCAGATCTTTCAGCTAGACTATCACCTTTCCATTTAATGAGGTTTTGGAGCAGGCCTTTCATTTGAAAAAAATAAATCTCTTTCACAATTGTGAGGAAAGCACGCTTAGCTGGGATGGTGGTTACCCTCTAAGAGATTCAACTAACTCTGGTAGCATATCCAAAATAAGGCTTTATTAAGACAGCACAACACCATAAGACATGCAGAAGGTACAGGGCAAATGGTAACGTGTACATTACAGCAGCCTCTTGCAGTCAACACTCCAAATTAATAATCTCAGTCTCTTTCAGAATCTTATATTCCAGCAGTATTGTCTGTACTGTTTAGCTAGACAGTTACTATGTCGTCCAGCCTGGATACTGGTTCACACAGACCCTGTCCTGGTAGGATATCCTCCAACAGCACTACAATACCTTTCCGGAGTCCTTTTGCTGATGTCTTGCACATCAGGATCCTCCAAGCTATAATAGCCTCTATTTGCTATCTGCTCTCCTTATATTCCGGGGTCTAATAGTGGACATTTCAGTTATTTAAGTGTTAGACATACTGGGCCTGAATTATTAAGGAAAATAAAGCAAAAAAAATTGTAACTTTGAACCTTGGCAAAATCATGCTGTATTGGAGGAAAACGTAAATTTAACATGCAAGGACAGATTTATAATTGGGGTAGAGCTTGTCCTAAATCAACTTTTAATGTCAGTGTAAAAATAAAGCTATCAAGTATTTGCATCCTACATGAAAAAACAGTCAATATTTTCCTTATGTGCAAAAATAAACTCTTTTGCACCCCTTATATTGCAACATGGTTTTGTCAAGATTCAACGTTACTAATTTTTTTGCTTTACTTTCATTAATTAATTAGGCCGACTGTCTCTGTTACCTTGATTATACAATGAAATAGCTTGACTGAATAAACTATTAGGCTGGATACACTTAACAAAGGGTTACAATATTACATCAGGGAATAACGCTTCACACTTGCGTGAAACAGTAAAACATTTGACACATTGTATCTGCAGCATTACACAATCTGAGTCTGTGATACAATTTGATACAATAACATTATTGATACATATTAATACATTTCCCATTGCTATTTCAGCCAGTATAGTACTGTGGAGGCACATTACAGTCATGGCCAAAAGTTTTGAGAATGAAACAAATATGATTTTTCACAAAGTCTGCTGCCTCAGTTTTTATGATGGCAATTAACATACTCCAGAATGTCATGAAGAGTGATCAGATGAATTGCAATTCATTTCAAAGTCCCTCTTTGCCTTGACAATGAACTTTATTCTAAAAACAATACTTCCACTGCATTTCAGCCCTACCACAAAAGGATCAGCTGAAATCAGGACAGTGATTTTCTCGTTAACACAGGTGAGAGTGTTGACAAGGACATGGCTGGAGATCACTCTGTCATGCTGATTGAGTTAGAATAGACTGGAAGCTTTAAAAGGAGGGCGGTGTTTCAAAGCATTATTCTTCCTCTATTAACCATTGTTACCTGCAAGGAAACATGTGTAGTCATCATTGCTTTGCACAAAAAGGGCTTCACATGCAAGGATATTGCTGCTAGTAAGATTGCACCTAAATCAACCATTTATAGGATCATCAAGAACTTCAAAGAGAGAAGTTCAATAGTTGTGAAGAAGGCTTCAGGATGCCCAAGAATGTCCAGCAAATGCCAGGACCGTCTCCTAAAGTTGATTCAGCTACGGCATCGGGGCACCACCGGTGCAGATTTTGCTCAGGAATGGCAGCAGGCAGGTATGAGTGCATATGGGCAAAGGATGGAGGATGGCCCGATGTCAAGAAGGCCAGCAAAGAAGCCACTTCTCTCCAGGAAAAACATCAGGGACAGACTGATATTCTGCAAAATGTATAGGGATTGGACTACTGAGGACTCGGGTAAAGTCATTTTCGCTGATGAATCCCCTTTCAAATTGTTTGGGGCATCTGGAAAAATGCTTGTCTGGAGAAGGAAAGGTGAGGACTACCATTAGTCCTGTGTCATGCCAACAGTAAAGCATCCTGAGACCATTCATGTGTGGGGTTGCTTCTCAGCCAAGGGAGTGGGGTCACTAAAAATTTTGTTTAAGAGCCATGAATAAAGAATGGTACCAAAACATCCCCAAGAGCAATTTTTCACAAAAAATTGTGTTTGACTGGTTTACAGTATTATATATAAATTTGGCTAGATGTAGTAGGTGAATCCAGTTGTCTTGTTGGGAATTAGTATAGTTTGAGGATTGTGCTCCAGGGTTTGATTTATTCAATCTGTTTGTTCTTTGGAATGTGGGTAGTAAGTGGGGGAGAGTTTTGTTGCTTTATTTAGAGCATGTCACAGAATCTGATACAATGTCCTTGTAATAGTAACTATAAAAAAGGAAATTTAATTACCTGTATTGGGGGGTTTGAATTCCTATGGCTGATAACAAGTGGATCCACAGAGGAGAGTGCTGATGTGTCTGAAATGGTGAAAATGAGGAGGTCCAGAACTGTTGTTTCTAATGAATACCAGGTAATACATATGGGGAGAAAATAAAGATAATTAACTTTACGATTAAAGAGTGTCACAATCTGCCTCTGGCTACACTGCAGCATCTTCTCTGTTGATGCCGCTTTGCCTTCTGGAGATCCTGCGTGCAAGAGGTTAACTCCTTTTAGTTGAACATGGATCTTAATCACCTCTGGCTGGCCTTGAAGAGATTGCCTTTCCCTGCAATCTGAGCAAGTTCATCAATTACCATTGCTGCTACAGGTTTCATTGTGTATTTTTGTGACCAGACCCTGACTTGCTTCCTAGTATTGACTCATGTTAGCTCCTCTGCTTTGCAGCTCTTCTTGTGACCTAGCCCCCAACTTTGTTTTGACCTTGCAACTGCTCATTCCCTGGCATTGTGGATTTTACAGCTTTTGACCCTTGGCCTGTCTAACCCTCCATTTGCCTGACACTCCTGGATCATCCAGAGCCTTGTGTCTCTTTGCAAACCTGGAATCCTGACACCCATGAATCGCCCGGGGCCTCCTGGCAAACCTGGAATCCTGACACCCATGGATCATTCAATGCCTCGTGCCTCCATGCTAAACCTGAATCCTGTTACCTGTGGTTTATCCATTATCTCCAGCTTCTCTTGCATCTCCAACCTCAAAGCTGTAGTTCTTCCTCTGTGTCTGTATCTGCATTTATTCTTATACCTACCATACCTGCTGTCTTGAACCTGCTGCCCCCATGAACTGAGTTGCCATTAACCATTCATTGCATCTGTTGGTTCCTGTGTAAGCCGTGCTATACTTGCTGTCTTGTATCTGCTGCTTATAAGAACTGAATTGCCGTTAACCATTGGCTGCACCTATTGCTCCTTGTGTAGCCGTGTTATCAATAAAGACATTCTGTTTTCATTACTATAACTCTCCATAGTATTTATGCTAACAATCCTGACAAAGAGAAACAGTTCAGATATCTGGCCAAGATGGCTCAATATGTAGCATGATGTATGGAGAAAGTGAGGCTCCAAGGGGTTAAGCAGTAGCGAGTTCCATAGTCCAGAGATAAGTCAGTGTCACTCACCGGAGTGTGAGTGCCTCCACTCTGGTACCTGGTTCTCCATCTTTCCCGCTCACACCTGTGTGGAACCGCGGCCGTCCGCCATCCTATCGCACTGGGCATGCGCAGGTCCCTTTAACAACTACACCTGACCACTAATGTGATTGATGGATCAATCACTCCTCCCTACTTAAGGCACCTGCAGCCTTAGGTAGTGGCCTGATCTTGAAGTCTCACTCCCAGTGAACTTCTATAGGTGTGTGCAGTTTCCAAACTGCTTCCAGCTCTACTCCTCTGTGCAGTTTCCAAACTGCTTCCAGCTCTACTCCTGTGTGCAGTTTCCAAACTGCTTCCAGCTCTACTCCTGTGTGCAGTTTCCAAACTGCTTCCAGTTCTACCCCTGTGTGCAGTTTCCAAACTGATTCCAGCTCTACTCGTGTGTACTGTTTCCAAACTGCTTCCAGCTCTACTCGTGCTTCAGCTTCCACGCTGCTCCCTGCTCAGCTAAGCGGCGGTTCCCATACCGCTACAACGCTTCACTTCTCAGCTGATTCCGGATCTACACAACTGGGTATGCTTTACTGACTATTGACTATTGCCTATTGCTCGCATACCAGTTGTATCCATTGTTGTTTGCTGCACAGGGTACAAGTACCCATATAGACTGTGTTACTGCATTGCTTCATTTAGGACAAGCTTTCACTCAAGCTACGATTTCTCCTCACGCTACTACTTAGCGTTATTGTGCATATCTGCTGTGACCAGCTTCTCCTCCCTGCAAGGCATTTACTCCATACACACTATTCATTGTGCCTTCCATCTCTGCCTCACAAGACATTGCTCTACTCGCGCTGTTTCCATACAGCCACAGTTTGCCTTTCAACTTCACTCTCCTGCACCTGGACAAGTCCTCATTCCTTCTCACAGCAGTGGTACAACTTGCTGCACGCAGACCACTGACTTCCCTGCTACCTACCCGCACCTGGACAAGTCCTCCTGTCACAGCGGTGGTACAACTTGCTATACGCAGACCACTGACTCTCCTATTACCTACCTACACCTGGACCAGACTCCTCACCATAGCGGTGGTACAACTTGCTGAACGCAGACCACCGACTACCCTGCTTCCTACCTGCACCAGTACTATTCTTCCCATCACTGCAGTGGTACAACTTGCTGTACGCAGACCACTGACTCCTCCTCTACCTACCATCACCTATCCACGTCCACTCCTCGTGTCTACATTATCTTCAGCCTCCAGTTTACTGCTCCAAGTCGCTGACTTTCCTCTAACCATAGCTGCAAGTCGCTGACTTCCTCAGACTATCTCTACTCTCCTGCTGTTGTGTCGCTCCAATCATTCACCTGCCTGCTTTGAGGTGCGTGCCATAACACCGCCTCTCTAGCAGAGTTCCATCTGGTGAAACTCGGGTAAGCAACTCCTAGTGCCCGTGACAGTCAGTACAAGGTATAGGAAAAAGTCAGTAACTAGAATTCCAAGGGGTTAAACTGTAGCAAGTCCAGTAGTCGGTACACAGCGTAGCAAAAGTCACTAAGCAGAGTTCCAATGGGTTAAATAGTAGCAAATCCAGAAAATTCTAAATTAAGTCAATCCACAGAAGAGTAGCAATGTTTGCATGACAGTGGGTCCATTTTATAGTACCTACAGGTGTATTTTGAAGACATCAGCAGTAAACTTTCAGAAAAAATTGGAAGTTCTGTGCATGTGCAGAACTGCTGTCAAGGTTTGCCAGGCACGGACACGACTTTCAACGGAGAGCCTGAGCAAGACAGTTAAAGGCACAAGAGCAGTAGTAACGGGCAAGCCGTAAGAAGAGGCTTGGCCCGACAAGTAAGGTGCAGAATGTCCAGAGCGGGGACAGTCCTCTTGGCACTCATGGATGTAATAACTTTCCTTTTTGAAAGTTCCGGCTGTAACCGAAACTGGTTGGAGGTTTTTTAGATGAACAACTTACCTTCCTTGGTAAATCTGTCTACTATCATAAATATGGTAATTTAATTGGAAGAGAGAGGCAATAAGAAGTCCATATAACTGGATATCCATGACCTGATGGAAGAGGTAAAGTTTTTAGAAATCTTGTCTGGCAAGTAT